>NW_027464597.1:9669254-10033504 GCF_043290135.1 Rhipicephalus microplus | reverse complement strand
CCAACATCAAAAGATGTGAATTTCACGACACGGGTGTTTTGAAGGCCCACCTATTGCAAAGCGTTTGGACATATTTCATCACTATCAGCAGCAGCAAAAGCATTAACAAAGCGAGCAGATGCTTGTTTCTTTCGCGTGTTTTTTACGGACACATGTTAGGCCCTCTGCTGGTTCGCAAAAGCAAGATTTATGGCATAGTGAGCACTTCACGACTGTACTTGCAATAGGCCTTTGAGGATAGTTCAAAACGGCCAGTGTGCACAGACTCTTGTTTCCTTGGCAGTACGGTTGAGGCATGCACCAAAAACCAAAGCCAGGCTAGAAATTGAGTAGGTGACGTGATCGGGGCCAGATTACACTGTCATGCTATACTCTGTTGAAGGCAAAGCTCAAATGTCATTCAAGTTATTTCTTTAAGTAAACAAGAACTTGCCCAAGAATACATGTTTCTTCACTTATTGCTGGTTTTGGATGCTTAATTCTTACATTTATTAATGTCTATGAAACTCCATCTTTAGGCATCACCTACACGTTTTCCTTAGGAATGCAGTGCATCATATCCAAGTGCATGAGAAATGTCAGATTTAATATTTCACTTTGTCTTCAAATTGTTGTTAAGCTTTTTGTGTTTCTTTTTCCCGCCTATTGGCATAACACAGCATGTGATCTTTATTGCGAGCTTGCAGCTAACCAGTTATCTCTTGCATACAATTTGAAGGCATTAAGTCTGGCAGAATGAGGCCCTCATTATGATTGAAGGAAAGAAGTGATAATTTAAGCGTTCATTTTTCTTTCTTAGACTCAATACAAATGAGAAATAACAGACAACGATGCCAAGGAAAGTACACGGGATGTTATTCAAAGTAATTGCAATATGAATGTCAAGAAAAAATTGTAGACGAAAAGATAACTCGCCGTTGCCACGGAACAAACCTATGATCTTTGAATAATGTGTCACAATGAGGTCAGACAAATGCGTTTAGTGTCATTACTATCAAAACACATGACAGTGAATCCCATATGAAATATGTGCTAAAATGAGCAGTTTGTGTATCGTAGTGCTGATTTTTGGCAAGATGAAGTTTTTGTGAAAAGCCAGTCAAGTACTGTTAGGGTTATGAAGTGAAGAAGATGGGATGATGGAAAAGGGGAATTTATTATATATATGCCTAAATAACCAGATGGCTATATTGTATTTAACTAAATTGTTTACTTTAAATACATAATATGCAGAAGTAATTATTTGTAAATTTTATTGTGCGAGCTAGAAGTTGCTATTTCAATCGCTTTGGTTTGAACAGTTTTGTTCCGAATAACAGTTTTAAAGGCATACAGCCACAAAAACTTTGATGGGGCACTTTTTTTACTTCAATATGTTGCTGAAGGTGTTAGTCGCTACATAGCACACAGCATCTAGCAATGCGAGACAGATAATTTAATTACGGTCTGTTTATTACCAAAAAGTTTCAGTTTTGGGGAACTCCAAGAACGATAAGCTGCTTTGTTCAACTAAAGTGGCATTGCATGAAAAAGGACACGAAACTGTGATGCACTTTCGCACTGCCAGCAATGTCTGATTGCATTTTTTCGCATGCAGCATCTGCAGCACATTGTGGCTTCTGCCATCGTCTTTATTGTTAGCCAATGGCAAGACTTTCTTCGAGGCTTCCACAGGTTCACCGTGGACATTGATCCACGAACAGCTGCGTAATATTAGCCTGCTGGTACGAATTGCGAAAAAGCACTATGTGACCATGATATCAGGATTTAGCTGGCCATCTCGGAGCTCGGCCACTGTGATGATATCGTGAAAGCTGGGAGACACCTTCAGCTTACTTTAAATTATGTAAATGTCACAAGGTTCCAAGTGTATCGCTGAATGTTCAAAACTTAACTTCAAAATTCGTAATATTAACCAACTTGTTTGTTTGTTGCACTCCTCATGTGAAACCCTGTGTGCAGGGTTCTTGAGGTATTTTCAATAAATACATAAATTCTCAAGGTTATATACGCTGTTGAGATTTTGCAGATGATATGCACATGTCCACGGGAAGTGAACTTGCTGGCTATCTCGGCCACAAAATTTCGTGTCAGTACCCCTTTAACACGGATGCATCCAGTGTTGCGCAGCATCTCTTTAACAATACCGTTTCTCAAAGTTTGCTTTCCTCCTTTCTTCCTCTTCTTTTCTGCAGAAATACATCCAGGATCACGAGAGTGACGACTACCTGCTCGTGGGCTTCCACTCACAGAAGGCGAATCCGTTCCGGGAGAAGAGCTCGTGCAGCCTGCTCTAATCTTTCTCTCCTCTTCACACCACTCCCTCGACCACCCTCGCCTCACACCACCTCCTGCCGCAAGTCGTCTCAGAGCCCAGCGTCCAATGCACAAATACAGCCCACTTCTCACAAACCTGCCTGTGCCTGTCTCGCCACTCATTTCAACTCTAAAGAGAACGAGAAAGAAACACTATTTTTCTCTTACCTTTCCACATACCCAAAACACCACTCTTGTCTTGAGAGAACGATCAGCGCACTCTGAAAATGAGGGGCATACTTGGGGTGTCTGTCAACAATTGTCATCTGTATAGTAAAGTATCTATAATTTTCTGCGTATGAAAGTATCTCTATCGTTATCTACGTGAGAAAGCAGTAAGTGCACAGCTATCAAGAAAAACGCAAGCACGCCAGATAATTGATTATTGGTGTGCCGCAGAAAAATGCCCCAAATGCACCCTTTCTTAAGTATTGGGTTCTAAACAAGCGAGAGGTTAAACAAACCAAGCTTTTGTTGAGCCAACATGGTCAAAATACAAAAACCTAACTTCAAATCTGTGATGAAGCACAAATATAATAAGGTTTAGGTAGGTTTCTGGCTAAAAAAAATTTTTAATGGAAGCTTTACCTCTGCTTTTCCTCGTTGTATCAGTGAATGTGTCATCACAAAATTTGTTGGCAATCGAGTTGTCATGTGATCATTTATTAGTTTAAACTACATTAATGTTGCATTTGGTGTTGCTTCAAAGAAACTCGAAAAAAACATATTAAGCAGATCTATTGTGAGAAAATTGCACATTAGCTGATGTGCATATGTCTGTTGTGTGGGTAAACTTCATTGTAAGATCATTGCTGCTGCTCCTCAGTTTGGCTTTCCCCACAGTTAGGTAGCCATGACACCCAATAAAGGGGCAATGACATCCAATTTTCCATCATAACCTGTGTTATGCAGGTTAATCCATGTGTGTTCACAAACAGGCTGGCAAAATTTTAGCACATTTAATCGAGTGCCTAATTTATAATCGAATATTTTTTTATAAACACGCGGGCTATTTGAGTGTCCTGCTGCACTGTTGCACTCGCTAGGCATGACGCAACAAGCTACTAGTTGTGCTACTGTTTGCAGTCCAGCGAATGATATTGTTCTGTGGTCAGCTGCACGTGAAATTGAGGTAACTTGGATTTTCCCAGCTTGGCAAATTTAATGATTCGCAGCAGCTGGAACTTAGAAACTGTTGGCTCTTCTCCTTCCAGCTTGTGATGTCACACACGCCGTGGCAAAATGGCAGTCACCAGCGGTGGGCGGATTTCACTGCTGTTGAATTATATGACTTGTCATGCCCTGAAACATTCTTTTACGACACGCTTTTCTTATCTTTATGGCCATAATAGACCGTCTACTAGCAGTCTCCGCTGAAAACCATGAATAGTTGAGTAACCGTGTCATTGCCCCTTTAAGAAAATTCCTTTTGGAACTTAGCTTTGGATCCTCTTCACGAGTCATTCAATATTGACATTATGAGAGGCGCCATAGAAAAAAAGTTGTGGCGTTTTTCAGATTTTGGCCATTTATGATGCCCAGTTCTCACTATGGAAATACCAGGCAAGACAGCGGCTCGAAGTGTTGATAGGAAGACAAATCGTCTTGTTGAAATGTCAGGTGCTGGAGCATTTTTTGTACGACAGTGTCTCATTTGTGCGTGCTACGAATGACAAATTCATTATCACACGAACCTAATTTGGGTTTTATCGAGCACACACTCACACAGACAAGAACTTGTCCAGTCCAAAAGCACTTGTTTTTTGGGGAAGTTTGTGCTTAGACCGCTTAGGTGTGCTTTCCTGTAGCACAAGATACATTTCCTGAAAAGTAAAACAAAAAAGAGAAGAAAATTAAGTGCTGGTTTTGTCTCTCTTCTATTCCCCTTTTCATGAAATGTATTTTCATGGCTATAAGGTACCATTACAAGGTACAGTGTGGCCTGTCCCCCTTGTGGGTATAGGCCAAGATCTTCTAGGTGACAAAACAAAATAAATGTATTTTGCATAATATGAAAGCATATCTAAGCAAATTTGTCTAGTGTCAACCTTCATTGACCAATGTTCAGGAGTGCCTTAAAAAAAAAAACATCTGGGAACTAAATACCTGCATAACATTCATCCAAGGAGCGCATTGGTTTGCTTTGTAGGCAGTATAACTTAGAGCACTGTTGCCTTGGCGATGGCATTCCTTATTGCTGGTTGCTTTAGGGAGTGCACTAAACTGTTAAACCTGTGACGGTTTGAAAAAAATTACACTTTGTATATTGCCACTGGGGCATAAAATATTTCGTCATAAATTGAAATGCATTGCATCTTCACACCAGAAATGTGGCAATCGTAGGTATGTCTTGGCAAGTTAAAGGCCTGATAAGTCACTGATGCCATTGATGAACTTTCATTGCAATTTGTTCACACTTCAGTGCTTCTAAATGTTACCTGCGAGCATTCTTACTGATGTAAGAATGCTCACAGGTAACTTTTAGAAGCACTGATGACTTACTGATGTAGCAACGCTCACAGGTGCATCACCAGTATCCACTATGGCCAATGCATAGGCACATACAGTTTCTGCTATGCATGTAGTGTGCGTAAAAGCCATCATGAGTAGCGCAACGAGACAGAACAACAGGAACAAACGAGCACAAATACCGACTTGCTCAACTGTGGACCTTCACGTAGTGTGCCTTGTCAAAATGGCTGATTTGGCAAGTTGGTGATTCACAATAGTTGAACTGCGAATATGTAACTTTAACAAGAACTTAGAAAGACGAGGACTTGCTCTTGTTTCCCCAAGTCCCTTTTAAGTTACATGCTTCTATTTCATGGATCATGTATAGTGGACGTTTGTATGGGTGTATATTTTCTGGTACTCTATTGTGGTTTAATTTTTTTATTTGGTGCAGTGCTCACACTGTTAAAAATGAGGATTTAAGAAACACACAGGATAGTGCTTGTTTGTCCTGCACATTTCTCAGTCTTCATCTTGGTCTTCACGAGCACTGTAGCAACCAAAATGTGAGTGCATATATGTTGCGGTTTCACCTGATTGGCCTTGTCGTGCAGAGGCGTTTTTAAACAATTAAAGTTTACTTTGCACCGAATAGATGTGAAAGAGGACAATAAGATGACCTTGCTGTATGTAAGTACACGATTGGGATAAACTGTTGCACTTCTTTTTTGAGAAGAAACAGTGGTTGCTTCGTTACAAGGTGATTTTGTTGATGTGAAAGAGAGCAGTGCTGGCATAAACAAGTGTGAAGAGGCTTGAATCCTCACTCAAAATTTGTTCACACCACTGACATGGAGGTAAATATGCTACCCCATCAGCACCCTCTCCCGACCGCAAAAAAAAGAAAATCACGGCCGCGACTCCTTATAAATTGATCGTGAAATGAATTTTTGTTCCATAATTTACTGTTCCGCACATGCTAGTACTGGACAGAACAATCGTATTTCGCGGGTGCTTTTCTGCGGGACACACTGTTCCGAAACCAGAACTAAATGCACATTAGCGCAGCATCGTCAATTTGCAACTAACGCTCAGTAACATATTGGGCGATCCCAAGTGACTCGTGTCATTGTATCAATACTCGAGCGTTCAAAGAACAAGAATCACATGCAAAGAACAGCTTTCACTATCATCACCGTAGTTCGCGTAGCTGGCGGTCTGGCGCTAGCCACCGCCCCTCATTCAATCGGGTACCGACCGCGAGCGAAGTATTGGTACGTTATCAAGCACGGCAAGATCGTCTCTAATCGTCGCTCAATAAGCACGTGCATTTCGCCATTGAAGCCACCCGATCGACTCTCTTCCGTCCGCGGTTCGGTCACCCCTGGACACTGCTCGGGCATGGCGGGAACGGCGAAAGCCATCAAAGTGAGTGTGCGACTGCGACGTATAATGCCCGCGGCAGATGCCAAGCGATCGTCGATGATCTTTGCAGATCGGCATCATCGGAGGCAGTGGTCTCGACAACCCGGACCTCTTGGAAAACCGTCAGGAGCACAAAGTGACCACGCCATTCGGAGAGGTACGGCTAGAATCAACTACGTGCGATCGTGCTTTGCTTCGTGGCAACACATCAGCTGCTCGCGTCTGCATGATATTGATGATATACCATGACAGCACGCGGCATTTTCGATCGCGATCGAGCCCAGTCCAGATTACGAATCTTCGTTGGTTACTATCCAGTGCTTGCACGGAGAATTAGCTAATCGCAATCGAGAAATGAACCAGGTCGTACTGGATTGTGATATGGAATCTCCTGAACACAGCCAAAGAACAGGAGTGAGAAGTATAGACAACGAAAAGGTAGTTTGAATCTATTTCTATCAAGATCTTAATGTAAGTGAAATTATAAAATTTTAAAAAACTGAAGAAAAGCAAGATAATATTGCTGTCATCATTCATAGCAGTGAATAACATATTAATTTCATTTGTTTAACATGCTTGAATGAGATGTGATGTCGAAGGCTCTATTCTCGTTTTACCACATGCTGCTCCTCTAAATATGCATTATATTATTTCTTTCATGCCATGTTATGTAGCTTTTAAGTTTACATCTACGATGGCACCGAACAAAATTTTAAGTTTGAACTGTTTGATTGATATGTGGGGTTTAACGTCCCAAAACCACCATATGATTATGAGAGACGCCGTAGTGGAGGGCTCCGAAAATTTCGACCACCTGGGGTTCTTTAACGTGCACCCAAATCTGAGCACACGGGCCTACAACATTTAGTTTCAACTGTTTGCAGACACATATGATGATTCCTAGAAGTTCGGCAGCTTGGGCTAGTTGGTATGGCATGACGATAGTTATAGCACGAGAACAAAACGACGACACAGAGACAAGAAGGACATACAAGGCACGAGCGCACGTGTCTTTCGTGTTCTTCTTCTCTCTGTGTCGTCGTTTTGTTCTCGCGCTATAATTATCGTCATGATTCCTCGCTCTAGGGATGCAAATATCCTTCAATTCAACCGATTGATCAGGTATTTAGATAGCGGCAAAAGGACAAATCCGAGGTCAAAATGCTGACGAGTGCAATTGGTATGAGTTGTGTTATTGTGTCTAGCTTCAATAAATCTTCCACCTGTGTTGCACCGTAAAACGGATCTATTAGAAGTTAATAGAACACTTGCACAGTGTCAAATGTAAGCCAGTGCTCTTGCTTTAGTGACTGGCTGTAGCGTTATGCTTGCAAGGGCAATGTACATAACAATTTTTATTCCTGTTAATGGCAACTGCATTATCAAATGGACCATGCGTTCTAAATTACTAGTGCACCGAGCCACGAGCACAGACAACAAAACTTCAGTGGTTAGTCAACTTTGATAAACTATTGTAGCACCTACTAAGAGATCAAATGTTGCTTCAAACCGTTACACTTGATCAAGTTTGTATTCCTTGAATAAGTTCATAACAGAAGAGAAAGACTCTCTTATTTTCCTAGTTATTTTTCCTTTAACAGGGAGTTTTCGTATAGCATATGCAAAGCATTGCGTATGCTATCCATTGTGGTCGCTGCCACTGAGCATGTGTCATAACACTTACCACCATTAGTGTTTGCGGTCAGCTCCCAAGAAATCAGAATAGCGTGCGGCCCGCAAAGCCCCTTTACGGTGATCTTTAAGAGATCCCGCGCTGTGACAGACAACGCTATTCGAAAACTTATATGGTGGCCGTATGCAAACGCTACTCCCGCTAACTCAGTCTATACTATTCAAAAACTCCCTAGTGTGTGTATTCAGTCCTGTGCACGAATAAAGCCAGACGCATGTTGGTCGTTTTTCAATTCCAGACTGACCCATACTTCATTACGCTTACATGTGCTGTGCAAATCATCATGATGGAGACGCATGAAGGGTGTAATAATTCTGGTGTTCCTTACCGTGCAACTGCAACAGGCTGCATGCAAACAGTGTTCTTTACAACCAGCCTCCCATATGAAATGAGCAGGATTTCGATGCTGTAAGCACCGATCGTTGTTGAATGTTCAATTCAGTAAGAGACCAATGAGATGTTCACCTCTTGCATAACTAATGCTCTAGCTATAAGTACCTGTGTAAGTTTCAACTCATCTCCAGACTGCAACAATGTGTTGAAAGGGGTTGGAACGGCTAGCTTTATCTGCTACAACAGTGGTCAACTTCTGCTCTTGTGACGGAGAGAAATCTGGACATGCCCTGCATGAAATTCACACCGCTTTGCTCAATTAGTGCTACAACTGAAGCCAATTCACATGACTAATGGATTGTCTTGCAGCCCTCTGATGTTCTTATAAGCGGACGGATTGGTGATGTCGGCTGTGTGCTGTTGGCAAGGTGAGGTCCTTCACTAGGATATACCATTGACTCTCTTAGAGAACAAGGCACAAAGACATATGACCACGCAGTGTGCTCTCACCTCCTGTGTAACATTTGGATCCATTGCTATGGTGTAAATATACCAGCTAGCTCCGATGAAACCGTTGTCAACTTGAGTTTATGTTATGTGTAAAGCGCCAACATGTAACAGCAGCACCAGGAAAGGAGAACACGTGGGCAAGTGCTTGTTTCTTCATTGAGATAAGTTTGTTCCATTCACTTTAACTTTCTTTCTTATGATTGGTTGTTATGAGCATTTACTACCATTATGCACTTGCACAATCTTTCAAAATGTAAACTATTCTGACAGAGTAATGAAGGTTTTAGTTGATAGCGAAGAATTTTTTTGTGTCCGAGTGTTCTACTCAATTTCTCGTCTCTATTCTCATGCTTCAAGATATCAACACAATAGTTTATTTGCCAGCATGAATTGGCATCTTCTTTGCACCACTTGTGCTTCCTCAACTGCACTCAACAACATCTACTCGTGCAGTAACCAGCTCAAACTGAAAAATGTATTGTTTGAAAATTCTCTTTATATTAATTTACAATAAGAACTAAATTACTCTAAATGGAATGAAATGAATCCTCTTTTTAGAGGGCTTTTTTGTTCGGTTTTTTCTCGACATGTCATAATGCCACAGTGTGTCACCTTGCAGGCGTCGGCAGAACGGAATTACCATATTTTGATCCGTTGAAGTGTCAATTGATTTGCCCTCTCATTGTAGTTAGCTAGCCTCATGGTAGCACTAAGCCTATGAGCCTATAATATATGAGTGTATATTAAGGTTTTTCACTTAAAAAGAGCACGACAGTGACTATCAGAGGTGATGCATTTTACGTGGAATTAAAGATAGCACAAATAACTTGACACATTAAACAAAAGAAACTACTAAGGGCAAGCACCATGTACTTTGCAGTTGTCCTACATACACTTTGTAGTGAATGCATCAAACTACATATTTGCACTATCTATAGCACTAAGTATGTGAATAATTTTTATCTAGGTTTTAAATGTCTTTTTGCTATATTGTTTATTTAGTTAGTTAAAACGTAATGAAGAATCGTAAGCTCTGCCCACAGAGCCACAGTGCATCTGCCCATCACATCTGAAATACAGTTGTGTAGGCTGGCTTACATTAGAACTGCGAGTACTTTTTATCGGCAAGTGTAAATGCTATGCACATAGATAATTAATGGCTTGTTGCTGCGACCTAAATAAATTACGTTTTGCTCAGTGGCGATGGCAGAATACCTGATTAAATCTAGCAGTTCGTTCGAATTTCTGCCCTAAAACCACTGGCACACACCTGAATCTGTGTGAGAAAACTGACTATAAATTCTTGGAGAAATGCTTGATGTCACGAAAATGAGCTAGTGGTACTGGATTTAGGCTTTAAGCAAGTTCTCTGTGGGAGGGGCAAAGCGATGGCTCTGGGTTGGAACTGAGTGAATGGATTTTCAATGAATGAACAGGATTTTTTTACTTATGTCGGAACTGACTACACTCAAACCTCAATATAATGAACCAGGATATAACGAAATATTGGTTATAACAAAGTAAATGAAGAATAATCTTTCAATAGATACAGTTTTAGAAATTTACTTTATAACGAATCTTCAGGTATAACGAACTTAATGTGTGAGATGAAAGTTTGCTATAATGAGGTTTGAGTGTGTCATTATGTTTGTCCATGCTAAACTCCCTCAATTGTACGCAGGCACGGCCGCCAGCACTCGGTGATGCCGTCCAAAGTTAACTACCGGGCCAACATCTGGGCGCTCAAGAAAATAGGCTGCACGCACGTCATTGCTACGACCGCCTGCGGCTCCCTGAATGATCGTGTGAAGCCAGGCCACATTGTTCTTCTCGACCAGTTTCTAGACAGGTATGCATTATGATGACAGCACCCGAAGAGCATGAAATGGCAAAACTTGCGCCTGAAATTGCCGCACATTTTCTGTGACATGAGCAGGTAGATTATGCTTGCACACACTTTTATTTTCGGTCAGAAGGAACTGCACCTTTCATGACTTGCTACCTAAAAGCCAGAGGTGTCAGTTTGGTGGAACAACCTTATAATTGCTGGCCACCTTAATAAAATACAATACATGCCAATCAGAGGAATGCAAATCATTTTAAAATGTACAAATTCTGGCAAACACATGATGTGGTTCACGCTATCAACATTTCTAAATGCGAGTGATTAGTAAAGAATGACCTTTTAACATTGCTTAAATTTTCTTTAAAGAACTAGTGAGAATGTCTGCAATAGCATTCTTGCCATAAACTTGTTTTTGAAACATTGTTGCATGTTTTTGTTTTTGTTGATTGTAAAAAAGAAAGTTTTAAAGCGTTTTTTATGTGCGGCTTGTGCACAAACGCTTCTTTCTTGTCG
This sequence comes from Rhipicephalus microplus, assembly GCF_043290135.1. Taxonomy (NCBI): domain Eukaryota; kingdom Metazoa; phylum Arthropoda; class Arachnida; order Ixodida; family Ixodidae; genus Rhipicephalus; species Rhipicephalus microplus. Next base: position 10,022,417 of record NW_027464597.1, on the reverse strand, counting down.
GGGAGCCCTGTGCAATATGTGCTGTATGTATATTTTGGGGAGGGGGGGGCACCATCGTTTTTGCTGGTGCGCAACTCTGGTCGCCAGGACATCCTCAACTGTCTAATCAGCTTTTCCTTTTCCTAGTCTCTCGTAATAATTTTTTATATTGTTACAAATAAAACAAATGCGTGAAAGGATGGTTGAATGAATGATTACCTGTGCTATGTAATGATCAATGTGCTTTGGTAAGCTTCACTGCAACATAACCTTCTAATGCGGTGAAGCATGTTAGCAATGTAATTGACCCTTTTGAAGACAAGCTGAGCTCCTTCACAGGGTTTGTACAGCTCCTATTGAAGGTGAGCTTGGCTCGTCCAATATTTATAATAATAATATTCGGTGTTTAAGGTCTCAAAATCACGATTTGATTACGAGACGCCGTAGTGAAGGGCTTTGAAAATTTCGACCTCTTGGTATTCTTTGACGTGCACCTAAAGCTAAGTACTCGGGCCTCAAACATTTTTGCCTCCATCGATAATGCAGCTGCCCCAGCCGGGATTTGATTCCATGACCTTTGAGTTAGCAGTCGAACGCCAGAACCACTAGACCACTACGGCGGGGCTGGCTCATCCAAGCTTAAAGAAGCGTTTAGAGGCACTGGAATCAGGCTGCTTTGATCTAGTTTGATTTAGTTGTTTTTGGCCTGAACAGATGGGGCTGAAAGGAATATTAAAACACGCTCAAAGCATGCATCTTGGTCGAAAAAGGACTCTATTCTGGCAGCCTGAATTTGCAGATGCAGTCCTCTACTGTATGTGAGCAACGTGTGCATGCTGGCAGAAACATTGTTTGGAAACAAAAAAAAGAGGAGGTTTTGTGGAGTGACGAATTTTGATTCTCCTGCAAATGTGGTAGCGACTCCACAGAGCCGGATATTGTTTTTTCTAAATCCTCTGATTTGCACGACGACCACTTCTCAACTTATTGGCATTAAAATGGTGATGGGTGTAAACAAACCCCAACAGGTGCATTTGAGGCTTTCTTTCACAGCCTGCCTTGTTCTTTATTTTTTATTTTGAAATAGACATTTTCTGTACTGTAAGCAGGAAAAGTTACGACAGTTTCCATGGTGCAGAGCAGTGAAGCCACTCCTTTGCATTAAAAAAAAGACTCGCAGTCTCCTATCCATCCACCTCAGACAACTCGAAGAGAAATGTCATCTTCCTTTTCTTCTCAGTCCATGTATATAAGGCAGCAGGGAACACGAGCCATTGCTTTACATGCCACCGTCAAGCGCAGCCTTGATTTTCTCCTTTTGAGGTGCCACACAAGTCACACAAGTTCTGGCATGATGCCATGCCAGCACTTGTGTGACTTCGTGATGACGTCACAAATTTCTGATATCTGCGATGTCATGGTGATGTCACTATGTGTCGACGATTTATTGCATCACTCGTCCCTGGCACCGCATGGCGGTCATCGCAGAAAGTTAAATTTCCCATTTGATGAGGCGACTAAGGCTTTGGCCTTAATTTATCTTGTCTATCTTGCAAATAAACTACGTTTGAATAGTCTTCTTAGTTGTTTCCCGACACCTAGAATCAAGTAGGCCAATAAAATAAGGTGTACTTTTCTGTTGTTTTCGTAAAAAAAAGCTGTAAAAATAGGGTTAAGTAACAGCTGTGCAGGAAACCTCCAAGACACCTTTATTATTATATTCAATTGCTGATACATCTAACTGTTTTGTGATCTCCTTCAGATTGTACAGGTATGCAACAATTCAAGAGTAATTTGTGATGGATGTGGTTGGGGGGCGACTTGTGCAGAACGACCAAGCGGGCAACGACCTTCTACGACGGCGAGAGAGGCTCCCCGAAAGGCGTCTGCCACATACCAGCTGCAACACCTTTCCACGAGGGTCTTCGCCAGGTTTGTTAGCATTAGCAGTGTTGTCGTAGTTAAAAAAAAAAAACCTACAAGTTTGTGCAAAGCCTCCCACATTCATATTCGAATAACTGCAAAAGGTACACATCTTGTGTTGTTTTTTCAGAAGCTACGAATTTGAACCCTTTTAGACATGGTTTATGAAGAACTGTCTGTAAATGCATTAAATTTATGCAATGTCATTTTGAGAGAATCAATATTCAATTGCTATAAAAATAATATATTACATTAATTAATGTGTTAACATTACATTAATGTGTTTCACAGTACTTATTCATTTTTTTGCCAAATGTGACATGGCAGGTTAAATTTTTTATTGCTGATGTGAATTCTTCAGCTGAATGTAGTATTTCTGAAAAAAGTTGTTGAAATTGTTTTGCAAGTTGACCATAAAGTGACGGAAAATTGATATTTGTTGCTACATTTACAAGGCCGAGTAACTCAAACACAAATTCTAAAATGAAAGGTTATACTACTGTTAAAAATTATCTGTTGCAATAAGTGTCTGTGTTGTTAGCAGACTCACAGAAGTAGGTGCGCAAAGTGGTGTCAAGTAGGAACTTCGAGAAAGAAAAGTCACCTTTGCAATCCAGTCGGAACTGTCTAGCCGCGCACGACTTTGAAACGTCGTTTGCTCCTCAACATTCTAGTCTGGACTTGTAACTCCTCGTGTGACGGGCTGGCATCCAATGAACCGGATTCCGATCCGGCTGTCTCGCAGCACCTCCTCCGAATGACCACTAGACTAACTTGCCGCTGGAAAACTACTGCGCACTTCCATAGCACAAGCAAACTGCACAGGTGCGTGCACTAAAGCATTCATTTACGAAAAGGAAGCCCATCTAGCAACTCAGTCAGTTTATTCTAAGACTGCCATGGGTAAACCACAGAAATTGAAGACACCAGATGAACAATGTGCATACAATGCTGTTTGCAAGGAACAAATTCGTTTTGCTGAAAATGTTTGTTGAACCAATCACAGTCTACCACAATGACCAGAAAGGGATTACTCTAGAATAATAAAGCGTATTTCCCCATCAGCACGTGCAGTTTTGATACAACTTTACCCCAGATTCACATTCATAGGGTGGGATTCCGGCCAATTTTTAAAAAAGTCGCATTGAAAACAACTTCAACACGCTTGTAGTTGCATTCACTGCCTCGGTTATTTCAGGTTCTGATCAAGACCATGCGAGCCATGAAGATCGAGTTCCACGACGCAGGCACTGTGGTGACCATCGAGGGCCCACGCTTCTCAACCCGCTTCGAGAGCTGCCTCTTCCGCTCCTGGCACTGTGACGTCATCAACATGACCACCGTGCCCGAGGTGCCGTGAACTTTTCGTCACTTTGCCACTGTTCTTTTGCAATGCAGCGCCACTCTCGATGCTGGTGACGCCAGGAGTGCTAGCTCAAAAACGACTGTCATGTGAATCGAGTTAATGCTGGCAAGCTATGTCCTTGTAACGAGAGCTGGCACGTGGGTGCGCAATGCAGGTGGTGCTTGCCAAGGAAGCCGGCCTGCTGTATGCCTCTATTGCCCTGGTGACCGACTACGACAGCTGGCGACTGGACTTGCAGCATGTGAGCCATGTAGTAGTTCGTAACTGCCTGTTTTGCTGTGAACAGTCGTGGACAGCCAAACAATAAGACATGTGTTCGAGAGCAGCTGCATTGCACGGTATCTGTGAAGAGTACTGGCCAATATGAATGTTTTTAGAGCATTCTCAATTGCCAATACATCGCCTTCGCTACATCGCCATACATCGCCTTGACATTTGCCCAATTTTAAATCAAACCATTTTTACATCTCAGTATCTCATTCTTAGCCCCAAAATGTCACAGTAAACACCTTGCCACCGGACAGCCAAGCGTTAAACGACACGAAGTGATGACAGATTTCTAAATTTATACACTAGCTAATCCTAGCTGTTGGGGCTGTGAGTAGCAATTGTGAGTTCGGATCGAAGCGTGCAGCTGTGTTTGTGCGGGCTCTGCTACTTTGCCGTCTAATTGCAATCGCTAGTGGCACTAATGGTAATCAATGCAATAATTCAAATATTACGAGTTGCAGGGGAAACAGACCCGACGTATCCTTGTAACCTAGCATGTATGAACAAGCTTTTATCTGTCAATACTGCAATCAAATGATTATTTTCTCATCTAAGGCTCTGTTCTGCTGTGTCAGGATAGAGCTTGCATACCACTCTGTAACAACATTTTAGCACAAGAACAATGAAGGTGACGTCACTTGTGCCTTGTCATTTTGTTTCCCTTGCGTTAAACAGTTATTTGCATGCATGCGCACCAATTAGCCTGTTCATGCATTGTCCATATAACTTGTAGTTCTGGCAAGGCTGCAAGTTACTTGCAAAGTGGATTTTAATTGGAGTGGGCAAATTTGGCCACTTCAAATATTCAAACATTGCAGTAATTGAATTTGCTTTGACACTTATCTAGATTGTTTAAAATTTGGAAACATTCGAAAATAATGAATTTAGGCATATTAATGCACACATAGACCCTTGTAAATGGGGCTTCACCTGCAGTCTACGTGTGCTGTGCTGTCAGTAGACTCTCAGTAATCAGAACCTGAAGGGACCAGGAAAATATGTTCCATTTAACAGGAGTTTCGTTTATTGTGAGGTGAACATAGATGCAGAATACAAGCGTGAAACCAGGGGTAGCAAAGGCAGTGGTTCCGTTTAAGCGGAGTTCCGTCTAACAGATTTTCGTTTACCGAGAGCCTACTGTACCTATCCAGAGAAATGTATCCAGTAAAATGTATGCATTACGTTCCATTCAATTTTTATATTTCTAATTTAAAAGTGTGTTATGTGGGCTTAGATGTGCCTAAGTAGTATGTACAATGGAATGTATTGTACCAGTTATCACTTATACCTAACTGCTTTACAAATCTTGCTACTATTCAAGGTTGCTTCCTCTTCAAACCTAGAGTGCCATTCACTCATGGCTAGTTTCGATTCCTAAAAATATTATGCAAGTTAGTTGGGTCATGATGAAAATGATCACTTTTCTTAATAATATGCAATACATACTACTTGAACTATTCAACTTGGGAGTTATTAGACCACATCACTATTCGCTTCCAACCTCAAACTTACTATTCGCCCGTCCCTAAATCTTAACCCTCTGCGACAAGGCGTGTTAATTTGCAGACATGACTTCCTTTTGCCATTTTTGTGCACTGTTGGTGACAAAGAGGGCACAAACACTGAGTTAATGATAAATGAGGCATTTTCGCTCCCTAAATTCGTTATGTTTTAGTTGAAATATCTTGCTACACACGATCGCTTTGGTGAAGGCAGATGTTTTGGAAAGGAATTTCAAAATATTTTTTTCTTTACAGTTTTAGAAATGCTCGCTACCAGATAACTGTCGCATGTAATTTTAGTGGGTTATGTAAATTCAAGGCATTTTAGTAGGTAGTCAATCGTAAGCTTCACAGAGAGACTATGCAGGAGGTCACTGGGTCACATGGGGTAGACCATAAATGCTGTGCCTTGTGGTCATGCGCAGGTGGACGTGACAGCGGTGCTAGAGACGATGAAGTGCAACAGTGCTGTAGCCCTAAAAGTCCTGCGTGCTGCGCTGCCCAACATTGCCGCCATTGACTGGAGTGATGCCATAAAGGAGGCACAGGTGTGTTTGTGTGTGTGCATCCCAATTAGTGATGGTGCATTTTAGGGGTCACGTTTGAGTGCTCTTGCAGCGCCCTATACATCATTCTGCTGATAAAAGGTGGTGCTTGGTGCATTTTAGGGGTCACGTTTGAGTGCTCTTGCAGCGCCCTATACATTCTGCTGATAAAAGGTGGTGCTAGAAATGAGAAAATGAAAAATAAATGCCTCGGGCCTTCAAGAAAAAAAGCTTTGCTGGTAAACAAATGTTATAAATGAAGCACACGCATTGTAAACTGTGATGCTTCTCAACTTGTATAGAGAGCTTGTGCTGAAGGCACATACAGCAGATGAGCAGTAGGCAATTCACGATTTCTTTAAAAGGTCTGATCAGTAACAAATGGCCAATAAACTCGTAGACCTTACACCTCTGCCTTTTGTTCATTGTTAGGGTTTAAAAACACTTTTAAAAAATTCAAACGTGCCCAGAATCATATATCTGAGATTTTCTGATAATTCAAACAAAATTCAGAGGTTCCTTTGAGTTTGAATTAACGATAGTCAACTGTATTGTTGCAGTTAGATGGGTCAGGACAAATGTGCCCATTTTTTTTTCGTAATAAGTGATTCTGTATCCTATTCGAAATCAATTCAAAAGTGTTTCATCAAAATCACTGTTCGCTTCGAACCTAAAAGTCGCTATGCGCAAAAGCCTAGTCAGGAGTATGTATACTATACACAGCTCGCTGACTGAAAGAATTCCAATTGAAATTGAACACAGAGGAAATGAAAGTATGCGTCTTACATGGCCATAGATTGTCGTTCAATTTGTGAGCACTGTACATGCAGCTGTTCATATGTGCAGATGGTCTGTTGTGTGCAATACGAGCGAGAAGAAGTGGGCATATAGCATGTAACCCTAAAAATAGTGTGGTTGTGGCTGCTGTTAGCACTCTAACAATGGCAGCTGGTGTCATGCAATCAACTGCTCACAATGACAAGGCATCACAGTGTTATTTCTGTAGCTCTGCGCAAGATACCGCGGTTATCTGTTTTTTCCTGTTCACTTCTTTTTGTGTCACACCGAATGCAGGAAAACGAGAATAATAAAGAGACCACTGCTCCTTGCTATGCAGGTGTGCTACTACAGACACTATAGTATCAATGGGTTGTCAGAGTGCTGCTTATTCTGTTTTTGGCAGCACAAGTGTCAATCGAATTGGGGTTTGAGACTGCTTGCCATGCACGTGTTCCCATTCGTTTTGTTCATGACAGTACACTATACAGAATAGGTCCTCAAAGCTCTGTCTTCATGCGCAGAAATGGCGTAAAAGTCACGTGTCAGCCTTGCATGTAAAAGGTCTGCGATTCGAATCCCGGTGCCGTGCAATTTCTCCCATGATTTTAAGAAATGCCCGTGTTGATGCAATTCTACAGAGATACTTCAGAAACTATAGCACACTAACGAACATGAGGCAAGATGAAGACAGAACAATCGCTTTATCTAATCAACATCTTGTCCTGTAATTACGGTAATATATGGGGTTTAACGTCCCAAAACCACCATACGATTATGAGAGATGCAGTAGTGGAGGGCTCCGGAAATTTCGACCACCTTGGTTTTTTTTAACCTTGTCTTGTGTTAGTACACTATGATTACTGAAGTACAAGGTGGTGTGGCACACTACCAGCATGCCAAACATCCTTCCTTCTGAAGTTCCATAAAGTAGCCTGGGATGCAAACTTGTACTGGTGACCACACACAGCCGGCAATGCACTCCCTCACAAATATGGCCAAATTCTGTATAGAATGCTATAAATTTTTTGCCATTATGTAGCCATGATGCACTGCAACGTTTGAAGACTTGATTCCCAGCCATCACTGCATTTTTGTATGTAATTAAATGTAAAAAATGGCTGCACGTTGTCAAAATTAAGAGTGTCACAATTGCATCACGGTTTTAACACAGTTTACTTTTGACGTTTCATTAGCTTCATTGTCTGATGGCCTCAAAAGCAGGCTGCAGCAGCGTGTACAACTTAAATAGCAAAAATTCAACAAAAAAATAACGAACGATACGTTCCAGTTACCAAAAACATGCCTGCACAACATGGCACTGAAATTATGTACTGTAGTGGACAAATTAAACGAAAACAAAGAATCTCGTAATTGTCTATAAGTATGAACTTGGGAACACAATATCACGGTGGTGATCATGCAGTTGTAAAAAGGGCCCTTCACTCTGTGTGCAAGGCAAAATTGTGTCAACAAAAACTAAAGAATGCGAGTTAGCCCTACCTTTTTCCTATTATAATTGTCCATGACTGTACTTGCCATTTGCAGTGCATTATGAAGCAGTAGCATTTGTGGCGATATCCTTGTCCGCTGCCTTGTTTTCACTTGCATGCACTGTATCTCACTCTTGCAGGAAGAGGCCGATCGGGCGGTGATGAAGTGAAGCGGGAAGACTCGATTCGCTGTTCATATTTATATATATATATATCTTTTTTTGGTTATTGCGCGACACACAACAATGCTAATCTGTACACTGCTAGACAAATAAAACAGATGGAATGTGGGACCCAAAGCCGGAGGAGTGGCCTCCCCTGTGCTTAGAGCCGCACGTGCGTGTCTGCCATGTCAATGCAGATCTTGAAGTACACGTACGGGTAGTACTCCTGCTGACCCATATTCAAGCCCGGAATTTCCTGCACATGAGCAACCAAAGACATTGTTCTCATAACGTTGACTGAGTTCCTAAGTACACAACCTCAAGCATGCCTACAATGAAATATAAATACTCTAAAAGCTCGCTAATTCAGATTTTACTACCAAAAATTGTCAGAATTAACTGAATGCTGAATTGTTGAAAGTATAGTAAAGCCAATAAATACTGTCTATTACATCAATGTGCTTTTTTTTCTTGAGGAATGTGCAAATGCAGTAATCATTTCGCATAAGAGCAGTCCAAAAGGCGCAATTATCATCAGAGACTTCGTTCACCACGTAAACGCGGCTTAAGACCTGTGCGTCTCAATCCGAAATGTGCTCTGAACCCATACTTAAGTGTATACCAACAATGCGACTGTGGATAGAAATCCTGCCTTTCTGAGTGTCTATGGCCGTTTCCACTGACCCCAAACATCATTTTTGTTTCTTTGTGTTGCACATTTGCAGCGCTTCTCACTTGGCGTGCTCCAAACATCGCCCGAATAAACTGGTCTGCTGCCAGATATGACCGAATTATTGAGAGTTTTATGCCATTAATGCACGTACTGGCCAGTACCAGAGAGCAACTATAAAATGTTTCCAAATTAATGAGTGTTGAATTAATGAGCCCTTTCTGTACTGCAAAGCACATTTAAAACTGTGGAATATGTTTTAAAAAATGTGCCTTGTTATGTGTAAAACGGATATGACAGTTATTTGATGTACAACTTGCATTGCGTAAAAGCATAAGGGGGCCATGTCCAGCTGGACTCAATAACTTTTGTTCAAGTGAGTTTTGAACATATACTATTTCATTCTGCTGCTAATGGATTTGATTCTAGATTATGATGTGCTAATCTACTAGGTACTTTCTCAGTTTAAGTCTTGCTCCCAACTGTACTATAAAAAAACTGCATATTTGAAATTTACACGTCCCAGGCGTGACCGCAAACGAATCATTCACGCGGCACACAACGCCGATTCAGATCGCTCTGCAGCCACCACTCAACACAACAGGAGAGAACATTGGCGTCTCCCGCTAAAAAAATTTTAAACAAGATTTATAGCTCCTTTGTTGCACAAATCACTCCTTGGATGGCCGACATACAGTCACGTGATGCACAGTCTGTGAGCTTGGGTTGTCATTTTGTTCATTGGGTGAAACAAGTCCACCCAGTACCTGCCAGTCTGTGCATTGGTAATTACTCAGGTGTTGGTATGAGGACGTACCAAAAACATTAGGCTTGTGCGAATATTCGAATGCTTCGAATGTTCGAACGAATAATTCAGTATTCGCATTTGCTTCAAATAAAATTTAAATTACTGAAAATTTCGAGTTATTCGAGACGAACGAATAGGTAGGTGCAGACAAGTCTGCATGTAACACTTTGTAAAGCTGGTTTCACTGCAGAAGAGGTGCTAAGCCATAAAAGCACTTATTTAGGTGTATAATAGCTCTCATGTAACTCTCTGCAAAAGTTCAGTGATGGAAGTGCTGCTCCAATTGCTCCATACTGCTCCAAAAGATTCATGCTGCTTCTAACAGTAATTTTTTTTAGTACTACCTGCTCCAAACCCGCTCCGAAATGAGACTGAGAGAATTAAAATGACAAAATTTTAGAGTTTGACCAACTCGTAAGTCTTAAAGAAACTGAGAAGAATCTGTGTACTATCATCCCAGTGTGCTACTAGTGTGCAGCATTATCGGCTCTAATCTCGTTTGTGCAACAAGAATGGGCATATTGAGCATATAGCTCATATGGCTGTGTTTTTTTGTCTTCTTTTTTCCAGGTAGACATGCAGGCTAGTCTGGCGGAATGTAAAAATGAGCAGGATTGCTTTTATCTTATACCGATTATCTACTGCTTATTTGGCAACAGTTGTGCGGGACTATGATTACTTCTAAAATGTAGAGCTCAGCTTTTCCCCTTTTATTTGATATCTGCCACAAATACTAACATTTTAAATAGTAGCTCATTTCACAGCACATTTTTGACTACCTGCCATTGTTTGCTTCATAAAATTTATATTGATTGTTGTCTGCTGAATATATTTCATAAATATTAATATTTACAATTTGCTTCAACGATGCACTGAGCTCTAATCAGTGCATGGCAAATTTCATATCTGCCCCTAAAACACCAGTAGCTGCTCTAAACTACCTTCATTTTTTCTGCTCCAAAAACACTTATGGCTGCTTCAAAGCAGTACTTTTCCTGCTCTATAGTATGCTCTAAGAAGTAAAAAAACACTTCCATCACTGAAAGTGGTTTCACTGCACTGAAGTGCAGTTGAGCTGTGAAAACACGTAACTAAGAGAAACCTGCACCACCACAAAACCCCACTTCATCGTTAAATGAAGATGAAGGTATTACCCTCCCATCGATTCACTCTTTTTTTTTTTTTCAGTTCAAAAGCTTGTTATGCTAACATATGCTCAATGTATAGCAAATTTTGAAATGTAACATATTTTACAGGCTATCACTTGCATACAACCAAAAGTCGAATCAAGTTGCAATTCAAGGTTGCTTTTACTTCCTTTGATGCAAAAAAAAAAAAAAAGGAATTTGCACAGGCCTTCCTTCAAACAAAAAAAAATATTGTCCATGTTATGACAAATATGAGCCTTTTTCTTCATAATATGAGATATACATATTATTCGAATACGATTCAAAATTATTCGACAAAAATCACCATTCACTTCAAGCCTGAAATTCACTATTCACACAAGCCTGTTAAACATTGTTATGACGAAATAGGCTATAACGAAATAATAGATATCACGAGCAAACCATATTCCCCTGAAAAGTCTCTTTGGAAACCAACTTGCTTAAAAGCTCAGCTAAATAAGGTAAACTTTGCCTGTTGGGATAAAAAACCAATTTCGTTAGGAAATAGAATTTTGTGTTAATTTCACAACAGTGTACAACACAGACTTGAGGCGGCACGCAATGCAAGGACTGTATTGAGTAGTTCAAAACTCGCAGCGTCTGCATCCTCTAGGAATCAGAGTTATTCTATCATAGGAGTTTTGAAACTCCCCATAGGCTCCATGAATCGAAATCCGGACAGGCCATTGGCCCAGATGTCAGGAGTGAGCAGATTGTCACGCCACCTTGTGATCAGCGCACCAACTATTAAACAAATTTCGTGTTTTGCGTTGCCACTCCCAGATGGCGTGACAATGTGCTAATTCCTAGAATGCCTCGATGCCCCCCCCCCCCCCCCAAAGTGCTGCCACCTTTTGTACTGCTCCACCCGCCATTGTAGTGCCTGCAGCGTCTTCTCCAAGCTGTAGAGCTCACGTGCCGGCTTTCTTCGGCATGTTTTGCCTGGATGTTGAGTTCCTCAGGGCTACAACCACTCGCGTTAAGCTAGTAGGCCACTACGCGTCGTAGCGAAACCTGTGTGCAGCGGGAGTGATAATGGCGGCCGCCGCAGATGTCTTCACTCTGAGCAGAGAAGCGGGCATCGAAGCACTCTACTAATTACCGCAAAATCGGCCAGGTGTGTGTCTAGGTTTTGGAACGCAGTTTCGCAACTGGTATCATTGAATAACTCTGCTGGCAGTGCACACAATGTCAGACAGCATGCCATGCGTACGTTGCTGAACCCGTGAAGCCATTCCCTCCCTCCTTTGACTGCAGATAACATGCTACTTCATCACCCCCGAGGATGACGCAGATAGCGTGATCATTGTGCTCGCAGCCTTGCGAGCAATCATTCGCATTAGGAAGATTATTCAACGCCCTATTACAAACATCTTTGCAGCTAAGCATGTTTGACATATCCATGGTATCATTTTGAACTGCTAAAAGTAGGTGCATGACTTTTCCTTTTTGTCTTAAAAATGGAGTTATTTAGTTGTGTACCGCCGTGTGGCGAGATGCCATTTCAGCTGTTATTTCTTTTGGGGCAAATACAGTGCATAATATATGCACAAAGTGCCTGCCACAGCTATAACAAAACATTAGTTATAACGAGTAAACCGCGGAGCCCCTTCAAGGTCGCTGCTAAGAGAATTAATTGTACTGCAAACTGATTGATTGATATGTGGGGTTTAACGTCCCAAAACCACCATTTGATTATGAGAGACGCCATAGTGGAGAGTTCCGGAAATTTTTACCACCTGGGGTTCTTTAACGTGCACCCAAATCTGAGTACACGGGCCTACAACATTTCCGCCTCCATCGAAAATGCAGCCGCCACAGCCAGGATTCGAACCCGCGACCTGCGGGTCAGCAGCCGAGTACCTTAGCCACTAGACCACCGTGGCGGGGCTTGTACTGCAAACTGAAAAAATGGAAGCATCCTTTCTACTTTTAACTTAAGTTGAGTTTTCGCACTTGCTCACAGTACAATACCAATCCATGAACACTCACGTCGACGGGCCCCTGGGCGATGCTGGTGTCGAGGTGACTGTACAGCTGGTTCAACACCTCGCGCAGTCGCTTGGCCGTCTTCTTCTGCGGCTGCAGCAGCATTCCCTGGAAGTTCACTGGCAGCCCGTACCTGAAACACAAAATGCGGCACTCACAAGTCGACCGTGGAAGAAGCACACACATAAACATCAATTTCGTGCAACTTATTGAACCTAACTCCGTTTGCTTAGTTCATGGAAATCTGCAACCGATTTTCAATGCATCAGTGTGTTCACTGATGCAACCGTTCCACAAGCACAGTAAAAGCGAGATAATTTAACCCTTGTTAATTTGGAAAACTGGATAATTTGGATGTGTTTTCCAGTTCCAGCCAATGCCTACAATGTTTAGAGGAATCAAAGCTCTCATTAGTTTGGTCATAATTGGCCGCAACCCATTTAATATGTAGGATGCCAGGCATATAGTGTTGCAAAGTAAGTGGTGCAAAAGAGTGAAGACAACATTTCTGAACAACTTGAACAAAACAATGCAGACCTGTCACAGTCATCACAGTGAACTGCACAGTAATTTTCGGACATCCAGAACGCTTCATGCCTAGTTGCGTTTACCTCCGTGTACGACACCTTGTTGGCTGCAAGTGGTCGAAAAGATGTATAGTCGCCATCTACAATCGTATTGTTGGCAATCGTGGCTTCAGCGGCAGATTACTTTCTATTACCAGCGCAACCAATGTGTCAACACATGCGCTCTTGGTGGTGGCGATAGTAATTAGGAAAAGGCGCACAGCCTGTCTCAGACTAGTTGAGACGTGCAAGTCTTGCATCACAGTCACATCGTCGAAGAAGTCACGGCATGACAAAAATTGTAGCTTTTGCGTTGCTCATATGCGGAACAAGTGCTGGATTTACGTACCATCAAGTAAATAAAAGTGCATTGATGTAATAAACATCTGTTTCTTGTTTTCGTGATACTTTTAATAATTTGAAATTGGCTTCATTCAGAAATTGGCTTCAACATTTTTTCCTGTCCCGTGAAGCCCAAATTGATGAGCTTTTCCTGAATCATGTTCATACGTAAAGCATATTTTCTTCAGAATGTATGGGCCTAATTAAGCAGAAACTGATCTGATTAGCTTCCTGGTCATCTCGCAGAAAAGCTGAGCAGTGGCTTGATTGCATCTCGGTAAAATTCACTTATCTCTGCACAGTACAGTATGCAATGTACGCACACTTCGTTCGTATTGGAGAGCAAGCAATTAGTCGCCAAAACTGCACAGTTTCCCATGACTTTCTTAATCACGAATTCTCTAGTACCAGTCCTGCAGCTTTCAATTTGTCATCAACAATAAATGTCAATAGCAGCGCCGTTTGCACTTTGCATTGCGAGCACAGTTGATTTTTCACACTGGTCTCCGTGGTGCCTCTGCACTTCATCTGTAACCGAATTTCTAACTACATCTGTGAGAAATTAAAGGTGACTCCCGTCAACACGAAGTTCATGGGAACCGCAAGAAACTTCTAATTAAACGAGCTTCCAGTTAAGCTAATCGCACAAGAAACTGCACTTTTATTGCTTCAAACCTGACGGTTCTCAAAGGAAACAGTTTTTATCGCCTCTTGCCGAACGTGGCTGCCGATAGTAAGTTTTCCAAGCACTACACATGTTGAAGTGCTTTTTCAGCATTGCCTTCAACCAAACATAAAAACCTCAGCGCAAGAGCAAAACCCACAGCAACATTGGTAGTCCTCGGTCGCGGTTTGTTTCTAGGTCGTCGTCCACTAGCCGAACCATCAGCACAATTCATCTGTTCGTTAGCTGACCGCATATATCGACGTTGCTGTTTATGGCAAGGAATTTTCAAAATGGACGTCACTAAAAACGGCCCCAAAACTATTGTCATCGAGTTCACCTGTTCGCGCTTGATGCAATTCAAGAATGAGTTAAGACATAACGCTGTACTTTCGTGCAATATCTTGCTTGGCAGTCAACTTCTTTCAAGACTTTCGATTTTCGTAGCCAGGTCCAGCATTTTGTAGGAGCCGCCATTTGCCATTGTTAAATGTCATCACCACAACGCTTTAAATCAGTAGTGGAAACACGTGTAGAATCAACTCACAGTGCATTGGCAGGCTAGTTAGCTTATCATGCTATGTTTGAACAGCACAACTGGACGCGGATGGAGCCGAACACGCAAACACACACAACACTGTCTGTGTGTTTTGAGCATTCTTTTCTGCCTGCGTCCAGTCGCGCTTTTCTAACTTCAACCAGACTTCAAACCAGCGCCACTGAAGCAGTCGACACATCACAATGAAAGACTTAGTTAGCCGATGTGATCAATGCAATGCACCAGCGCTGACTAAACAAGATGGCTGCTTCATGAACCGTGGCACTGCGGGCAGTGGCGATGGCGACAACAGTGCAGTCTGACAGCCAATTGGCGGTCTTGGCACATAAAACATTCTCAATTTTATTGAAAAATTACAGTCCTCTTGAGGCTCTTGACTGAAAAAAAAATTTATGGCACCACTTGTTGACTTCTAATTAACCGAAAATTCCAATTAAGCAACTTGTAATTATCAGGAGCCGACTGTACTTCAATTCAGCAAGCCAAAGTAAACCAAACTCGGTTAAACCAACCTTCAGATATTAGGAGCGATATGTAAACACATTGGTCCCAGTGCCCGAAAGCTTGGTTTAGCAGAGTTTATCTTCACAGGAGTACACTACAAGTACTCTTATCGAGTGCAGGCAGTCATCAAATTCGGCGACTGAACGTGCGACACGCTTTTAGTTAAAACGTGTCACTTAGTGGTCATGACAGCAAAGGCAGAGGCATGTGGAGCTCAGTTACCTTAGAACAGACTCTACAAAGAGTCGCAGGGCCTTCACGTGGATCCAGGCAGTGAAGGCTTCGCTGAAGTTGACTTTCAGCCAACGTATCAGAAGCCCCTGTCAAAAAAGAGAATGAAAAAAAAGGTTCACTCATGCTTGAATGAAGACAGATTGCAAAATCATGCAGCACTGGACTAGTTGGTATACCCAAACCTCATTACAACAAGGCTGCATTGTACCAGAAAATAAGTTCCTTACATCCGAAAACTCATTATAAAGATTCCTAACATGTATTTATTGCAAGACTATTTTTCATTTCGTTATATTGAGGTTCGAGTGTACATCGGGAAGCACAGGAACTGAAGTGCTACATGCAGACGCCAAGTTGTTCTAAGCAGTCTTTCTGAAATTAATTCTCATTTTTCTGCACCATTCCCACGCCGGCTGAAACTCGAGCTGCATGCGAAGACTGAGAAGTAACCCAAGTGAAGCAAAGTAATCCTGGCAAATGTGGCAGATAAGTATCGAAAGCCAGCTGAACTCACTCATAATGAATGCAATTTTTGTAAAAACTGCTCTTCCTTACAAAAACAAATACGTATTTACCAAAACCTGCCACTTGCGTGAAGGCTTGCTCTTGTTTTACGAATCTCCAAACTACTTGAGCTATTCACCGTGATAATTACTATTTGGCCTGACATTGCTTGAAGCCACAACATTACTCGCTGTCAACCTCACCTAAGCTTGTAAACATAACACAACCCAGCCCATCCTAACCTAACCATGCCAGCACGACCCACGCAAAGGCAATACAGCCAGCCATCAGCAACATACATGAAAGTACTGGAGATGGCATTCTAAACAAGCCGAATCCTCGCATGAGCACTCGAGCCACACTTTCACTGTAATTGAACCCCAACTTTCACACTGTACCTAACTGGGGCCTTTGAGCTGTAATAAATGAAATAATTTTTGCCCCCAAGCGCCAGTTGCAGACTGTAGAAGCTGGAACTACTATAGTCAAATAAATTGACGAGGGCTTATGAAGAAAACTTTACTCAAAGTGGCTGTACACTCTTTAGTCAACTACCTGTCCAATATTGGCCTTGTCGGAAGGCTTTCATGATATAACAATTCACATCAGAAAATCATAACTTAGCTGACATTCTAACTGTAAATAATTTTATCACATTCCTTGCAAATTTCATGCATTTGTTTACATTCTAATCACTCTTCTCCATCTCTTCTGAAATCTTTTATTCCCATTCTTATAAAGAGTAGCATGCCAGCGGTATATAGAAGCCAGCAAAAAGTTTTTTCTCTCTCCATCTCTATGCTAAAGGAAAAACTTTTTGCGCAGTGCCAACTCCACCACCATAAATTGTTAATATTCGTTTTGCATGCTGAAAAACGCGCAAAAGCAGAGCCACTCACGTATTGCTTCTTCTTGTCGCTCTCCAGTTTAGCGATCTCGTTCTTGCCAGCAAGCAGCGCATTCTCATCGTACACGAATTCGCGAACCACAAACCTGCACGACACGAGAAGGTGTTACATGCAGAAGCCTGTGGACCGCCGGCACAATTTTCATGACAGGGCGCAAGTGCATTTCACTCGGTCTCAAAGAAACGGCAAGACACAAGAAGCTACAGTAGAAAACCAACAGGCACCATAGCCAGTCAAAGAAGAGCAGAAATTGATTTCGAAGAGGAATGCAGGAGAACAAGGAAGTCCAAGTAACTGCATTGAAAAGTGTGTAGAATGATTCTTTCGCAGTTGAATTGTAATTGTTTTGTAACTGTTGTAGGTCCCACTTAAAAGCACTGCGAAAAGGCATCGTTAAGAATACAGAAACAACAGCTTTTGTTTGCCTTCGTGAAAAGTTCTGTGCTTGACACTTCCCCTGAAAATTCATACGCCACACTGATGACATGCGGGCCAACCGTTGTTTTGTGGTGGAGGCTAGCAGATGAGCGTGAGGCGTTTTCCTGTCTAACTTGACACATCACTGGAGGGTTCATATCTTTGAGGAAACAAAGATTATTAGACTCAAACCTCCTCATAACAAAGTTGCATCTTACGTGAAAATAAGTTCGTTATCCGAAAATTCGCTATAAAGGTATACTCTTAACACACTATAGATTGCAAGACTATTCTTTATTTACTCCGTTATAACCAATATTTCGTTATATCAGGGTTCGTTATAACGAGGCTTTATTTCTTATTTTTATCATTATCAGGCAAAGATACGTAACAAAAAAAAGAGCCAAATATAGATGTCTCACACCAACGTCACTGACACTGCCACGTTGGAGCATCAGCATGGAGGACATGTTTAACATTTCAGACTAATGTTATCAAAACAACTAAGCTGGTTCTTTTGTAATTTGCGCACAGACGTGTTCCTTCCACATCCTTATGACATCAAAGCAGGTTCGGCGCAACCCGTCAGTCATCAAGGCTGCCATCGTGGAGGGCCAGCATGTTCCCAGGCCACGTCCACGGAGGTGCGTGCGAGCTATCCATTGCATGAAAATACACCTGTGCGAGTGAGTCTTGGGCAGTGCTGGGCCGGACGGAACTCACTTGTTTTCTCGGCAGTGAAGCTTGAACTCATCCACCACCTTGTAGAAGAGCGTGACAGTGAACAAGCCGTGCTCGTTGTCCTCAAACACCAACCTGCAAGTTTATCGAACGTCGTTTCATACAAGTGCATGACACATAAAGAGCACAGGCAAATCACATGATAACAACATTCATAGGCCAAGCGTCACCTACCCGCTCTTCCCCTCCTATGCTCAAAAGCTGAGAAGAGCATTAAGGAGACACAAAAAAGAAAAATGATTTTCCTCGCATTAAGTTGATCGATTAATTTATATGTGGTGTTTAACGTCCCAAAACTCCCACATGATTACGAGACGCTGTAGTAGGGGGCTCCGGAAATTTTGACCACCTGGGGTTCATTAACATGCACCCAAATCTGAGCACACGCGCCTACAGCATTTCCGCCTCCATCGAAAATGCAGCCGCCGCAGCCACAATTCTGTCCCACGACCTGCGTGTCAGCAGCCGAGTACCTTAGCCACTAGACCACTGCGGCGGAGCTTCTCTATCAAGTAAATCACCGTATCACACCCAAACATCACTATAACAAAGTTGCATATAACACGAAAGTAAATTTGTAATATCCAAATATTTGTTATAGAGGTATATTCTGAAGACTACATTATGAGACTATTCTTCATTTACTTTTCGTTATATCTGGATTCGTTATATCCATATTTGAGTGTATACAGTAAAAGCTCGTTAATTCGACACCCGTTAATTCGGAAATTCGAATAATTCGGATGGCTCTATTGGTCCCGGCCAAAGTGCATGTTATTCTATGGGACCAAACCTTCGTTATTTCGTCGAAATTCGGCTCCGCACCACTTAATTCGGACAAATGCTGACGGCTGCTGCTACACAAAAGTGTGATAAAGCAGCGCTGGCACCACTGGAGTGAAACCGAAACCTGAGTGGCATCGCCATCATCATCAACTAGTGGGGGCGATCGCAGCATCACCAAACGTCGGCGTCTTCTTTCTTCTCCACTCAGCGCCTCCGACGCCATTTTCCCTTGTGTTGTCGTGTCGGAACCATCTCTTCTTGCGGAGTTCTCTTTTTCTTCCATTGTGACCGTATTTGCATGCCACCATCATCGTGCGCTACAGTGATGGCAACGCCGAAAAAGTGGCAGAGTCCACCGACCGAGTCTACCGACGATGACTGCCCGACTTTCAATGCTGTCCTTCCCACAGATGTGCCTTTTCAGGACTACATCGCGATTGATCATGGTGTCACCATGAGTGGTCTCCTGACCGCTCAAGAGATTATTAATGATGTCACGGGCGCCCATGAAGACCACGATTCCGAAGAAGAATCATGCGAGGAGATACAACCGCGACCTCATCGCACCTCACGGGAAGTCTCGGAGGCGCTGTTAATATTAGAGGACGCTTGCCTGAACACTCCCAACAGCTTGCGTGCTGTTGGCCATTTGGAACAGTTAAGAAAAATTGCGATGTCAGCCGCAATCTGCGCGAAAACGCAGATGACAATTACAAAATACTTCAACAAATAAAGGTATGCTTCTGCAGCTTGATTTTAAATGTTGTTTTCCCTGTTCATTCGTTAATTCGGCATTCGGTTATTTCGGACAGTTTTTCCCGTCCCGTGAAATCCGAATTAACGAGCTTTTACTGTATTACCAAAACTACCATGCTTGCATCGAGAAGACAGTGCGGGGGAAAAAACTAAAAAAAAGTGACGGTGGCGACACCACCTCAAAGGTGCATATTCCAAAAGTGCAAAAAGATTCGTTTGTACACAGCACATGATTATAAAACAGCATGAAAAACCACACCACACAAAAAAACATTGTGTTCCTATGTGTCCTGTGGTTTTTCGCGATGTTTTCTGATCAACCACCTCAGAAGTTCCTGCACCAGCTGCCATGATGTCAGATTTTATCATGTACATAGTGCCTAATCAGTTAAAATAAAGCACATAGTCTTCTAAGGGAGCCAGCAAATCAGCATACCAAGTTAGGCGAAATTTTGCCAAATGAATGCGCCCAAAATCACGAAATAGCACTTTGAAATCTGCGACATCACCAGTGAACATTTTGAGAGTCCTTTGAAAATGCACCCCGTACTGCCAGTTGCTGCCGGAAAACACTGCTCTGCCTCAGCGGGCACTGTGTCACACACAAGCAATATGAAAAATGCATTCACAAGAACCACATGTAAATCAACCCCACTAAAAAAGGCACCAGGAGAAGCTTCAGTTATTGGCTCAGTGTTTCTCAGTGGCGGTAGCAAAATTTTGTTATACTTTGTTAAATTAAAGTAAAAAAAAATACAAGGTGTTTGGTGGAAGAAGTTAAACTAAAATAATTCCTTTAGCGTGAATTTACTTACCATATTTACTTGAATATAATGTGAGTTTCTTTACAGATTTCTGCCACCTGAATTGGACCTTTGTGCTACAGTCCAACACCAAAGTTACCGAAACTTAAGCTGTCTAAAAAAGTGCAACGATCCACAGAATTCTGTTTTGTTTTATTTTTTCTTCCTAGATTCAACGAAAGGTCACTTCCTGTGTTACAATAGTGGTTGTATTACAATAAAGTGAATATAGCACATTGAAGTTGGAAGCTATTCAAGAAGTGGGAAGAGTCACTTACTGGGACGAATATGGCACCACCATGTCGGAGAGCTTCTCGTACTTGGAGTACCAGTCCTTGTACAGAATTCTGGACGGCACCCGAGAGGAGAGGTGAGAAGTCTCAACAAAGCAATGGCACGGCACAGAAAGCAGTCGAAAGACCTCTTTCAATTACTTAGCCCGAATAAACAAACAAAACTGTTTGTTTATTCAACCTTCTGGTGATGAGCATACCTTTGTACAAAGACAAAGGATGTAGAAAAAAAAATCAACTGTGATCTCTAATAAAAAACTTAAATGATAATAAAACTGGTACGCACACAAAAACTCACTACAGCGTAGAAGAATGCTACCGTAGCTTATGTGTAAAGCTTCCTGAGCTCAGCCTGGATAACAGTGCTCTGATGTCGCCCAAAACATGTCAGAAAATTCCCCTCATTTTCACCCTTGAAAGGTAGTCAAGTATTCCTAGGTCAGGGGTAAAACAAGATGAGAAAATGTATGCATTTGCCACAATTTAGATAGCATTAGTTGCACGTAAATAATAATCATCAGTATAATTATATGTGCGTGAATTAACTGTTCACACGTAAAAAGCCCGTCCTTGGAAGAAGCTGTCAAATATTGCGTTCAGCCTTCCCCAGGTTCAGCAGAAAAGCTGGTGCAGATGCAGGGTTTACTAGAGGTGCCAAGCACACCTCACCCTTTTGTGCATGGAGTGTTTTCTGAAGGAGTCATAACTTTTTCGGAAGGAATCGTACCTCGTAGCACTATTATAGCCTCCTGGTATGCTATAACAGTGGTACATAAGCTTACTATTTAGTGCACTTCTACCAAATTATCTTTTGATAATAATAATAGTTGATGTTTAATGTCCCAAAACCATGATTTGATTATGAGGAATGCCATACCGGATTGCTTCGGAAATTCTGACATCCTGGGTTCCTTAAAGTGCACCTTAATCTAAGCACATGGGCCTCAGTATTCTTGCCTTTATCGAAAATGCAGCCACTACAGCCAAGATTCGATCCCGCGACCTTCCAGTACGGCCCTGCCAAGAGCTCATGTTCTTTTATAGGGCACGTCCCAATTTGAGTTTAATTTTACCAGCTGTGAGGTTTTGGGGGCTTATCTATTTATCAATATTAATGGGTGTCT
This sequence comes from Rhipicephalus microplus, assembly GCF_043290135.1. Taxonomy (NCBI): domain Eukaryota; kingdom Metazoa; phylum Arthropoda; class Arachnida; order Ixodida; family Ixodidae; genus Rhipicephalus; species Rhipicephalus microplus. Next base: position 10,000,561 of record NW_027464597.1, on the reverse strand, counting down.
TTGCATTTCACTGTTATCAAAATATGACCGCTATAATCAGTAATCAAACCCAGATGTTCGCAGCTCAGCAGCAAAATGCCACAGCTGTAAGCCAAAGCAGCAGGTCCTCTGGCCCCGCGATTTACAGATCAGTGGTAGTGACAAGGCACATATACCACAAACTGAATATGATGACAATATCTGAGGCCTTATGTCCCGAAACCAAGATATGATTATGAAAGACGTTGTAGCGAAGGGCTCCAGTAATGGCGACCGTCTGGTGTTCTTTAACATGCACTGACATCGCACAGTACACGGGCCTCTGCCATTTCGCCTACATCGAGATGTGACCGCCAGGGCCGGAATCAAACCCGCGACCTTTGGGTCAGCAACCCGGCACCTTAGAAACTGATCCACCGAGGTGGACACTACAAGCTGGAGCCTTTTGACACTCACTTGGGCACCACGACTAGAAGGGTGGTCAGGTATTCGGAGCCAAGCACAAAGTGATCCTTGCACACCAGGTCTGCGAGGCTGCGAACCAGCAAGCTGCCCCTGCGATGGCAAAAGGCCACCAGCGAAAAAGTTATTCTGGTGCAATACGGTGACATGCATTGAGGACAAATAACATAAAGCTGGGCATGGGGAGTAGCTGCCATTGTTTATGTAAAATGGGACTTAGGTTGATTACAATGCAGCGAACAATGGGAAGGAAAATCACAGGTGTAACCCTAAAGGACAAGAAGAGAGCAGAGTGTATCAGGGAACAAACGGGGGTTAAGTATATCATAGTAGAAATCAAGAAGAAGAAATGATCATGGGCAGGGCATGTAGCGCAAAGGCGAGATAATTGCTGGTCATTAGGGATCACAGACTGGATTCCAAGAGCAGGCAAGCGGATGAGGGGGAGATAGAAAGTTAGGCGGGCAGATGAGATTAGAAAGTTTGCGGGTATAAAGTAGCAGCAGCAAGCACAGGGCCGAGTTGACCGGCGGAACATGGGAGAGTCCTTTGTCTGGCAGTGGGCGCAGCCAGGCTGATGATGATCATGCAAGAAGGCAGTTTAGCTGGAAGACAGGTGTTGCAAAAATACATTTCAGACTGCCCCGTCTTCCATAAAAAACAAAAGAAGTTATGCATCGATCTGCAAGGGGGGAAACACTATCGCCACGCCATTTTGAAGGTATATTCGTACACGCCGTCCAGCCCATAAAGTTTTCTAAAAATGATTAGAAGAGACCGTGGCGCTGCAATCGTTCAGCCACCATGGGAATGATGGTAGTACACAAATTTGCCTAGTCTCCGTAATTGCAGATTTCAGCACTTGTGGCTTTATTTATTGCTGCGCTTTGACTTTGTTTCAAATAAAAGAACAGACTATTGTGAACTGCGAGACCGGATTTGAATTGGTAAGTCTAAAAGGTTAAGGTGTTGGAATGCAGCTGCGCAACTTTTGACGATTGTCGTCTCGTGACAAGCGGCTCCAAGCCGCGCGAGGCCATGCAGAGCCTAAAGTACAAAAATTAGACAAATGTGTGTACTACCCATCATTCCCATGCTCGCTTAAGTGCTGCGCATTGCAGCTTCTATGGACACTAGTGCCAGAGTTCCCTCTAGAGTACTTATAGGAAACTCTATGGTCTAGCTGTCCATACTTTGGGGTACAGGAGAAGTTCCAGAGACCTCTAGACATCCGAATTTCTGTATGGATCTCGGACACAGCATGTGCAGCATGCTTTTTTTGTGTGCGGCAAGCGCATGGACATCTAATATGGCGACCCCGATTCAAGAAATCCTTGCGAATGACGTCAAGTGCATATCCCCCTATAAGCAAATATTCGAGTGCTTCAATTATTCAAATAAATTCAAAATTACTTCTGACACGATTTCAAATTATTCAAAATGATTGAACAGACATGCATTTGACCGCACGTAACCACCCTGTAAAAGTGGCTCTATTGCAGCATGAGACCGTTATGCCATGAAACTAAATGTAAAAGGGGAAATCCTCATTACCAAGAAGCCACACTTTGAGGTTAATGTAAATAGTACATTTGCCTTGAGTAATTGTTTCTCCAGTTTAAAAGCTTGTTATACAGGCTTATATGCACTTAATATGGTCAATTTGATAATGTAGCATATTTTGCTACTTCTAACTTCGGCACAACTGCTATTCAAATATTATTACTATTCAAGCTTCGTTTCCCTACACTTTGTGAACAAAAAAAAAAAACTGACATTCACACATGCCTCGTATTAGGCCGCTGTGATAGCTCAGTGGTTAGAGCATCGAACGCATTATTCGAACGTACACACATGCCTCGTACTAATTTTCAAAAATATTGTGTCAGTTAGTTGGGCTGTTACAAAAAGTCTCATTGTTTCGTAGACTATTTTATATATACTATTTATTAAACTGTTTGATTCAATATTACTTCACCACAGCACTATCTGCCTCGAACCTCAAATTTTATATTTGCTTATCCCTTAAAAAAAAAATGCGGTGAAATTATCTTTACAAAAACGTGCAAATTATTATATTTTTGAAAAGACATTTTCACGGCTTAACACCACTCTTATGCAGTAAAAAAAGCTTTACGGGGCTTACACGCAGACTAATATACAGCTATTCGTTTGTTTCGAATACTACAAAATTTTCACTAACTTAAATACGAATCGAAGGAAATTGCAATACCCCGATGTTCGATCAAATATTCGAAGCATTCGAGTATTCGCACAGACGTAGTGGTGGGCACTCACGTAGACTTGCGTTCGATGGACTGCAGCTGCGTCTTGAGATTGTTGTAGGCGGCCGACTTGCTCTTGAGGTCCGCATCAATCTGGCCAACTTGCTACAACAAGACGCACAAATTTGTTGCACGCAACTGTTGCAAGCACTCAAACCTCATTATAACAAAATTGCATACTACACGAAAATAAGTTGGTTATACCCAAACATTCGTATAAAGGTTTACTTTTAACACCATGTCCATTGCAAGACTATTTTTCATTTACTTTGTTATAACCAATGTTTTGTTATATCCAGGTTTGTTAAATCGAGGTTTGAGCCCCGCAACGGTGGTCTAGTGGCTAAGGTACTCGGCTGCTGACCCGCAGGTCGCGGGATCAAATCCCGGCTGTGGCGGCTGCATTTCCGATGGAGGCGGAAATGTTGTAGGCCCGTGTACTCAGATTTGGGTGCACGTTAAAGAACCCCAGGTGGTCGAAATTTCCGGAGCCCTCCACTACGGCATCTCTCATAATCATATGGTGGTTTTGGGACATTAAACCCCACAAATCAATCAATCAATCAACCAATCAATCAAATCGAGGTTTAAGTGTATAACTGATTTTCCATTAACTAGACAGTTAGCAAGAAAGTTCTCATACTCAAAAAATACCACAATTCATCTCTTTTACTAAAAATGGATTAATGAAATTAATTTGCATCTAGCACTGCCACTATCAATCATTATCAATATTTTCAATGAGCACTCTACTCACTTTTCGAATGCAACATTGTTTTTGTAATAGTTAGCTTTATTGTATTCATCACTGCGTGTGGCGTATGATTGTCATTCATTTCAGAAACCAAGAAAACTTGAAAGTTTTAAAGACGATAGTCTTCCTTGGGGACCTTCAACGGAAAAGTTTTTATCTGTTTGTCTGTCTGTCTGTCTGTCTGTACATTTGTCTGTTTTTCGGCCCTAACGATACCTCAAACGGCACTAAACGGCCAACCCTATCTGCAGCACCCACCAATATTGCTCGAGGTTTAGCGTTCATAGTTGTGCGATTGTCAATTAAAAAGCAATTATTGCGCATATCTGAGGCGCCACAACCATGCTTCGATGTTTTGTATGTCTGCTTTTATACTAGAAGAGGCACACACAACTCTAAGAAATGTAGCGTTTAATCGCAACGCACTGACAGTGCAACGCGATGCTCAAAAAGGTGTTTCCTACGCTTTGCTACGACGTCACGGTGGTGGCACCTGCCCGTCACTTTGCGTATTACACCTTATCACCTCCGAGACCGGCACGCATCTTTCTCCACGGGATGCACGCCTTCGTTTTCAAAGATAACTGCCAAATGGCACTTGTGTCTAACATGCCTCGATGCGCTCGCTCGTCTCCGCTACACGCCCGAGGCACTCTAACGAAGCGCCTGCAAAATACCATTCACCGATTTTCTTGCGCAGAACATCAAATAAATGTTTTGTTCACTCTCTCCAGACGCAAGACTACGGTCTTTCGACGACATTTGCGGTGTAACATGCAGATTTGGAACCAATTTTTTTCTCCCGGTGTTATCGATTTCTAAAATTTTGTGTAAAAAATGTTTATACAAGATCTGATATTGAACTGTCCTTGCCACAACTGTAACACTTTTTATTTCTCATTGTAATTCTACTTTTTTTTTCTATTACTGTATTTTGCCTGCATTGTGATGGCATCCTTTACTCCTTTGTAAATCCTTTATGTAATGCCTACAAGGCCTGTAGGTTATCCAAATAATTAAATAAGAAAGATTACTCCAAAACAGGGGCATAGCCACGTTGGGGTTGAACCCTCCCCGCCCCCTCCCGCCGGAAAATTTCAGCAATACTGCACGCTTCCCCGTTTTCAATAAGCTGTGGCCTCAGAAGGTGCGCAAAAGTTTTTCGGCAACTTTATTGGCAATAAAATAAAAGCACATTTCAGGCTGAATTTTCTTGATAAGAAATAGCATTTTTTTTTTTGTAATGTCCCATTACGACAGCATGAATTTAGAAGAGGAGAGAAATGCTGCTTGTATGACTGGGCTATGTATGGCCACTTGGAGCAGACCCCTCACTTTCTTACATTAGGCAGGCGAAAAACACCCTTTAATTTTTTTTTTTTTTTTCATTTTCAATGTGAGCCAACTCCATTACAGCTCGTATCTAATGAAACCATACCCACAAATTCTCATGCTGGTTTAAACAAAGCTACTGCTAGCAGTATTATTGCACACTAGCACGAAAGTTTTCCTTGGTAATATTTACAGCAATCCCGGCCATGGCAGCCACATTTAAGACGATGCACAATGCTAGAGTACCTTATACTGAGATTCAGGTGCACATAAAAGAACACAGTGTGGTTGAAAATTTAACGAGCCCTCCACTATGGCAACTCTTATAATGATGTCGTAGTTTTGGGTCATGAAACGTTTGATATTATCACTAACATGCAAGCACGTCTCTGTAGAAACGAGATTAACTGGTCCTGCAACTTTTCTTTTTACTTGCACAGAAAAATCTACTGTGCACTGGTTTCAGACAGTCCTTGTATTCCTTTGTATGGCACCGCAATTGCTGGCATAGTGGACTGCATTTCATGTTTTTTGCTGTGTGAATCAACACGTTCTTGCTAAACGCTACCTATACTGTTGTATAGTCTGCTCACTATTTTTTTCTACCTCCTGTTTCATATGTCTATTGTACAACCCAAGCCTATCCAATGTCTGGCATTCTTTTGCAGTATTTTCTTAAGTGGGTAAATAAAAATCATTAATCGATGAGTCGCCCTACCTTGCTGATGATGTCAGTGATGCTCCGGAGGGACTGCTTGATGGGGTACTTCGCCATGTCCCACTGGAAGCGTGTGATGTATGCCTCCAACTCCACTGCGCAATGAAGGGGTCGGGTATCGATGCAGAGGCTCAAATTTATGATTGAGGAAGCTAGGGGGCACTAGAAAGTAGCTGCACTTTATTTCGGCACGGTGTTTAAGCTCTGTTTAAGCGATACGTATCTGAACCTGTAACTATCGATTGTGCAGTCTTGCAGTTTACGCTTGCTGAATTTATGCCATCACTACACCTGGAAGGCTTTTTTCTGTTTTACATTAAAACAAATCTAATGCAAACTATGTCACCTGCTAAGTTAAAATGGATAGGGGGTGACCTTCGTCAAGCTGTTCACACCACTTCAAGTCGTGTCTACTCCTATTTTGTTAAAAACGAAATGAAGCGGTGCCCTGCCTACCTTATCAACTGCATGAGCTGGCCGTTGGGCCAACTGACATCTTGGTAGGTGTCAAATGCAACAGAAGCAACAAAAATGCTTACGTTATGCCGACAGGGGTCTCATTTGCATGTCGTAGTAGTGCAACTGTAATAAACATGTGGGCATTAAACGCACAAAACTCACATCCGTTAGCCTGTAAGTTGTCGGCCAACTTGTCCCTCTGGTCGTCCAGCACATCACCAAGGTAGCTGGCAACTTTCCGAGTGACCCTGAAACCAGCGGATCACTCGTTTTTAAGCTGACAAATCGACATGCCACACTTTTTATTCATATTCATTAATGCTGTGTGTGCTGCCCAGGTTTTCCAAAGCACACTTTGTAATGTGGCTCTTTCAGATCTATGGCACTTGAAATAGATAAAGTACTGCAGTCAAGTCCGGCTATACTGAACCTGGAGTGGTTCCCATATACAGTCAAACCCACTCATAATGATAATGGTTTTAACAATGTATCAGTAACAACAATGAGAAGCAGCTGCGCCGACATAATTTAATTGTTCCATATGGTGAAATAACTTGGTTAATAGAAATAACTTGGTTACTAGAATGCCCGCATGCCACATTATCGGTTATAATGTTGAATTCTGAGAGTGAGGAGTCCGTGCCACAAAGTAATGAAACGTCAAATTCTTGAAAAGAAAGTAATAAACAAGCAACTCAAGCTGGTGAGCACACCCCTCCTCCCCTCACTGATTGCATACCCCTTCGAATTCCCAACATCCTGCACAACACAGCAATGAGGGCAATGTGTCGAAGCCCACTTCTAAAATCTGTGACGGTGCAGTAGCAATTTCCGTTACTGGTTACGATTGCATAATTTTAGTAAAAGTTTAGACTTGTGAAAAGTTGAGACTAATATAAAACTTAAACTTTTATATGCAATGACTCTATGGGTCTCATGGTGGTGCCGTGAATGCGTCCCAAAAATCTGCCATCCTTGCCATTGATGTCTGTTGGCACATCCCATCTTATATAACACTCAAACCATAATAAAGTTGCATCTTACATGAAAACAAGCTTGTTGTATTCAAAAATTCATTATAGCAGTATATTCCCAACACCATATCTACTGCAAGACAACTGTTCATTTACTTTGCTATAACCAATATATGTTATGTCCGGGTTCGAGAAATAGTTTTTTCTCAACAGCTTGCCATACACTTAGTTTGCTTTTATTCGTGCAACCCGCTATAGCAATATTCGATTCTAACAATAAAATTTTTGTGGCACTTGAGTAGTGTTGTAAGTGGGTTCAACTGTATCAGCAATGCGATTTATAGTAGAAGCACCCTGGTTGTATTTCTTGCAAAAAAAAAATTGTGCTTGGACCAAAACTGCAACTCCTTAATTATTCAATTCAGTAAGCAAACAGCATGGTTACCACAGCTATTGTTACAACTCTCGAGGTGCTATAATTAAAAGAAATAACTCTTGCATTTGTTTCTAGCATATCAAGCTTCCAACCCCGGTGAAAGAGAGGTCAGCTTTTTGCAAGTTTAGCTAGACTAGTCAACATTCGTTGTCATCGATCCAGCACAGTGGATTTTTAAGTCAACCATTGGTTTCATTCATTTGTGTATGATTCATTCTCTTTTCGTTAATTTATAGTGTCTCTCGTTCCAGCTTGATGCTTTCAGGTGGTTAGCCAGGGTTTATTGGCCAGCTGCTTGCTCGTAATAAGGTCATGTGCTATGTAACACCAGCTGAAAAGTGTGTTCCAGACTCGGCGTATTATTCACAAGCAGCGTTGGCTAACATTAGGAGGTTCACGTGCACATTAACACCCGATAAAACAGACGCGAGGAGAACAATCCTTGTAACTCGATTGCACGCACTACTTGAAGGTCGCAGGTTCACTCCCTTCACTCGAATTTCTTTAGGTATATATGTCGTAAGTACAACACTGCAGTTGAGTGACTATACTAATATTGTCCCCTACATATTTCTTGGCTTGTTTGTATATTGGCTTTATCAGATTATATCTAACGAAAGAGAAAGAAGCGTGCCCAGTGAATCTATTCCTGTTCTTTCATTTTGAAGCTGCGCATATTCCAAGAAAGAACCGTGCTCTGCCAGCTACTGCCGCTCAGGCAGACTGCTAGCTCACCCTTCCACGTAGGTGTCAAGCTTGCCGAGGTCGTCCGAGAGGCCCACCAGCTGATCAAGCGTGCCTACCTGCGAAATGAGGCAGCATTTAAAGCATTGTTGAAGCTCCTTCCAAAAAACCGGCAGCGAGTACATACTCTGCATGCTACTATAGGAATAAACAGGACACATATCCAGTTAAAGCTTCATTTCTAAATAACTATGAAGTTAACTCTTTCATAATTGCAGTTCACTATGATACGTGTGTGATGGAGTGTAAAACACTAAATGCCTAATTACCTGGAAACAAATTCGTTGGAAGAGTGCGCTGTTGCCTGTCTTGTCTCTAGAGTGCGTGTTCTTGCTACGACATGGTACGTTGTTCAACATTCGCGCTATATTTACTGCAAAGCGGCCATAGTTTGACGAGCAAGATACTTTTGGAAGCAGGACGTCCAGCACTGGACGGAAATGGACCTTTCGTCTTTATTCACGCTTATCGCAACGAATAGCCACTGCTACGCTTCTGATCGATGTTCGCTTGTGCGGTTGACGACGTTAATGCGTGCGTAAACGTCAGTTTTCTGATTGCTCTTCAGTTAGATCGAACGTGTACGTGTTCGTAAACAACAGGCACAAGGTGAAAAAGCCACTCACCTTAAGATCGGGCAGGTGAAACTTGTAATTGGTGGACAAATTGTTTTGCTTGGCCGTAACACTGCAGAGCTTCTCCCATGTCTGCTGGCAGGTCTTCTCGCCCGGGGCCGAAATTAGCCAGAATTCGGACATGGTGGCGGTGCCTTAGCCAGCGACGACGAGGGATGCCTCCTTTAGTGTGTAGACAGAAAGCACAACATGCTACAGTGCAAGAGCTTTTACAAATGAAAGACGTTCTAGGCACGGTGCGAGGCGGCGTTAGTGCGCGAGCGAGCTCGCGTACGGAAACGTTACTACCTGCCGCGACCAAAACTCCGCGGCAAGTCGGGCTTCGCGACCAAATGTAAGCCCAATGTGCCGGTCAGCAGAGCGAGGGGTCGTAGTTTCTCACCCTCTCCTTTCGCTACATTCGAAACGAACTACGCGCGGCGGCGAGTTTCGCTGGTTTCGCCCAGGGAGGTGTGCCGCATAACGGAACTCGCTGGGAAGGTTCCAACGGCACCTTCCACGCGCAAGCTGTGGCACGAAGCTTGCTAGCCTAGCGATGGCGTCAAGACGTCGCGGATCGAAGGTTCTCGTCTCTGAGGTTGAAAGCCTCGCTGTGGTACGTACCCGAGGTAAAGGGTTTCCTGCGGTAGAACTACCGCAGCAGCCGAGCTCCCGGGTTTAGCGTTTGTCAGATCCCGTGACTGCAAAGAATGGCCCCGGAAAAAGCTGCACAGTGTTGCCAGCGAACCGAAAGCGAAACTCGCGCCACCATGTCCGGTGCGCAGATCATGCGGTGACCGTCCGGGCTCGTGCGGCGTAGGATACAGTGGAACTGATCGAGTTTCATACAACATACAATATTATTGTATGAAACTTTATGGTGGAAATAAACGCGGCTTCTACGTACCAGTGGTGCAGTGGCAATCTAGAGCCACGTTACAGCTTCTAGAGCGTTTCAAATATGTTAAATGTTTGATTTTTTTTTTCTTTGCCTGGACACCTGCATGTCCATGGTTCAGACCGTGGACTCGAATCCATCCACGCGATTGTCAAATTAGCTTGGCCTTAACATTAACCACTAAAAATGAAAAGAAAGCAAGAAAACTGGTGCAGATTGCGCTCGTGGCACAAAGTATTTGCCACAACAAACCAGTAGTTAATTAATTACTATATAGTAGACGTAGGACAGTGAAGTAAATATGGAAATGATTCCCCTTCTACTTAGCCAATCCCCTCCAAAGGCTGTGTGCCATGTGCCGAGGTCAAGAAGAAGGCTGCAAGCAACAGCTGTGCCAATTCACCTTCCTTAATATCTCCTTACTTTAAATAACTTTAACTCTGTCCATGTTTGGGATGCGAGAAAGCGGCAATGTATTTCACTTTTTTCCCCTTTTTCTTGGTCGCCTCCTCTGGCGGCGCGTCTTTAATTACCCACCCACTTCCAGCGGCTCTCCGTTGCCCCTTTCTTCTTCTTGTCTGTCGCCTGCCTCGTTAGTATGTTTGTTTCCTTCTTTATTTTTATTTTTTTTATTTTCGTTTTGGGGGCTTCCAAACTGTTAGGGTGGTCCTCTGCTACGGGAACTTGTATCATTTCGCTTAGATCCTCCGAAGAAGGCTGGCACACCAGCCGAAACTATTAGGATTAAATAAATTAATTATTGTTTCGTTTCCTGTACTGCACCATTCCTGAGGTTTATAATTTTTATTACGGTAGCCAGAAAAAACTATGTTCACACACACACACACACACACACACACACACATATATATATAAATATATATATATATATATATATATATATATATATATATATATATATATATATATATATATATATATATATATATATATATATGTGTGTGTGTGTGTGTGTGTGTGTGTGTGTGTGTGTGTGTGTGTGTGTGTGTGTGTGTGTGTGTGTGTGTGTGTGTGTGTGTGTGTGTGTGTGTGTACAAACGCACGCACGGACACGCATAAAACCTATATAGCTGACCCCCTCTACACACCCCGAAAAAAAAAATGTCAGGCTGGGCAATATATTCTGTAGTTGTACACCAAACCCCGAAAGACAGCATGCATCCTTGACGGCTTGCATTATATGCATAAACAACGACGCTGAAAGACCCCAAACGTGCGCTGCATCTCAAATAAAATTTTATTCGAAGGCTGATGCACGCACATACAAGGTGGCCAACCTAGTCATGTGACACGTACACCATAGCATCTGCGCAGTAGAATAATCTAACTAAAGATACCCCTAGTCATGACAAAGAGATAGATACTCGAATATCCATAAAGCCGAAAAAAATAAAAAATAAAGGAAAGCGGGAACATACATGACGCTTCAAACAGTATTGCGGTAGGGTTATCCAGGTAGCGAACTTTTTGTTCACTAAGGGCTGTTGCTGACGCAACCTTCCCCCTACTTTTCAATGCCACAGTTCCCATCACTTCCCACTGATTTTTTTTCCTGGGTGGCTAAACGAGCAATGATTTCATCTGTCCTAGCTCGGTTGTCACATTCCCTACGATGAGCTGACAAGTTCAAACCGCCAGAACTCGTTAACGAGGGTAACATTGACGGACCGCCCATTTTGTACTAGATAACCTCCTCCCCCGTATGATCACGGAACTCTTACAACGCATGCTTTACAACGAAGCTATATACATATATATTTTTTCATCTGGACACAACGTGCAGGTGTCCCAAAAGTAAAATGGAGCACTGTGGCCCAACTACACAAAACTGCATTCCAGCGCGCGCATTAGAAGTGTTATTTATTTATAAACGGAAATGATAGCATAGTGTCCTGGCGCATTTCCGTTTGTAAGACCACTCCACAGCAGGAGTTGCGACGTTTTGTTTTGCGAGAGATTATTTTAAAGGAGTGAGACACGACACGGGAAAAATACAGCAGATCCCGCGTAGGGAATCGATGTTAGGTGAATATGGGAGAGGCCCGTGTTATGTGCGATGTCAGTGCACCAGATGGTCAAACTTTCCGGAGCCCTCCCCTACGGCGTCTCTCATAATCGTATCTTGGTTTCGGGACGTAAAACCCCACATATTATTATTATTATTATTATTATTATTATTATTATTATTATTATTATTATTATTATTATTATTATTATTATTATTATTATTATTATTATTATTATTATTATTATTATTATTCGATGTTAGGCGAAGCATGCGGGTGGAAGTTGACTGTGTTGTAATTTTTGTATTGAGTGAAGAGTCACGATATGGGCGCTAAAGATACGTAAAAATGCACGCATAAACGTTGTTAAACAGCCTCACATGTTTTACATAATCATGTTTTTTTTTACAGCTGCGTGACGATGTCAACAGCAATATTGATATGAGCAACACCAGAAGCGTTAAGCTGATACAGTGAAGCGCTGGCGCTCGCGAGGGTAGTCCTGGACACTTCCACATAAATAAACTTGAGCAGATGGCAACTACAGTTGACGTTAACCCGTTGTGACGGCTGTATCATAAGCCGGAGAACATATGTAATGTTTATAAAATTGGATAGCCGGCACTGCAAAACCCATTTACGTTTCACGAACATAACGGTCTATTTGAAAAGTATTTCCGAGACCTGGTGTGGCTCTGTGGTAGAATACTTGATTGTCACACGGAATTCCGGTGATCGATTCCTGCTGTGACTCAAACATTTATTCTTTGCATTCGTCGGGTAACGCAGCCAATGTCAGATATTTCTGAACGCTCACGTGTTAAAATTATCTATGTCTTTTCTTGCCGTTCTTGGGTAGATATAAACTGTCAATCACCTGTGGCACACACCCGTCCGCGGGTATGTGCCACACGTCTGGCGGAAGGGGTTTAGCGATCGATGTACGCGATGGAATTGCTACATTGTAGATAGATAGATAGATAGATAGATAGATAGATAGATAGATAGATAGATAGATAGATAGATAGATAGATAGATAGATAGATAGATAGATAGATAGATAGATAGATAGATAGATAGATAGGTGCTCAAAGTGCCTACATGTAGGCAAAGAAGTACTTTGATTGATAAGTGGGGTTTAACGTCCCCAAACCACCATATGATTATGAGAGACGCCGTAGTGGAGGGCTCCGGAAATTTCGACAACCGGGGGTTCTTTAACGTGCGCTCAAATCTGAGCACACGGGCCTACAACATTTCCGCCTCGATCGGAAATGCATCCGCCGCAGCCGGGATTCGATCCCACGACCTGCGGGTCAGCAGCCGAGTACCTTAGACACTAGACCACTGCAGCGGGGCGCAAAGAAATACTTCGCATTTAAAGTACATTAATTTGCAGCAGACCGCTTTTATTACTCTGAATTAAGGGCAATTTTGCTGAAAGAAGTTGCGAACGTCTTTCCGTAAGGCAGACCTTACGTGAAGGGCTTCAGGGTGCTCCTGTGGCAGGGGATGACCACTTAGTTTAACATTCCAACTTGTTTGCTATGGCATTCACTGTGTTGCCCTTGCGGCGCAACTGTTTTTTTTATTTTGTCTAACCCATGTAATTTGTTCATGGCCGATCTCCCCGTGTGGGTATGAGCTATATCTAAGGCGTCATCATCATCAGCTCCAGCGCCTGAACCCACGAGGCGGCTGACAGCCACACAATAACGATCAAGTGTCAAGTGTGGCCCCCTTATGGGTATGAGCCATGGTTTCTTCTAGGCGACAAACAAAACAAAACGATCAAGAAGAAAGCAGCTCAACTCGAGGAACAAAGATGGCGAAGATCGGATCAACGATGACCATTCCGGAAACAATCAGCAAGACGGGGGCGTTATTAATGAGCAACAGGCCGCCGTCGACTCAACTCTATGCCAGCGGGAGAAACATCGAGACGACCGACGAGCTCTCCTCCACCGTGTTCGTCGACGTGAACGCCTACCTCCGACTTCCATTAGTCTTCGTCAACATGCTCGTCATGCTGCTAGGCCTACTGGGCTTCTGGAGCTCCCTGTACGCCCTCGTGACGGACTCCTCGGTGCCGCCCGGAGCGCCCTCGCGCAACTTCGTCGTGGTTCTCTTTCAAAGACCCGAGATTCCCGCGTTCTTCATCTCCACAGTGGTGTTCTCCATCGCCGCGGTCGGCTTTCTGGGCGCCCTGCGCGAGAACGTCACCCTGCTCACCGCCTACGTGCACCTGCTCACCGTGTTGGCCATTCTGCAGGCTCTAGCCTCGGTGCTCGTCTTCTACTTGCCCTCGTGGGCTCGCACCTACGTGGCGCAGTCCGTGTCGCAAGACATGATCGCGGCATACCGCGACGACGTCAATCTGCAGAGCTTCGTCGACTGGATGCAAGTGGAGTACCGCTGCTGTGGCATCAGCACCGAGGGCTTCCGCGACTGGAACCACAATCCGTACTTCGCCTGCAACAAGACCAACGACAGCCGCGAGCGCTGCGCCGTGCCCCCCTCATGCTGTCGCCAAAACGAAACGTCCGACGCTGCCGGTCGGCTGCCGAACGTCATGTGCGCCAGGAACGTGTTGCAGGTGAGGTTGCGCTGCTCTGGCGCCCCAGCTGCTCGTTATACAACTTCAGAACTCCGCGGCATTTCGTCCTCAAAGGTGAATGCCCATTAGCCTGCACTAATGGGCGTGTACTCCAGAATGATATGATGAGCAGGAGTGCCGGTGACCCCGCCTTTGGAAAACATCGGCGATCGAATCAGTGCGGGATCATTTCTTTAGCCTTGGGGGCAACTGGCTGCTACGCTTTGGTCGTTTGGGCAGGGCGTCTATAAACTTATTAAAGGGGCCCTGCAACACTTTTCAAGCAGCTATAGAATGGATTCTCTAAAGGAGGTGGTAGCTTCACTAATTCACAGGCGCAAAATATTTAGCAATCCATCTTGAACGAGATTTGTCGCACGCTCTTCTCTAGTCCCGACGAAAGCGCTGGAGGCTGAGCAGGGGGATGGCTCAGGGGAAGAAGATACGTCACGCGCACATCATGACTTTGAGCACTTTTTTTTGCGTGTGCTATTCTAGTACACTATAGCCGTGGTCCCTCAAGGGCGAAACAAAAATTTCGGGGGGGGGGGGGGGGCACGTGCTCAGTGTGCTACTTCCTGGCTACGCCCCTGTGTAGACCCTAGTAGCCGTCGTGAAAATCACAGAGACTTCCGCGGAAACTTCAGGATGGTGCATACTGCCACGCGCATTCTATTTTTGGCGCGTTTTATCGCTTACCAAGCATTTTCACCCAGTAAGCACATGGAGGAAGGACGGAGTGTTTCCTTCCTCCATGAGTAAGCTGTTTTTGGTATCGTGTCCCTTTACGGTGATTTCCCGATTTCCCACGCTGGGTGTCTTTGCGTCAGGTGTCGGACCAGGTTGCCTGGGCACGCATCTACACGCGCAGCTGCTCGGACGCCCTGTTCTCCCGGATGCAGGACCGCGTGATGCCCGCCTCCATGATAATGCTCGGACTGTGCCTGGTCACGCTGTTGCTTGCGTCGCTGGCCATCGGCACGCGCGAGCAGGTGCTCATGCTGGATGCCATCTACGGCATTTACTACAGGTCGGAGCGCGCATGCGTCACTTCCGCCATTTGCTGGCGTTTCATACTAACATGCATAGACGTGCACAAGGGGGCAGGGGGGCGAGAGGGGGTGCAAAGCCAGCTCCATACGCTTCTGCTGACATGTCATTATTGTTAGCAGTATACCCTGTGGGTTCTCGAAATGGACAGAGCGCCAGGCCCTTGGAGTGAACGGACACAGTATACACGGTCGGAACTAACCAAACAACACACATTTAACTATATTTAGAACGACGATATCGCCAGCCAAATTAATAAATATTGTGATCAACACGTACGCAAAGACAACCTTACACAGTATTACACAACACTCACAAACATAACAAACACAAGGGCGCAACAAGGCAGCTTCGCCAACGCTTGGCTCACCACAATTCCACGGCAGACGGCCCGCGGTGCCGTAATCCGCGGGCCCACGCGAGAGACAACAGTTCGCGCCAACCACCACACGCCAAAGAGGACCACTCATCTCTCGTGCCATGTCTCGTGCTATGGTGGCTATGGTGGTGGCCTTCTAGCCACCATACTCGTGCGCCGCCAGTCAGGCTTTCCGCCAGGCGACACCGCTGGCGCTGCACACTATGATGGTGGTAGTGGTGATAAACGCTCGCGACCACAATGCTACCTGCCGCTCGGTAGTTGGGAACGCAGGTGGTTTTATTGGGAAGTTGCATCTTTTCAACGGAGTGCTGTTTTGAGCCCCTCTGGGCTGTTGACACTATATATTAAGGCTTTTAGTATGTTTAGCGATCACGTTGAGGAAAATGCGGTACGGTATGACCCGTATGACTGATCCTACTTTCTCGCTCGTGCTGAACCGCTCCCAGTAGGATTGCCGCTGACTTGCGAGTGAAATTCTCCAAAGGATGAGTGAAAAGTTGCCAAAAGTCGCCATTTTTCTTCGAATTTCGCCAAGAAAGTCACCACTCTACATATGTGGGGCAGGTCTAGTTATAAAAACCACAGTACCATCCATAACCCCTCAATTATATTGACGGTTTTCAATGCGCGCAGTCGCATTAGCCGCTTCATTACGGGAGCACAGGGAAAGAGCATGCATGCTCAAGCAGCATTCCTGAATGCCAAACAAAAGTTTGTGATTGTATCAGCCAATGGCTGATACAATGGCTGTGACGAGTGAATTTAAGCTTCTGGTGTCATTTGCCGAGAGAAGAGACAGCAATTTTTTAACTGACTCCGAGAATTCATTGCGAATTCCAGGCCGCGTGCTGCGCTGTAATATTTGGCTCGCATGTTCTCGGGAGCCTCGACTACTGACTGGCAGCGTTTTCTGACCATGCTCAAAAAGTCTTGCCGGGCCCCTTTAAAGGGGCAACAAAGAGAAATACATTTTCTTTTCCTGCTTTTGTATATTATACACTAAAGTTGCACGGAGAGAAATCATCGAAAGATGGTGTCAGGTCTTTTCCACACATTTATTCAGTTGTAAGATACCTGTACCGTCATGGTTCAAGGTGCAATGTTAGTATTATTGTTAAGATCGGCCTCCCTGGCTTGGCTCCGCTTGGGTGCGTGCGCTGATTTCTTCGAAGTCAGCGCTCCGAGAAATGCACCAAGAGCGACGACAACATGAAAGTCGTTCTTCGAATTATCCAGGGCCGTCGGCGCTCCTCGTAAAACTCTTTGGACACGCCCGACCCTCTGACGGATTAGGTAGATCTGTTGGCCGTCGAGGTGGCTTTCTTTGTACGTCAAGTTGCCCCGGACAATGAGCCAAGTGTCTGAGATATGTGGTCCTGTGCATTCCCCATGTTCTCCGTGGGGTATTCATGCCGCCTTTTCCACAAACCGTGGTCTGGACGGCGCCGCACACTCATCACTGCAACGGACAACAGAGTTGATTTACACGTAGGACTCAACATCTTCGCACTGTGCTGTGTTGTGCACATTGTGCAGTGTTTTCTCCCTTGCCATGGGACGAACTGCGCGTGCATCTTCCCTCTTTTGTTGGTTGGAAAGGAGACGGTGTTTCACCTTCCCCTTTTGGGTGCGGAGATGAAGATGGCATTTTCATTGGACTTTCCTGGCCTCCATTGTTTTTCCCCGCAGGAAATCCTGGGAATACCAGGGCATAGGAGCGCTGAGACGCTCCCGACAAGCTCCCAGAAGCTCCCACCAAACTTCTATTGGGAGCTTCCATGATGCTACCCCCATCATGTAGTAACACACTATCTGTAAATAATGCAAATAAAAGTTACTGGTAACAGCTCCGGGCTCCTCGACGTCTCCCCGAGACTGGCTGACTACGGTCCTATGGGCAGACCCCCGACTACATCACTATGTACGTTTTTCACGATAATGTTATAGCCAAGTGTCTCTGATACGTTTCATTGAAACTCCATCAAAGTTATATTGCATTCCACGCCGGACAAGTCGGAGCACGTGTGGGTGGGAAGCAGAAGGTGAGAGGACAAAACAAGCGACGAAGATGGCAATTTAGGTCGGCACGTCATCGAAATGGATTACATTGAACCTCAGTGGCATACACTCATTGGCGTAGTGCACAGGGTTTCCCAAGAGGGGGGGGGGGATTTCTGCACGAAACCCCCCGCCCTTTGGTCTAGAACGAAAGGAAATAGACAACATGCTTCAAAATAAATGAAACAAATGATGCGACGACTTGCTTCTCACAATGGACTGCTTCCTGGCTTTCCAGGAGTAAAGACATTGGGTTAACAGTTTTTGTTTCATGCGGAACCAGGGGCTCTATATATGACCGCCATTGGTGCCAAAAATTTACGTTCCCGTAACCCTGCTGTAATAACGGGACAGGTCCGACTGTAAAGCAACAGAACGAGCGTGCGCAGGGGTCCTCTACTGGGGTGGGGGGAGGGGGAGAGGTTTGTCGCAGCATCCCCCTCCCTAACATGTCAATGTATACGGATCTGGCATCGCCCCCCCCCCCGCCCCTTCCCCTCTAGCCATCTGACCCCCCCCCCCCCCGTGCGTACGCCATGGTACGGAGCAAGCTTTGCGCCTTCCTTGACCGGTGGTCGCCCTCGATCACCCACCCCGGCGTTCTCGTGTGCACACCTACGCATATATATAATTCCAATTGATTTTTTGGCATGCTTTTGCTGTCTGTCCTCTGCCGTCGATGCACAGCAGCGCAGTCACTGCTCGTCTTTCAATCGACGTTTCTTTCGACGCAGGCGCCTTGAAGAAGGTCAGGCACGCATGGAGGCCCGAGACACAACCGGACTCCGTATGGCCGAGACACGGCGCGCGAGACGCAAGCAAGAGCAGTCCAGTAGAAGTAACTTTTGGTAACTGCTCGGCGGCGACAATAAATGACGTTACGCCGCAAAGGATTTGCCCTGCGCCTTCCATATATAGGCTTGTTCTGCGACGTATATACACGGCGACGGCTGAAGTGGTTTGAACTGTAGTTCGAAGATGTGTGTGCAGTGAAATGACAATAAATTGATTTAACGGTTTTAGTTGGACAGCGTTTCTCAGTGAAAGAAAATTGAGGCGCTTTCCGTGTATTAACGTCTTGAATTGGTCTGGTTGGTACATATACTAATTTTGAATGAGCAGTACACAATGAGCGTCACTAGCAGAACACAAAGCACCGTTAGGCACAGCCTTCTAAAGTGTAAATAAGGTGTCGCCGGCGTGAACTGATCATTATCCACCTCTTACATTTTCGCTGAACAAATCAGACTATGAAGTGCGGCATTTCTATGACGTTTAAACAAGGATAAAGCAGCAGTAAGTGCAAGACATTTTTTTTCCCGATTTCAATTCACGCGCTTCTTGAGCACTAGCGCCACATCTAACCTGTGCCAAAAAACAATTTTTAATATATTTTTTCATCTTAAAATCAACTTAAAACTGTTTTGACGCCTAAGTAAGCAAAAAATGTTCTTGTTAGAATAGTTTTTAGTTTTAACTTTTCATTTCTTTACAACTTTTTATTGTTAGAGTATGGTCAACTTTTAGTTCGACCGACAAAAGCGTCGCCAAGGTTGTTGCTGCTCTGACAGCACACCATCAACAGTGATTCTGTTGGACGCAGGTGGTTGTGTTCTCTTCTTGTAGGTGTTCTGCGGCGTTAGATTTACCGTCCTACGACAAATACCTCTGCCATCACTGTTCCAACCACTCTACGGTTTCAACCTCGGTGTGGTTTTACCGCGAGCATGTGAATGTACGCAAGGGTCATGGCACGGCTCTAAGGTGGGCTTAGCCGCACAACACCAGGAGCGAAAGCGAAACGCCGATTGCGCTCCGCTCTTCTCGCGCGCGATCCCGAAAGATGGCGAATTCAGACATCGGCGTTGGGAAAAGCATCGCCGTGCTTGCCATTGTGGTTGGTTGCTTCACTGTTCTCTGGCCCAAAGTATTTTATCCAATGATGCAGGCAGCCTTCTCCATAACGTTTTCATCACAGGAGGCGCAGGACGGTGAGTGGTCTAGTGGCTGACTTATCTTTTCCATGGACGCTCAAAAGGTGCTTAAATGTGTTGAGTACTACTTCCTTCGACTTGACACGAAAGTCCGCTCAATTTAATCGAAGAGATTAAGGTGCGGGCGTAATATTTGCATCTCTTCGCGTACCAATATGCTCTTTTTTTTTTCTTGGCATGTACTGGTCGGAAAACATGTGACGATCACAAAGTTCTGGCCTGTTTCTGACTTCAGGATAATTTACCAGCAACAAATTGAGTATTGGCTTGAATTGTGAGTTTCAACATCGAGACACAGAGCCATGCAGCACTTATTTTGCGCAGCCACCAAATGAAGCATTGGTCAATGGAACGGAATGAAAAAAAAACCTGTTTCATTAGTCAATTGAAATTAAGTTTTTCTAAAACACAATGACAGATTCCCTAGCAAAACGTCTGGTGTCCCACTTTAAGGTATGTGGGATGTGGTTGTCTCTGCTGCCTATCAAAAGTAACTATATTCCTGGCTAGGGCCTCCATTATTTAAGTTGAACTGTAGAGGCCAAGCACACAATACTTTTCTAAAGCGTACATGTATAATCTATAAACCCACTGCCTGGTTGGCAGGGAGATTGGAAAATAATTTTTCTCGTTTCTCTTGAACATTCACTGAGCTGTTTGTCAACTAACACAGCAAGGCAGGGCCTCCTCTGAATGAAAGCTGAAGAGTCTGCTCACAGCTGTGATGAAAAGCATGCCAGTGGTGACAATGAAGAAGTGCCCCCGCCAACAGGCACCCTGCACAAGAGATGGCCTTTTTGGCTGCAGCAGTACATTTCATCGCATTGTTGCTCAAGCGTGTACTTGATTGAAGCATGCTCGTACCTAATTTCTTTCATAAAAGTGTAGCCTTTTACACCATTGAATTGGAATCGCTCGGGCATAGATTCTCAGGCTGGCAGAAAGCTTGCTTTGCTTGTATGAATATCGGATTAACTTTCTGTGAGTGGTATTTCTGTCATTGCCTAATAGTGCAAATTTAGTTTGGTATTGGCACTGCAATTATGGAACAGTAGGTGCTTCAAAACTGTGGTATGATGTGTGATCACTCTTAGACCCTTTCCAAGCATGGAGTGTAAGTTCAGGAGTTCAGACAGAGTTACTGTTACAAATGCAGCTGAAACAATAGAGCAAGGCATTGAAATAGTAAGGACTATCAATGTTTAAACATAAGATCTCAATTTATGCATTTATTGTCTGCATATACCATCAGGTGACTTATTTGACATTATGGCTCATAATGCAGCAAGTGGAAGTACAAATATATCACACCTTGTGCAAACACCACTGGCATTGAACATGAAAGAGGGAAAAATGAAATAGTTCTGTATACATCAGTAATTCAGATAATTGAAACACCGGATCTTGCATTGTACTTGCATAAACACCTTGACAAGTGCTTATGTGCACTAGTGCACGGTAAACTGCATGCCTGGAAGTGCCCCGATGTCTGGCTATATTCCTCGACATAATCTTGTAAAATTACTTCAACTTTGGTGTGACGCTTTGTGCGCTTTGGAATGAATTTCACGCAGGCCTAATCCCAGGCCGAGGGCCCCAATCACGAATGCACGAAGCCATGGGCCAGGCTCGACCTCACAATCCTGAGTATGCCAGGGGCCGTGTGAGTAGCACTTTCGTATTGTGCAGGTGTCACCTGTGCTCCTTGTTACATAGGAGACTTCCACTTGCCCTAAAGGCAATTCAGAGTTTCAGCATTTCCAGTTAATAAACTTCTTACTATTTTATAGATTATATACAGGATACAAGACTTATGAACGGTAATACCAAAGCTCGTGGTGGCATCTTGCGACACATTGTCGAACTGCAGTGTGTTTAAAGAGCTTTTATGTCTGTTGAGGCTTCTTATAAAAAGGTAGTCATTAAAGAAAAAGAGCCCATCTAGATGATTATGTTCTAACCAATTAACCTTTTTGGTAATCAGTTAACAAAGAAAAATTACTGTACTATGTGCTTTGTGTGCTTTCTAGTTACATTCTATGTCATGAGACATGGCCGTAAGTCGCTACCAGCATTTTTTCTGTCGTGCACAGCTCCAGTAACGAAACGCTTTGCAAATGGTAATAAATTATCGAAGATACAATACGTTCTTTGTGAATGCTTGCAAAGCTGCTCAGGTTCCAAAGTTGCGAGTCTTTATGAATGAACCTTCATGCCTTGCAGCTTGAGACACAGTTCTGTAAATATGATGTGGGATGTCAGGTAAAACGACAGGACACTTTTTGACATTCAGTACCAATCTTGCAGCCATTGAGAAAAAAATATAATCATCAGGTGCAGTCATTGTAATGCTGCAACTCAAGACTTCCGTGAAAAGTCTCAATAGTTTTCGGGTTTTTTATTGCCAGATTCCTCCGAATGCACTTATTGATGTAATCGGAAAAACCCTTTTGCATCTGTGACAGCCGTTCCCGCATCCGTCGATGCGCCAGCCCCCTCGACAGGCTGCCAAGACCGGTGGAACCATGAACCTGGTAATGCCGCTGTACACAATTGGAGTGGTCGTCTTTTTCCTTTACACCGTGCTCAAGGTGAGTATTCTGTTAGACTCGAAAGCATGAAATAGTGTTTGATATTGCACATTTGTTTGCTACACTTGCATACAGCAAAGGCTGAGTGTGGGTTTCCGATGAAATGTTTTGAAAAGAATCCGATGAGGAGTAATTATGCTGTGCTATTGAATTACAATTATGCAATTGAAATGCACCGCTTTTACTTTGCCAAGAGTCCCGGTAACTGGTATACTACACAAAATTAAGTGCTGGGTAGCAGTGCTGCTTTGAATTTCCTACACTTGTTTGTTTGGACACCATGGATGTCATTAACTTCTGGAGAGGGTTTAAAGTTACAGCGCAAACACACAAGATGTCCAACGAAGAAACGACATTACTTGTGCAGCGCTTGTGTGTGCTGTATTCATGGGGCGTCTTTTGTATTGGTGTTGTAACTGTAGCATCAGGGTTATGCACCCACAAGGCTCAAATGAAGTTTTTTTGAGAGGGAAGCTGAAGACTTTTCTAGTCAACTAGTTCCCAGTGACAAAGTGCCACATTGCTTTATTTAAACA
Source organism: Rhipicephalus microplus (assembly GCF_043290135.1). NCBI lineage: Eukaryota > Metazoa > Arthropoda > Arachnida > Ixodida > Ixodidae > Rhipicephalus > Rhipicephalus microplus. The sequence continues at coordinate 9,977,672 of NW_027464597.1, read as the reverse complement.
AACCATTCAATCACCATAGTGAGTATGCACAGAGGACCTTTTAGAGAGAAAGCTGTTATGAGATCTCAACACGGGTCAGGTGCGGCGCTGTAGTTGACCGCCGCCGCCAGAGCTCGTAACCACTATTGCACGCAATAAGAAAACAAAAACTGAGTAAATAAAAAACACTAAGGACACAATGGTATTCGTACCCGGATCTCCTGTGTGCCAGCCCAGTATCCAAGTAACCACTGATATCCGATGGGCATACGACGGGACGTACATTTCGGATACACTCGACATCTATCAAATGTCCACGAATGTACACTGTACGTCTGATGAACGTAGATCAGATGTACAAAGGTAACAAATTTGTACGTTCGCTCGACATCCCTTTAGGACAGCCAACATTGACATTGACAGGCACTTTAAAGTATATATATATATATATAATGTTTTTGTGTATATGGCTAGTGCATATCAAGAAAAACCTTTAATGTGAAGAATAACGTACCCCCACAGCTTACTCGGAGGCCCATCTTTTTTCTGCGGGAGATTTTCTGCTGCAAATGAATTCTCAAAAAAAAAAAAAAAGGAGACCAAGCGGGCTTTTAAGAACAATAGAACCTTTATTATCAACATGTAGCAAGGCTAAGAAGCACATAACTCACAGTCCACAGCTGCGATTGTGAAAGGGTGTACATAGTCTTACATGCTTTCAGTGTTCAATGCCCTTCCACTTTCAAGTGTGATGACTTCTTAGGCGGCAAATTGCTTCTTTATGGGTTTATTAAATTATGTTATTAGCAACAAACCCAACTTGCGCGTGTTTATGGCAATGTTATTCTAGTAACCATGTTCAATATGTACATACAGACAAGTACAGGAGAAAAACTAATGGGTGTAGCTCATGCTTTTAAAGAAGATGTACAGGCACTGACCACGTGCTTGTCTCAAAATCTGTTATTAGCAAGATGCGAGCAAATGAAGAGCTGGAAACATGCCACTTATTAGCAGGGCTTATACAAATGATGGAAAATAGTTAACGCATGATAAGAACAGATAGATTTCTATTATGAGACGTAAAGACAGATGTTTAACACGTGGCCTTATCTGTATCGTGCAAGTGAGCGGGGTTGCTGCTGCTTGCTGCGGTAATCTGGGCTCGTGCCGCGTTTCAGTGTTTTTTGTAGAAAAGTCATCCTTTAACTTCACATGTTGCTGTTGATGTCCACATGGGTGCACTTGAAAAAAAAAAAAAATCTGCCTTCTTCGTTCGCAGACCGGTGCTCCTTCCCTCAGTGTACATCACTGGTCGAGCAGGTTTCGGGACAATGACATGCGTTTTCTCCCAACACATCCAGAGGGGCATGGCTAGCATGACGTGTGCGTTCAAGGAATCTGAGCAACTGCGGTGCAACACTTGTTGAGAAGTTTCGAGGTTGGCGCATGAAAGTTTGCCTACATGATGACTGCTATGACGTGCTCGATCTGCATATTCGTCAGTTCACGTGCGATAATAATAACACTAAATACATTCTTTCTTATGGCATACAATACACATATTGATTCAACCAGACTGTTTTGCCTCAAGAAGCAAAATTATTTGGCATCCTGGGAGCGATTGCGTGTGCCCAAATTTGAATGAATTTTACAAGATTGTCACCCAGAATTTTGCAGATCTATATATATTTTCACTGCATACATTTTACAATAATTGATGAGCGAATGCACATATCCTTGGCATGTCCTTATATGGACAGCTAGTGAACGCTCAAAACTTAATCTGGTCGGACATCCAGTTTGGACGTTCAGAAAACAGCTACACGGGGCATGAAATTTTAAAGTACGTCCATTGGCTATCAGTATTGGATATTCAAATGGCTTGGCATTTGTATTCATAATGAACAGCCAGCGGATATCTCTGGTTACTTGGGTATTTTACCATTTAGACATGCCGATGCTTGGTACTCATTTGCTAACTGGTCTTAGGCAGGCTTGATGTGGGAAAAGGAATTGAGTTGATATGAGTAATAAAGCGTTTGAGAACAGCAAAGGAACAACCAGGCATCAAACAATGTAAATTGCATAACGATTCGGTCCTCCAATGCTCATATCCATTACAAAAGCTTGTTCTTGATTCTCTGTGGTGCATACCCACTTCAGGCGTAATTCTTGATCCTCATCAGCCACCGAGTGCAACTCAAAATTCGCTCAAAATTTGTTGCAAGTGTTGAGCGGATACCATGCTTCTCTGAAGAATGACGAAGGGTAGCATAGTGAATGCCGACCTACTACACAACATTCTGATTATTTATGGCATAGTGGGTACCGAAGAAGTGCACTTCTAGCAGTTATTCAGAGAGTTTTTAGAAAAGGTTCTGAAAGGCCACTCTTCTAGCTTTCGCTGTGACTGTGCTGCGTATTCCACGCAGGCCTGACAGTTTTTATTAGAAATGTCTTCCGAGCATGGGGGGAGGGCTTTGCACCTCGCATGTATAATGTATGGCTGCAGTGAAATACTGCTTCACATAACATTCCAGAAAACTGTAATTCTTAGACCTTTAAGACGTAGTCTCCGTTGCACATAGAGTTTTTATACATACTCGTGGTGAAGGTTTATAGTTGAAGTCAGCACCAGCCCTTGTCTTCTCTCATCAGTTCATTCTTTCCGTGTCCCAAAGCTACGCCGCTGGTTAAAACTTGAATGCCTTTCAATTCTTTTCGGTTTCAGTTGGTGTGCAAGAAGCCCCCTCCTCAAGCAGCACAGGATGGTGGGAACCAAGAGCCATGGTCCTGTCCCGACCCAAGAGGCATCAACGGCTTTGGCTCACCGGGTCACGGGGTCCATCCGGGTGACTCTTCAAGACAGAATCCCATGGGTGAGTTGTTGCATGAAGAAGCACCACCACAGGAAACACTGTCTGCAAAACAATGGGGAAAAATAAAGAAGAAGAAAAGAGAGGAAAGGCACCCACATGTAGATGGCAAATGAAAGTAATCCTGGACCAAGAGAAACATTTGTGTGTAGTGTGATAGGCCGAGTTAGTTGAGAAGCTTCATGAGAAGCCAAAAATCACCTTTGTACCTAACAGGAATTCAACAGCAGTGAGTCAAGGCACATAATAGTAATAATAATTGTTGTTTAACGTCTCAATACCAGGGTACGATCATGAGAGACGTCATCGTGGAGGCTTCCGGAAATTGCGACCACCCAATGTTCTTTAATGTGCACCTCGCTGGGCTGGCCTGAAGCAATTTGACTTTCATTGGAAATGCAACCACCGTGGCTGGTATTGGATCCCGTGACTTGCGGGTCAGCAAACGAGCATCCTAACCACTAGACCACTGCGATGGATAAGGCAAAACACTGCCAATACTGGACCAGGTACATGTTGGAAAGAAAGAGAAAACAATAATGATCGGTGCATTGAGTGCAAGTAAGACAGTACAGATGAATTTCCATGGTGCACTCAGTTCAAGCTGCACAAAAACCAAACTATGTTGCTGTATTGCTCCTCCGAGTAGAATGGTACTGCTGGGTTACCTGTTGAGCCTTATGACTGAGATGTATCAATGAGCTGCATCACTGATCAGGCAGTGTCACCGAGTGGTATCGCCAAGCTGTGTCACAAAGCTGTAGCACTACTGAGCTGTACCAATTGGCTCTACAAGTTGGGTGTTATCACTTAGATGCATGTCACTGATCTGCATTACTAGGCTGTATCACTGAGCTGTATTACTAAGCTCTGGCGGTAAGCTGTGTCATAGAGCTGTATTACTGATATATATCGCTGAGTTGTGTCATGGAGCCTTTCTTGCCCTTTTGCCCCGCTCTATACACTTTGAAATACTTGTTGCTGGGCCTGTCGGTACAGCATTATCAGGGTAAATTCTAGACGCCTAAACACCGCATGAACGAAGGAGCACAGGGAAAGAGCATCAACTCGCAATAGATTTATTTGCACTTAAACAGCAGAAAGTATATATATGCCATACCACACATGCGCAAACAGCAATGCCTCGTGTTGCCACTGCATGTCGGAACACGAGGTCATTGAAAAGGCATATCAGTCCAGCAGTGAAGAGCGAATTTGGAACTCGGACATCTGCAAATCGACTGATGTGTATCTTATACACAAGTCACTTTTTTTTTTTAAAATCAAAAACGCCTCCATTATTTCTTTGGCCAGAGCAAGAACAAAAACGATTGGAAACCTCGCCTCACAGGAGCAGGAATGGCAGTGTGCAGGCAAATGTGCTGCCAAAATATTTTGAATTGACAGTCCATCTTCGCTAACCCTGAAGTTCAAATGCTGACGTGAACTCAGTTAGGGAACATGAGCTGCCACTTCGAAATAATGTGGTAGCAGGTTTTCCTGCACACTACTATTCCTACCTGTGTGAGGTAAGGTTTTCAAGCAGTTCGGTTCTTTCCAAAAGCTCAGATGCTCTGGCCCAAAAAATAATGGAGGCATCTTGGATAAAAAAGAAAGGTGGCTTGTGTGTAAATGGCACATCAGAATTTTGCGCACATCTGAGTTCCAATTTCAATCTTTGTACTGGACTGATATGCCTTTTCGATGACCTCGTGTTTTGACGTGTAGTGATGAGGCAGTGCTGTTTGCACATGTGTCGGGCGACATACATATTTTTTTCCGATTCACCTGCAAATAAATGCGTTGCAAGTTCATGCTTTTTCTCTGTGCTTCTTTGTTATTCTTGTGATATTTAATTAGGTGTCTAAACTTTCTCCTCTATAAACTTTGTGCTAGATTGTGGTGGATGCGCAGGAAAGCAATAAAACTTGCCCATTGCTGATGACGTGGCAACATGCACATCGCCTGCATGCATCAACACTATTATTGCGCACACCCTTGCAGGTGAAGTGGAAGAGCTGAAGCGGCGCCTGGCGCAGACGGAAGCCTTGTTAAAGCAGCTGCTCATTCGACAGTCGGGTGGGGCCCAGTCGGCGAGCACCAACACCAACATGAGCCATTCCATCAACCTGCTTGTCCGTGAGCTCTCCAAGGGAGCTCCGCAGACACCTTCGCGGGAGAGGGTTAGTAAGGACGTCGGTGATGAGCTTGATGCCTGAGCAAGCTTCTTTAGGGCGACTGCAGAAAATGGGCATTAAGCAGTGCTGCAAAGAAACACAGCAGACATAATGTGCCAATTGTGAAGGCAACTGTCGGTAGCACAATGCTTATACCGAGAGCTCCATCTGCAATAGCTATTTGAACAAACCACATCAACAATGATGTAGAGTAGTTGAACAGAGAATGTTGCTGGAGCGAACATTTGGCAAAAAGACTCGCCTTCATCAGGGTAGCATATAATCTTGGATGACTCGGTTACTGCCCTGGCAGTGACAAGCCTTCTTATCAAGAGATAGGCTCTAGCGACCTTCGCTGTTCAAAAATCTGTCACCTCTATTTTCTATCTTTCCTGAGATTATGCCACTAAACTATGCCTGAGAGGAGCACAAGTCGTGCAGCTGTTTCATAAATGCGTGTAGGACAGTCTTCCTGTTCAAAGGCAGTACAGTCAATGCAAATCCTGCTGGAACATTTAGAGATCATTATTTAGCCTTCTACACTGTAAGAGGTGTTCTTGTTGATGTTTTTCTCCCTCCTGCCTTTCTGTGCATGCACACACAGCACGAAGGCTTGCGGCGGCGGCGGCCCACACACCAAGCATCAGATGAACCCGCTTGCCCCTGTGGCGCACCCCTGAGCAGCGAGTCTTGCCAGGGCAGCTCGCAACCGGACTCCTGCTCAGAAGGAACAGCCGAGAGCGGGGACGAGGCGTCACTACCCCCGGAGAGGGCGACCGTTGCTTACTGAGTGCCCCGAGGCACAGAAAGGCCTGCCCACAACTTGATATGAAGCCAGGAAAAATCCAGTGCCAGCGAGGCCAGACCAAGCAGCTACAACCACTTTCTAAACAGAAAAGAGACACTGACCGGTCCAAACAAAACGCTTATGACGCTTCAGCTTTTAGTGCGGAAGCCTTGTTCACAATATGAATGCATTACCAGAAGCAGATTGTTTTATTAAGTGGAGCTTTAGCAGAGCACGCCATCATAAGTGACCACAAGATTGATTCAAACAACGCGACAATCGTTGCAGCAGAAAAAATGACAGCATCACGGATACATCTGGAATCTATTATTGTGCCGACCTCTCCCACACAGTGAATGGTAATGATGGGAGTCTCAAACTAAATGCTCTTTGAGGCGATTACTCGAGCCCATTGGGGTGATGCAATCATTGGAAACAAGGCTTTTGCGCTGGAAGCCAAATTATCATGAACGTTTTCTTTGGATTAGTTGGTGTCGCTTTTTTGCTCAGAATGTGCCTTCCCAGCCAGACAGGATTCCTTCACGATTTCGACTTCACGCACATACCATGGCCTAGTGAGTGGCTCTAACTCAAATGTTTCAATCTGTCATGTGCACGCACACTTACACGCACACTTACAAACACGCACACTTACAAACACACACGGTAAGGCTTATCAACCGCCCCTTTGCCTAAAAAAATTTCTGGATTTGCCCCTGAAGCATGTGATTTTGTAGAATCGGGGTCGTTCAGAACGGTGCTACAAGGCTTCAGAGCCCTTATTCGCTAGGGTTGCCACCTGTTTGGTTTAGGCCCACCCGCCCAGTTTTTTAAATAGCAGGCCAGTTGCTGGTTCGCTCCAGTGGCCATTGGCCATTTCTTTATGTCATAATATCATAATTTATTTACTTTCTCGGGCTTCAAATAAGCATCAGTTACAACTTCGATTGTAAGTATTGATCGTCAATCACCAGAACGCTCACCACATTAATCAACCTCTTTTTAAGATCCCTTCAAATAGAACGATCATTGGAAAAGAGCAAATATGTATAATATATGAATGTCTAATATATTTAAGGCATATTCACTGTATACATTGTAAAGTTTGTTTGTGATGCCACTGGCCTGTTATATTAAGGCAAAGAAAAAACAGATTTTAAAGACAAACTTTTAAGTAAGTGAATTCAGGGCGATAAATGAAGGGTCATTCTAATCAGGGGTATCTTTATCCCAGCAATTATACTGTTGTCCAGCTCAAGTGATCAGTGTGCTGTTTTTGTTTGTACATTAGGAGTTTGCTCAAGGAAAGAAATGTTGCATAAAATGGCACTGCATGTTTAAGACCTGACACAGCATCTATCGTTCAACAGTAGTTTAGGATCCTGTTAACCCCTCGCTTCAAAGAGCCATTTTTTTTATTGTAACAAGGTGGCAACCCTACCATCCACACCACTCGGATTTACACTAAAAAAATCAGTGAAGGGCGCCAAAAGAGCCCCAATTCAGACAGGTTTGCATCAATTATGGTCAAGTAGAGCGACAATGCAGAAAAGAGACCAAAAAGAATGGATTGACAGTTAATTTGTCCATTTGTTTTGTTCATCCTGTCCTATGGGCTGTCACTTCATTTATTCATGCAAGCAGTTGAGCCCATGTTTGGCTGTTTCAGAAAGTGTCCAAGTATGCTGTGAAAAACTTGTATCTAGTGGCAGTTTCATTTTAAAGAACCAATACGGTGCAATGATCACTGCAAAATTTGATATCAAGAATATGTGTATAAGGAACTGTAGATAACTGCTGCATGCAAAGTTTTCCTGCGACTGCTTGGAGCCACGAATGTGAGGTCCAAGCTGTATTGGCTGTAGTAAAGCAAATTTTTGTTTGCACATTTTTGTTTGTCAACATACTCCAATTCGCAGATGGGTTAAATTTAGGCTAGTGTAAATAGTGAATTTTAGGTTCAAAGGGAACTTGAAGAGAATAGTAATTTTGGTCAAATAATTTTCAATCAAATTTGAATTGTATATATCACTTGTCATAAAAAATGGGCACACTTGTCATGAGCTAACTAACCTGCACAATATGTATTTTTAAAATTTAAATGAGGCCCGTGCAAATGCCATTTTTTTTTTGGTTCAGTGGAAGTGGGAACAACTTTGAATAGCACCAGCATTTGATTTTTGGTAGAATGCAAGTGATAACCTGCAAAATACTGTTACGGGTAACTTATTTAATAAATTAAATACGATGCACCATGCTCGGCGAACAAGATGGCGACAGTTCATCCATCAACAACCAGCCACCAACGTCGTCTTTCTCTTTCTTGCAGCCAGGCTGTGCCGGCTGTTGTGTATCATAACTCCCCTCGTCGGTAGAAGCACCGTCTCGGTGCTTGAGCAACTCGAATGCGGTAGGAGGAGGGTGATAAGGCTTGAGTCGAGCTATGTGCACGATGTCACTCGAAGGTGACGATGATGACGTTGAATCGGCTGGAACGATCTCGTATGTAACGTCAGTCACCTGGCGAGCAACACGGTATGGTCCAGTGTAGCGTGACAGCAGTTTTTCAGAAAGCCCTACACGCCGAGTGGGGACCAGAGGAGGACAAGGGATCCCGGTCAAAAGTGCACGTATCGATGATGGGAATCATAGAGCTGTCTTTGGTGCTCCTGTGAGGCCGGCAGGCGGCTGCGGGCGAGTTGGCGTGCGTGGTCGGCTCGCGCGATGGCTTCGCCGGCATACTCAGTGACCGAGGGCAGCAAGGCGCCAAATGGTAGGGCGGGTTCTCGGCCGTATAGTAGAATGGTGAATAGCCGGCAGTTTCGTGACAGGAGGAATTATATGCGAATGTCACAAATGGCAAATGAATGTCCCAGTCCTGGTGGTCGGCCGCTACGTATTTAGAAAGCATGTCGGTTATGGTGCGGTTGAGGCGCTCCGTAAGACCGTTCGTTTGCAGATGGTACGAAGTGGCAAACTTGTGCTTGGCAGAGCAAGAGCGCAGGATTTCATCAACGACAGCTGATAGGAAGGTCCAGCCCCGGTCAGTGAGAAGTTGGCGTGGAGCTCCGTGTAATAAAATAATATATACCAGAAAGTCCGCCACATCGGTTGCGCAACTCGTCGGAAGTGCTCGTGTGATCGCTGTCGCATAGCCAGTGGCGACAGCGATCCATTTGTTGCCTGAGCTGGAGATCGGGAATGGGCCAAGCAGGTCGAGGCCAACTCGAAAAAAAGGTTCGATGGGAATGTCGATCGGCTGAAGGAATCCAGCTGGTAGGGAAGATGACTTTTTGCGGCGCTGGCAGAGCTCACAAGCGGCGATGTAGCGACGACGTACACGGTCGTATGTGCGAGAGACGCCCAAGTGGCCCACCAAAGGAGCGTCATGAAGTTGGTTGAGAACAGTCGCACGAAGATGTGCTGGTATGACGAGGAGCAAGTCATGGCCATATGGATCGAAGTTACGGCGATACAGGATGCCGTCTTTTACCAACAACATTTGTAGAGATGCGTCGCGAAGCATTGACTCAAGCTTGTCAATGATGGTTTGCAGGAAAGCATCCCGGCGTTGTTCGTGGCCAAGGTTGAGTAGCTGCGTCACAGACAGAAGGTCTGGAAAGGTGTCAGTATGGGCAGCCTCTTCCACAGGGTAGCATGATAAACAATCTGCATCTTGATGTGACCGCCCTGTTTTGTACGATACTACGGTGAACATGTATTCTTGTAATCGTAGGGACCAACGAGCGAGGCGTCCTGTGGGATCCTTGAGTGAGGCCAACCAGCAGAGCGCGTGGTGGTCGGTGACTACCCGGAATGGACGCCCGTATAAGTATGGGCGAAACTTGGCGACTGCCCACACAAGAGCGAGACACTCACGCTCCGTGATTAAATAGTTGCGCTCGGCTGTAGATAGCAGGCGGCTTGCATATGCTACAACGCGGTCATGTCCGCGTTGGTGTTGCAGTAGCATTGCCCCGATGCCATGCCCACTAGCGTCAGTGCGAACCTCGGTTGGAGCTGATGGATCGAAATGAGCTAAAATCGGCGGTGTTGTAAGGAGCCTCGTGAGCTGGGAAAAAGATGAGTCTTGATCAGCGCCCCAGAAAAACGTGGTGTCCTTCTTCAGGAGGTTTGGGAGTGGGTGTGCAATGATTGCGAAGTCCTTAACAAACCGTTGAAAGTAGGAGCACAAGCCCACAAAACTGTGAACGTCCTTTGTTGACTTCGGAATAGGAAAGTCCGTGACGGCGCGAATTTTCTCGGGATCCGGGCGGACTCCTGCGGTATCGATGATGTGGCCAAGTACGGTTATTTGACGACGAGCAAAATGGCATTTCGACGAGTTCAGTTGAAGTCCGGCTCGACGAAAAACTTCAAGAATCGCCGATAAACGCTTGAGATGGGAGTCGAATGTGGGCGAAAAAACAATAACGTCGTCTAAATAAAATAAGCAGGTTGATCATTTAAACCCTTGGAGCAATGTATCCATCATTCTTTCGAATGTGGCCGGCGCATTACAGAGACCAAAGGGCATAAGTTTGAAGTGATAAAGCCCGTCAGGAGGGACGAATGCGGTCTTCTCACGGTCCATCTCGTCCACGGCGATCTGCCAATAGCCAGATCGAAGGTCGATAGTGGAAAAATACGCAGCAGTGTAAAGGCAGTCTAAGGCATCGCCGATTCTAGGCAACGGGTGAACATCTTTCTTCGTAATTTTGTTGAGATGCCTATAATCTACACAAAAGCGCCATGTTCCATCCTTTTTTCTGATCAGGACCACAGGAGAAGCCCAGGGGCTACATGAGGGCTCGATTATGTCTTTTGCAAGCATCTTTTCGACTTCCTGTTGTATGACTGTGCGCTCGGACGTGGAAACACGGTATGGACGTCGGTGAATGGGACTCGCGTCACCAGTATTGATGCGATGAGTAACAACACTTGTTCGGCTTAAAGCCGTGCTGGCGAAGTCGAAAATGTCACTATAGGACTCCAGGACGTGACGAAGGGCTTCCGCTTAATCAGGAGCGAGGTCTGATGGTACCATGTGGTCAACGTCGACGCCCGATGAACTTGATAGAGTTGGTTCATGGTCTGAGGTGCAGCAATCATTCACTCTGAAGGGTTCAACCGTATGGTCTTGTAGAGCAGTAATTTCGGCCCGGGAGATACCTTGTGCAAGAATTTGGGCAGTGAGAGCAAAATTGACAATAGGAAGGAATGTGCGGTTTTCAACGATTGTCAAAATGGTGTGCGGAACAGCGAAGCCATGCGTAAGCATCACGGCATGAATTGGTGCCACCATGTAATCCCGTCAGGTACAGGTGGTGTAGAGAAGAGGTTGATATGTGTGACACAGCTAGGCGGAAGACGTGCGAAATCAATGCAGCAAAGGCAACTTTGGGGTGGGTTGGTCAAATCAGAAAGTAGAGGCATTTCAATGTCAGACAGCCGGCTGAACTATCTATACGGGCCGAGTGAGCGATTAGAAAATCCATGCCTAAAATTACTTCATGAGGACAATTTTCTATAACGGTGAAAAGAACAGCAGTGCTTCTATCGGCGATAGTCACACGGGCAGAGCACATGCCAATAATCGCGGCAGTTCCCCCGTCGGCGACTCGAACGGCTCGGTTCAAGGTAGGTGTGATAACTTTCTTTAGGCGGCGACGAAGAGCAGCACTCATTATGGACACATGCGCGCCGGTATCGATCAACGCGCGCACAGGTACATTGTCTAAAGTAACGTTCAACAGATTCCGAGTGGTCGGTAATGTTACACGAGGATTTCTTGCAGAGGTCGTCGTCAATGCAGCTTCACCTCCAGAAGCTGCACTGCCTAGTTTTCTGGTCGGGGGCGCTGCGAATAGGTCGGAGAGGCAGGACGGCGTTGTGGGGGCGAACGAGGTGAGCGGGCGTAGGATGGTGAGCGGATGGTGAGCGGATGGTGAGCGGGCGTAGCGAGGTCTCGTCGGAGGTGCGGCAGAATCAGAGGATGTGGTCGGCATAGGGGAATCAAAACCAAATGTCGAGGACGACTGGTGGACTGAAGTGGCCTGGGTAAGAGGCCCATAGCGTGCTGGTGGAGCCCAGTGATTGCGGCAGTGGCGAGCAATATGACCGACACGTTGGCAGTTGAAGCATATGGGCTTGTCGTCCAGTGTACGCCATTCGGACAAATTGCGCTGTCGAGAGTAGTTGGAACGAAATCGAGGAGCGGAGAGACGACAATAAAAAGGCTCGGCAGAGTAGACTGGTTGAATGGGGTGTAGGCCGACGTTCTATAATTCTTGACGAACGACGGCTTGTATCAGTGAGATAGTGGTCGGTGAAGAATTGGAAATGGACTAGCTACTGGTTGGGCTGCCTCGACCTCGCGACGAATGATGCGGGTGAAGTTGTCACATCGGGGAACTGGGCGGACGGCGTCATCACAAGAGGAAGTAGCAGCTGTGTTCGGCAGGCGCGTGATGCCGTGGGTGACGCGGCGGGCTTTAGCCTGTTCTAGACGGCGGCATTCTGTCAGGATCGTGTCGATGCTCGTGACATTATTAAAAACCAGCAGGTTGAAGGCATCGTCAGCAATCCCTTTGAGGACGTGATTAACTTTTTTTTCTTCTGACATGCGCTGGTCGACCTTGCTACAAAGCGCCAAGACGTCAAGAATGTATGAGACGTACGATTCAGTAGACGTCTGGGCGCGAGTGGCGAGAGTCTTCTTGGCAGCGAGCTGATGACCAGATGAATCGCCGAAGAGATCAGGGATTTTCGATTTGAAAAGATCCCAGCTTGTGATTTCGGCTTCGTTGGTTTCGAACTATGTCCGTGGCGTGCCATCAAGGTAGAACACAACATTGACGAGCATGAGCGTGCGATCTCAGCGGTGGGTAGCACTGACTCGCTCGTATCAGTGCAGCCAAGAGTCAACGTCGATAGTACCGTCAGCGGAGAAAGTTCCAGGATCCCGCAGGGGTGGCAGGGTGACTTAGGTTGTCGACTCGGGTTGAGAGACCGGTGGGGATGAGGCACTGTCAGTTGAAGTAGCCGAAGAGTCCCCGGTGTTGCAACCGCTGCGCGTCTCCATTGAGGTACGGGAGTCGTCCACCTCCACAAATAATGTTATGGGTAACTTATTTAATAAATTGAATACGATACACCGTGCTCGGCGAACAAGATGGCGACAGTTCATCAACAACCAGCCACCAATGCCGTCTTCCTCTTTCTTGCAGCCAGGCTGTACCAGCTGTTGTGTATCAATATGCTACGCTTCGATATTTACCATACTTAGAGCATATAGGTTTGTATAACATACAAGTAAGAAATGATGAATCAATGTGAAGATGGTGTGTTCATTTAACCTTGAAGTGGAGCTTGGCGGCAATGCGAATATTCAATAATCAGATGTTTTCATGGCTTAGCGCCTCTTTACTGTGCAGTAAAATCACTTTTACAGGAAGTTACACGCGAAATAATGTACATTTGAATAGGTGCTTTCACAGCTTAGCACTCCCTCATTGCAGTGAAATTACTGTTACGAGGGTTACACGCAGATTAATACACACCTATTCGTTCTTTTTTAATACTTTGAAATTATTTTAAATTCGAATCGAAGTGAATTCGAATACTGTGATATTTGTTCGAATATGGAAACTATTCAAATATTCGCACAAGCTTAGTTAAATGCCTTCCGAAGTAAATTTATGTGGAATGTCTCGGGTTGTTCCAAAGCGTGTCATACACGGTCTCGACTGTGGATTTATTGGCACTGATTTTCACATGTCCCGTTTAAAAAAAAGTTGTTTGTAGCAAGCAAAAGTTCACGGAGATACGAGTTCATAGTATCGAAATCTAACTGGACCACTTTTCCTGAGCCATCGTTGGGCTCTTCAGTGTTTTGTTAACATCGCTATCATTATCACACTCATTATCTTTATTGTGCCCGTAATGCTTTTGAGGTAAGACACGACTCAAAAACAATCGGTGAAGGTTCGCAGTTCAGCCGTGATTTCTGTATTGGAGTAGTTATGCCACTTTAGTTTGGCAACAGCAGTATCAGTTTGAACTTGCATTTATGAAATTTAAAGCGATAGGACGCTTAGAGAAATTCAGGCGTTCATTTCTATCCTTGGTATTTTGTTTTGTGTCTATTTTTAGTCCACCATTATGATTTAAAGCTTATAGTGTTTTACATGGGCGAAAGATCCTTCTATTAAAAATATACAGGTTATTATTATTCCGTTCAGCCACTTTCTCACTTCATCGAGATTGCCCATTAACAGTAAACAGGCTAATGTTCATAGAAATATTGGAAGTTTGGGCATTTCTGTGTAGTTTCCCAAGTGAAGAAAGCAACATCTCTTTAGTCGGTCAGTTAGTTACGTCATATAAATTTCACTTGGGCTACAATGTACTATGCAATGATAGGTATTTTATTTAGGCAAGTATGTTACTACACACGTTCGATGCGACATGATAGTCTGACCAGTTCAAATACATTAGCGAGTACCTCTCAGTGCCAAACAAAATGTCGCATTCACCTGTCGCATTTCACCGTGCTTTCTCCTCTCAACTTCAAATGATTATCCCTACAGTACGCTCTACTCGTGAGCTAGTCATTTGACCCGAAATTCTTATTTATGTCTGGGTTATTTATCTATCGCTATTTGTTGTAATGCTATGCTGCACACTATTAGAGGTGGAAGAGTAGCACGAAGGTTCGCTTGAATGAACGCCAGGGCATCTGTTGTCGCAAAAGATGTCTACATAACTGTAATATTAGGCATATACAAAGCACTGCACAGCTCAGTGCGAAAGAAATCAACTAGGGCGTGTATCTTTTATCAGTTTGTTCGGAGATTATGTAGGAGCTGTCCTTTGTTTAGCGAAACTCTGCAATCGCTGATTGCTTTACAGTGAAACAGTTGGGTGAAAACAAGGAGCCAGTGAAAAGCACTTTTGTCTCTGCTTGACCATAAGCAAGTGTGAAACTCAACAGGAAAGGTAACCAGACACGTCAATGTTGATTGGAATTTGCCAATGGTGCGAGAAATACGAGACAGATAGGAACGAAGATGCACACTTGCAGATAAATTTTCAATTAAGGTAATTGATTCTCTCACACAAAACAGTTGTGATGTGACTCTGAAAGTGCGTGAACAAGGCCTTCACAGATGGCAGCTTACAACTTGCAGCGATTGAAATTCGCAGTGTGGCCGGGCGAGATGTTGTGTAATCTTGCGATTGGGGCGCACATGTGAATGCATTGCTTCATTGGTCCATCCTGTATCGTCACCCGAAAACATGCGCAAGCACATTAGCCGCGTGTTGACCTACAGCCCTACACTAATGGTGCCAGATCCTCAACAGGCTGTCGTTACTAACGTGTGCTTGTCCGTGTGCCAGTGATATGGCTTCTCCGGATGCGTGTGTGTGTCTTTGACTTGGTCAACGGCAACTGAGGTGCTTGTGGTGCATGTTAAACTGACCTGCAAATCTGCACTCTCCGTGAGTGTGTGGGAAAACGCTATAATCTGTTGTGCGCTGCGGTTGCGAGAACAGCCTGATAGCAGTGATTGAATGTATTCACTGATTATATTCTCTCAAACGCAGTTTACTACAAAAATCACTGGCAGCGTAATCTTGAAGATACTTTTATTGGCAATATACAGCGGACTCTCAGTGAAGGGAAATCTGTTAAACGAAACTGCTGCTTAAATGGAACAACTTCCTCTGATATGATTGGTTTCAATTTGAATTCTGCAACCTGCTTCACCTCTCGGTAAACAAATATTCTGTTCATTGGAACACATTTTTCCTGGTCCCTTCCGGTTCCCTTCAATCAGAGTCTACTGTAGTACAATTTAAAACAATCATTTGGTACATTCCTCACTTGTAAAAACAATGCTGTATTCATCTAGTCATTTTCTTCATGGTTTATTGTTTTGTGCTGTATTTTGTGAGCTGGGTAAAAGTAGCTTATTGGGTTGTCTATTTGTTTCATGCTTGTGACTTCAAAAGTGGTTTGCTTATCACATCGTCTCTTTCCAAATTTACAAGCTCTCATGTCTGCTTAGCAAATCGAGGCTGTTAGAAAAGGCTCTTAAAATTTTACGCTTGAGGAAAAGCTTCCTGTGAATGGAAGAAAAAAAGCGAATCGCAAGAACTTTGCGTCTACTGGCCTTGGAAATCGCGAGCGTATATGGAGCTAAAAGAAAGCCATGCAATGTTTTTAAGCACCATCATTTAACTGTGCACGTGTGTGCCCATTGAAAATTGTTACAGTTTTCTTGAAAGTCGTCAATCTGCAATGTCGGGAAGCTGTTTCAAGCCTTAAGGATGGAGTTCAGTTAAATCTGTATATGCTACCTATCAACGTTCCCAATTGAATGCCAGAACTCTCTTTATTGACTCTCTTTATTGTTGGAAACTCGTGTGGTTTTGAGCACTTCAGCCGGGAGATGGGGTATTGCTGTGTTTGCATAAATTGCAAACAAGCGCCCACTTCTTGTCTACACCGAGGAGTGACGTGCATTGCACTAATCAAAGGCAATGTAGATAACAAGACAGTGACACGTCACTTATCGCAATCATTCCAAGCTGAATGCCTACTCATACACTTGCTCAGCTCAAGGTGTCACCTGCGAAGCCACAGTTTGATTTAATTTTAAGATGCTGTATAGGTAGCACAATTTTTAATTTAATTGTTAATTAATTCCTGAATTGGGCTACATTCTTTAAAAGCTAGTCTCTGAGCTACCATCACTATTGCGATTTCTATCAAATGTAGCAAGCAGCCTGTACATAAACATTGACTTTTGGGTGTAGCTAAGAACCTGATGAACTTTACTTGTAAGAGATTCAGCGTTACAATATTTTGGATTTGTTTATTGCTTGGATTTTCTTTGTTAGGAACTTTCTCCAGGTGTTCCTCATCACTGCCTTCCTAGTCAAAATATTTTCACTTTCGTGTTATGGTCGACGAAATGGCTAGATAAGTACAGTTCCTACTTTTTTTTTTATGCATGTGGTACTTCCTGTTTGAGCTTTTTTTAGTGCCTTCATTGCTTTTGTCAATTTTACTTCAGTGATATACCAAGATATTTTACGTTTGTGAAGTGCAAATGTTCATTTCAAGTTTCAGTGCAAGCATATACACCTGTTGGAGGACACTTGTGCTCGGCATTCGTTGAGAGTTGTTTACATACCATGGCTCAATCAAAGCACTATTAATAAAGTGAACACTGAAATTAAACTTGCATTATTTTATTGTCTTTCTTAGCGTATATGTACGGGATGTTCAAAATTGAGCTTCATGACCTTTTCAGAACCCAGCACTGAAAGGTATTTAAAAACCGCCTTCGCAAATAAGTTATGTATCCAGGGAGACAAAAAGTGAAACAATAATTATCGCTGTCAGCCACCCAATTAACTAAAATTAAATAATTAACCTTAAGGTGACTGCATCAAGCAGGCATGTTTGTATTGAAAAGCTGGAGTCAGTAGTGCTTTTACTCAGTTCCACTAGGAAGAATTCTTCTAGCATATGCCTGGCCTTTTAGATCTCCCTCCCGCTGCCAAGTTTAGTAGCTGTTTTTACGATTGCACATGCAAGGCGGTCAGCAGTGCCGCAAAGCTCCTCCATGATTCTCTGGGGCAGTTGCGTGCCGTATTTATTCTGACAAACCGAAGGCATAGACAAAGATGATATCAGTTACTTTGCTACCTGCTGGACGTATTAAGCAATGACTGCTCGTCACATGAGGGAGGAAATTTAACCCATCCTCTCAGCCTTGCAAGCTTAATCGTGCAAACAGCAATTGAACTTTCTGGGAGCATGTCTCGATGCACAGACTTGCTAGAATTCTTCCAAGTGGAACTGTGTACAAACTCGGCTGCTTTAGCCAGGGGCGCAGGCAGAAATTTGCTTTCTCAATTTGGAGTTTGGGCCGGCCAGGCAGTTGTGATTGGGTGTCATTTTAGGCTCAGTATGCCATGACAAAAAAATTTTAGGGAAGGGGGGTGGGAATCTGTCTAGTGTGTCACCTCTTGGCTATGCCGCTGCCTCCAACTTTTTAATACCAACACGCCTGCTAGCAGCAGTAACTAAAAAGTTGATTATTTTATCCTAGTTAATGGAGTGGCTGACAATGATGGAACAGTTTCTCACTTGATGTCTCCCAGAATGCATGACTTATCAGCAAAGGTGGTTTTCAAGCATTTCCTAGTGTTGAATTTTAAGAATGCCATAAAGCTTAATTTTGAACACCTGGCATTCAACATTTGTGCATGTGCGTTTATTTACACACACACACACACACACACTTTCTCTCTCTCTGTCTGAATATTCTGTTAACAACTCTGTGCAGTTGTTAAACACATCATGGAAGCTCTCCCACCAAAAAATAAATTAGAGCTGTGCGAATATCTTGCAAATATTTCTTGTATATTTTTTAGACAGTTCGAAGCAAAATTGTGTGAAGAAAATGTTGGGGAGGATTTCTAAGCACATTCTTACAAGAAACAGCAACTTGAATCTTCATTTTTTGATAGGTTGATGAAGTGCTGGTGCGGTGGTATTACTTAGTTGTCTTATCAAGAATGGGGCAATGCAGAGACTGAATTGCATTAGTACATAACTTGATGCAACTTAAGTGTTGCGATAACACTTCGCACGGGAAAGGCAAATACGCTGCTGCAGTTGCAAATGCATCAACTAAAAAAAATGCTGGTTCTAACATGGAGATGATAGACAAGAGAGAGGTGGAAGCTCAATGAATGCCATAAAATAGAATGCCAAAAATGTTTAGCATCTAAAACTTCCTCAGCGGAGAAAGTGGAGCCCAATCATTGCCAAATCATTGTGGCGTACAAGGTTGTGCTCCCTTTAAGTGAGGAGTCCTAAATATGGCTTGTGGACATCCCTATACAAGACGATTTGAAGTTTTGGATGCTAAACATCTTTGGCATCCTATTTTATGGCACTCATTGAGCTTCCACCTCTCTCTCGTCTATCATCTCCATGTTAGAACCAGCATTTTTTTTAGTTGATGCATTTGCAACTGCAGCAGAGCATAAAAGGCAGCTTGGCTGCAAACACGAGAATGTAGTGAGGTGAAGCAAGTTCAAGATCTGAAGGAGTCGCTTTCAATTGGCCGTGAATGCTTTCGTCTTTGGGAAGTCCCAATAGTTCAAATCGTATAAATTTCAGTGTGAATCAAATCGAATAGCAAACACTGCTTGAAAAATAATCGAAATTTTGAAAATCCGCACATCCCTAGAATAAATATAACGATTTATGTGCACCTTTTATGTGCACCTCGCACACTTTTTGCGTCAAGTCGAGATGCCTTTCATTATGTAAACTCAAGACCCAGCAGTTGCTTCATGGTGTACCAAAAGGAAAGCCTGTCACCCTTTTGTTTTCGCAGTGGCCTTGTCAATTGCTACTCTGAAATTACTTGTCTCTGGAACCGATACGAAACGTTGTGAATGCTGATATGTCATTTCTTTTAAACATTGAAGTCTGTACTTATTCTCACATTTTTTAAAATTTGCCCAAGATTTCCCACGGTGTGTGAGATGAGCCGATGCCTCTGTTACTGACCTGCCCAATAGTGTTCATCATTAGGCAGCACAAGTATCTTACAAGTACAGAAGCTTCAAGATCAACGGATGGCGTTCATTATTTGGGGATTCAAACGCAACATTTTTTTTTGTTTGACTGCTATGAGCAACTGATCATGATAGCCACGTCATGTGGCTGTGAATCTGGATGCTAATGTAGGCTCTGATGCAAATGTGAGTCAAAACTGTGCCGACATGACACAAAATGTCGATGATGTAAAGAAAAGTGTGTGCATTGCGCAGCCCCAAGTCCTCGCATTCTGATCTGGGAGTAGCGTACGGTGCAGTTCACTACTTAAATAAGAAGTGGAAGCGATTCCTTCATAGGAAAGTAGGCAACATACAGCTTAGCAGTAAATGGTGTGTGAATGGCCTTTAAAAGTGTGCAGCACTGTACATATACCTTGCATGTCATCACTGAAATCTTGCTTTTTTTACGCACATATTTACATACCCATACCAGCGATGAAACTGGTATGGACTCCAAACACCCGAGAAAAGATAAATTAAGCAAACAGCGAAGTTCAGAAGGCGTTGGTCTCGTGTTCCAATATGGGGTGGTTTACAGCGGCCACTAAACTTGCAATGTGTAATTCAATGAACTAGGGATAAATTTTATTTTTTCTGCATGTGGCAAATGTGTTTCACGCATTTTACTGCGTTTCAGCATGTTAAACGCCACAACAATCATTACTAAGGTTTCACTAGGCAAGATGACGGTAAGATTATAAGAAATGCTGCAGTGGAGGGCTACAGGAATTTTGACCATGTGGTGTTCTTTAGCATGCACCATCGTCACACGGTAAGCAGACCCCTAGGCTTCGATCGAAGTGCGACTGCTGCAACTGGAATCAAACCAAAAACATTTAGGTCAGCAGCTAAGCCTGTAATTACTGTACCACAACAGTGTACCACAAGCAAGTTAAAAACATCTGACAACTCAAGAAGTGTGGAAAAAAATGCCAGGCCGCTCTTCTAGCGAAAGCTAGAAGAGCGGCCTTGTAGAGCCCTTTCAAACACCTTTCGGGTAACTGCTACAAGTTCACTGCTGGGTACCCAATACACCATAAATAATATTTGTGCAGTCAGCTAGCATTCACTATGCTAGCCATCCTTCTTTGGAGAAGCCAGGTGTCTGCTACACACTTGTTGGGAATTTTGTGCAACTTTTTTTTTATGCAGTGGCTAATGGTGAAGAATTATGCCTGAAGTGGGTATGCACCACAGTTAATACGTGATTAAGAACAAGTTATCCAATGGGTTGGAGCATTGGATGACCCACTCATTACGCAATTTGCATTGTGCAACGCCTGGCTGCTCCTTTAATGTTCTAAAACGCCTTATTATCCATATTAACGATTAATTTCCAGACATCAAGCCTGCTGTTACGCCTGGGAGTCCACACTGAACGTCAATGCCTCTGCAAAGGCAATCTGTGTCAAGGCCAGTGCTCGAGCCCGCCTGACGCGATCAACTCAACGACGTCATCAAGCGGCGGCGCCGGTCTGTCACGCAATGCACAGCGAGCTCCCTCAGCACACGAGCCCGATGAAGCAATCGGCGCTTTCCATTTCTGCGAGTCTTATGCAATGCGTGGCAACATCCCTCGTCCTTGGGTGCAACCACGTGCAGCGGCGGGTGCCCATTCTGACATCACGGCCAGCGTCGCTTTTGGTTGGACGTTTGGTGACTCAAAATAACTACCCGGTGCCTATAAAAAAAGCCTTGCTTGCGCGTCTTGCTAGTAGACCTATGTGTCAGAGAAGCCTCTCGTCCGTTCGAGCCCTTCCGCTGTCAGCGCGCCCGGTGTCCTTGGCAGCGGCGAGTTTTGTGGCGCCCTTCGTAAACTCGTCGGCGGTGCGCTTCGTAATAGAGAGAGAAGCCGACGGATGCGTGCGAGATAAGACATCTCGGCTCTTTTGAGTCCCTAAGCTGTCGACCCCAAAGCCGAATTGTAACGCCTCTATTTATATGCTGTACATAAACCTTGCCTTAACTCACCGTCATCTCGTCCGCTCGTCTATCAGCTCTGCGCAGCAGTCACGAGCTGAATAACATACGCTACCAAATGGCTAGTGACCTTGGCGGCGGAGTTCGGAGCAGTGCCGCCTTCGGGACCGTGTTGGCATCTCGTCTTCGTAACACTGCCTAAGGCCAGTTTAGAAACTAGTTCCAAGCACTGGCGTGGCTAAGTGGTAGAATGCTGGGGTGGCACACTGCGGACCCGGGGTGGAGTTCCGTTGTGTCATTGGTGTTTATTTACCCAGTTTTCGGGGCAAAGCTCCTTAGGGTGTAGGTCTGTCCTTCCTCCGTTGTTGTCATACGTAGCCACCGGTGGCACATACTCGCTCTAGAGCGGGTTTGTGATCGGAGATGACCGTACTTGGAGTGTTCACTAGATGGATATACAGAAGGATGCATGGACAGACAGACAGACAGACTAGCAGACTGACAGACACATGTGCGGAGCGGGTATGTGCCACAGGGGATGCGAGATGGCGATATACTTGAAATTTTCACTAGATGGACGCACGGACATACAGACTAGAAGACTGCGCGTGACCCATGTTCTGATCGCGTAACAGCTTTTGCTGTAAAACATTTTAATGTTTATGAATGTATTTTATTCTCAAAGAAAACACAGATTCCAGGCTTGTGTGCACGGCTTTTCTCCTTTTATTTACATGCTATTAAGTTTGAAGCTTTTGTATGTATATAGTGTGTAATATATGACATGTGGAAAAGTGCTAAATAAGTCTAGAACTCAACATGTTTGTGAAGCAGGTAACCGTAGGTAAAGAGAATAGGCACACTAGTAGTCCTGTCATATGAAAAAAGGATACATACAGTTCATGTCTGGCCTCTTCACAGGTTACGTCATCCTTCAAAACACACTGCAATGCTGCAATATTGCATACAGTAATTATTTCTTTCAATTTCTTTTAATTGACAAAAGTTGCTGGCCACACACCAACACACATTTGAATAGCTTTGCTAGTCTTCAGTACGCACACACAGCTCGTCGGTTTCTTTCGGAATTCTGTTCAAACTCACACACACTGGATTGCCAGCCACTAATTTGAAGGAACATATTTATAATTAGATAAAAAAGAAATGCTTCCTGAGTGCCACATTTGCTATGCTTTAGTAAAGCACTAGCTCAAAAGCAGCCCTGTAGTACACATACAAATACCACCAGCCGAGATCTCTCCATTAAAGAAAACTGCAGTACGTATCAGCGCCGACAAACAGGCACGACCAATTAACATGGGCATCCCCCTTCCAATTAAGCTGAAGAGTTTCACACCTTTTTTCCGATTTGTCAGCAACATGATGCCGCTCCCCAGTGTTTTGTTCAGGAACCAAATGCAACTATCATTTCGAGAGATGTCGCTTAAGTAATCGAGGCACATTGAGCCCAACCTTGGCACAGGGCCGTATGGAAGAAAAATAAAGCAATCATGCCGCTTTGTGAACCAACACTACGGCTAGTAATCATATTGGTTGCGGCAGACAATAAGGAGATTAGAATACACGCATTAACTAAAAACTTTGCATGGCTCTTTCCAGCAATGGGCCAAGGAAGAAATGCTTGCTAACACGAAAGAGTTATGAACGACCTACAAGAACAATTCGCAAAGGTTTTCTTCTGAATTTGAGGGAACTATATTTCCCCACAACAGCTTTTCAAACTCGCTATTCCCCACCCATGATACTTACTTCTTGTTTACAATAAAAACCAACAATCGCAAAGCACAAACTTGGGCGGTTCAGTGCTGCTGTGTACGCCTCATGCAACACTCACCTACAAGTAAAATAGCGCAAATCTCGCGATTCAAGCTCAGTCATCACAGTACTCAGCAAACGCGACTTCTTGTGCCTGTCACACGTTAACTGTGATGTGCTGGTCTAACCACCGCAAGTGTGCAATGTGACCACGGAGTTACAGCCTCCTAGTTCAGATGCCCATCAGAAGTAAGACCCCCTATCGTGAGACTGCCCAATACCCACATACTGTGGTGTTAGAATGCTCTAAACAGTACTGCCACACTTCTTTTAACAAGGGCACTTGTAATGCACTATCGTGTTGGCTGTCTGGACGTTTCAAAGAGTCAAGGCTCAAAAACAGCTTCAAACAGTGGCGATGGCGAGAGTGAGTCACTCGGCAGGTCTATGCACTACGACAAGAGGCACTGTTGGCGAGGCACACAGCTATATACAACACACACTTATCCCAGGTGGCCGGGGAAGTAGCCGGGTGGCAGCCAAGAGGAGCCACACGCTGAAGTGACCAAGCCCGGTCAGCTGGGCTGCGGCACCACCTGAAGCAGACGCCCGTCGCTAGTCAGGAGGAGAATGGGCGTCTGCATAGTGTTTTGCACTGTGGCCTGCAACAACAACGAAGCAGCAGCATGCTGCGAATCGTCCGCAGGCGCTTGCGCCATGGGGATAAGCTGGCCAATCATGTCTTGCGACACGACCGGCACCTCAGGTTGCTGCAGAACGACCTGCTGCTGCTGCTTCGGCGGGCTCTGTGGAACGACAAACACGAGTTGCTGCGACCCATTAGAGCCAATGAGTTGCTGATGCTGCTGGGACGATAAGAATGTGTCGCTCCTCGAAGTGTGCACGCCACTCGACGCCATGCCCACCGTGCCGTCCATGCTGGAGCTCATATTGTTTGAGGTGGAAGCTGCGTTGCGAGACTTGAAGATTTTCCGCGGTGCCGCGATGGGTGCTAGTGGCGGAATCTCTTTGACCTTCGTCGTTGAAGGTGTATTTGAATGTTTCCACCATGGCAGCCCGTGTTTCCGTGAGTTTGTTCCCTCACGCCGGCGATTCTGCAGTAATGCAGGCAAGGTAACACTTGGTTGCACAACAGGCGACGACACAGGAAGAGTCTGCATCAGCGATGTTGCCACTGGGATTTCCATGGTGGATGCAGTCACGGGACTTGTCTGCACCAGGGACGTCTCCTCGGCAGACGATGCCAGTGTCTGCACAAAGGACGACATGGCAGGGATGTTCATGGTGGACGTGCTCACTGGCAGCGTCTGCATGAGCGACTGCACCACAGGAACATTTTGCACGACTGGTGGAGCCATCTGGAGGTTTTGTATTACCGTAGAGGAAGCAGACATGTTTTGCATGCCCGATAGTGCACCAGTAAAATCTGGAGCTGGCATTGTCGTTGAATAGCTCGGCCCTACAGGTGGCACTGTTGGCAGCGGCAGCGACTGGAGGTTGTTACCGAGGCTGGCTTCATCAAGAGTTGTGTACTCTACATGTAACAAGATCTCCTGCCCGCTATTGTCCACCGCCGGCACCAGAACAGACTTCTGTGAGGAGCGCTGTTCTTGGTCTTGCTTGCAGATGTCCTCCATGATCATGTCAGAGGCCAGAGGGAAACTCTGGGTTTCCGGCACCAGAGTTTCCGGCACACTTTCCTGAACCACGGGAATGCTTGGCATCTCCTCTTTCTGCATTACAACTGGCTCCACATTACATATGTTCTGCATTACAGTTGGCTCTGCATTACTAATGTTTTGCATTACAGCTGGCTCCACATTTCGAATGTTCTGCATTACAACTGGATCCGCATTACAAATATTCTGCATTACAGTTGGCTCTGCATTACTAATGTTTTGCATTACAGCTGGCTCTGCAGTATGAATGTTCTGCATTACAACTGGCTCTGCATTACAAATGTTCTGCATTGTGGCTGGCTCCGCATTACAAATGTTCTGCATTACAACTTTCTCTTGCACAACTGGAAGCACCGTAACAGGAGCAGCCTGGGTTGACTGAGGCGTGGATGGACGGCTGGGCTCCGTGAAAGTCGTGTAGCCCGCCTCGAGCAGCGAGCGCACCTTCGTCGGTCGTTTTGCCTGGTCGGCCTGCCTTTTGTGGTACTCCGTCGATCGTTTCGGATGATCGAGCTGCACCCTTGTGAACGGCCTGATCCACGTCGTGGAGCTAGGCGTCACGGTGGTCAATGTTGCAGATGTCGAATTTCTGGCCAGTATGTGGGGTATGGATACTTTTGCAACTGATTCTTTAGACACAGCAGGTATGGATCGCGCCAGAGTCGGAATGGGACTAACAGTCTGAGTGGAGACCTGGCAGCTCGTCACTCTGCTAGGTTGGCTAGGAGGATGGGCGACAGGCTGGCTAGATGGCTCGCTTGCAGCCGATTCTTCGTCAGAGTTGCTGAGCCCATTTGGCAGTGCCAGGGCAATCTTGCGCTTTCGTAGCACCCGCCAACCGCTGCTGTCCTTGCACTCTTCCTCCATTTCCACTCCCTCTTCATGATCGTCGGCATTGTCATTGTACTCCTCTTGACTCATGCTTTCGTCGGAAGAAGAGTCCTCTATGAGGCACTCGTCCTTGTAGTGCATCGTCCAAGAGTCCACGGCATCCTGTAAGTGGGAGGAAAATCTATTAAAGCCCAAACCACTACAAACTCCAGCTGTGTCCCAGCCAAAAGAATGAACTTCGCAAACAAAAACAGCTAGCAAGGAGTACGAGTTATTACAAGAACCACATGAAAGCAAAGTTAACGCCTACAGTTGTGTATACGTATCTTGAAGGGGCCCTGCGACACTTTTCGGACAGCCTTATTTAACACAGGAATACGTGTAGTGATGGTTAGTTACACGAATGCAACAATAATTATGGAAATTGGTGCACGAAAAGTGAAGTTATGAGTTCTCCAAGTTCAAAACTCGGGCAGAAGACTATGATAAACGTTCTCTTTCACATTTTATTCACCTGCTGATATCAAAGACCGCTTCTGATCACAGAGCGCGTCTCAGAAAGACATACCAGAATGTCACCTCATGGTGGCCTTAACACAATGCTATGCTACCGCTTTTTTTGACGGCATCGTTAGCATGGTTACTACAAACCACGTGTGTCAGGGAACAGACGCCCCAACGGTGATACTGTGAAAGATGCACACATACAGAAACATGGTCTCTCCAATGCAACTCGCCACGTGTTTACAGAAGGTTTTCAGGACCCTAGATTGGGAAGACTTGGGAGATAAGAGTTAATAAAGAGTATCTCGGTAACCTGTGATTCGCTGATGACATTGCCTCGGTGAATAACTCAGTGGGCAAATTACAGCTCATGATTTTTATACTGGACATGAAAAGCAGAAGAGTAGGCTTGAAAATTAATACGCATAAAATAAGGCAATGTGCAAAAGTCTGGGAAGAGAACAGAGATTGTGATAGGCGGTCAGACGCTGGAAATTGTAAAGGAATATGTCTACTTAGGACAGGTAGTAACCGCGGAGCAGAGTTATGAGAATGAAATAACTAGAATAACAAGGATATGGTCGAGCACATTCGTCAAACATTTTCAAATGAAGAGTGTTAGTCTACCACTACCTCTCAAAAGGAGAGTATGCAACAGCTGCGTCGTACCGGTATTTATTATGGAGCAAAAACCCGGAGGCTTACAAGGAGGGTTGAACTCAAATTGAGGACGATGCAGTAAGTGATGTAAAGGAAAATAATAGGTGTAATCTTAAGAGACAGGAAAAAAGCACAGTGGGTAAGGAAACAAACGGGGGTCACGGATATCATAATTAAAACCAAGAAGAATAAATGAACATGGGCCAGGCACGTAGTGCATAAGCAGCATGACCCCATGTCATTAAGAGTAATTGACTGAATTCAAAGAGAAGGCAAACAGGTTAGAGGGAGACAGAAAATAACGTCAGCAGAGGTTCACAGGTATAACACGGCAACAGAAAGCACAAGAATGGGTTGTTTGGCAGAACATGGGAGAAACCTTTGCCCTGCAGTGGGCGCAGTCAGGCTGATGATAATGAACTGTATACAGTTGAACCCCTCCATAAGAGAGATGCACTGGGCAGCCATTCATGTCTTTTATGTGAGGTGCCTTTTGTAAGCAGGGTAGCACGTATGAGTTTTCTAATGAATTTACACATTTCACTGTAGACATCCTGGTGTCTCTTATGCCCATTTGTCTCTTACATCAGTTTCTCTTATAAAGTGGTTCGACCGTACTACCGTGCTCCAAGGACAGCAACAAGGAGCTCGAAGGGCCCCAATCACTGACCTCGCTGCCATGGATGTCCTGGGTGTCCGGCTGGTGCCACTCGTGGTGAAGTCGGGTGCGCAGGGCCGCGTCCGTCTGTTGAAAGGCCGCCTCCTCCGTCTCCCACTCCGACAGCAAGATTCGTAGCTGGTCCAGCAGTAGACGCTCCACACCCTCCTCGACTTTTGCTGCCTCAGCACTTCCCTGCAGGGTAGTGCATTTGCATACAAATTCAAGGTGGAGTGAAACATTAAAAGAGAGTTTTAAGTTTGCCTGTGCAGCAGTGGTTGTAAAGGCTATGGCTATTCTATAAAATTTGCAAAGTATTTCGAATGTAGATGCAGGTTCTATTAAAGCTCAAAATTGGATTCTAATTGTGCTTAGCATATATTATTTGTTTTTATTTCAATTCTTCCACATATGTCCTTTTTTTATATAATATCTGCTATCTATGGATCATTGCAGTTTTGAAAAAAAGGGTAGCTACTAACACTGACAGAAGAGGAACCAAGAATTCTTAGCGTACAACAAAAGATAATTTTTTTTAACTGCCACTTACAGATTTTTTTTCATAAAGTAAATAAATACAAATGCACCTAGGTTTCAAATATTAGTACCCGCTATACAAATGCCACTAATTAACACATGCAAAAAATTTTGTTCCCTTTAGTTTATGAGAAAAAGGTACACAAATACCATGACTTGTTTTGAGAAAAACACGAATATAATGTAGAGATATGTACCTATGTCCTATCAACGTTTTAAAAAAAAAAGGCCACACATTCTTTTTGAAACCTTCAGTGCCAAACTGTGATACATTTTCTGAAAACTAATGCAATTCTCTATCAAGTGATTGCAAAATCCTGAAGCAGTATGCTTATATGGATATTCAACCACTTCGAATACTCAAGCACATATTACACTATATGAATTTGCTTAGATTCGAATTTGAATTGTTGGAAATTTCGAAGTATTTGAAATGAATAGATGTGGCACCCTCGGTTTGAACTCAGGTTTTTTCGTAGTACTGCACCCCTCCACTGCAGTGAAACCACATGTAAAGGTGGTTTAACAATTATTTATTATTTCAAATAGCTTGAATTCTCAAATAATTCAAATTCACGTCGAGGCACATTTGAATGCTATAATAGTCAGTCGAATATTCTAAGTGCTCAAACATTTGCACATGCCTAGCTTCAATGCTATTTTTCTGCAGCCCCTACTTGAGACCTCTCTCGTGTCTCATGCGTGCTAAACTTACCTTTCTAGTAGTTGGCCTATTCTCCTCAGTGGCGCCCTCCTTACTATTATTGCTGTTGCTGCTGCAATTGCTCTCCGCCAGGGAAGCGATTAAAATCCGCAAGTCAGCCACACTGGTCACCACAGTCTCGAAATCAGGCGGCACTTTCTCTTCCTTTTCTTCCTCCGCCTCGACTTTTGGTGTTGATTCCTCCTTGGGTGTCTGTTCCCCATTCGTGGCCGCTGGGTCCGCCTCCACTGTTTCCTCCGTGGATGCTAGTTTTCCCTCCTCAGACGCCGCCGTCGCTTCCGTGGGTTCTCGCTTCCCCTCAACGAGCTCTGGCTCTGCGGGTTTCGTATCCACGTCCGTATCGGCAACCGCCTTCTTCTCTTCCTCTTCACACTCCTCTTTGACGGCCGCTGCTTTTGCCTGCAACGAGGAACGCAACAACTGGTGAGTGGGCCCAATCCCAGTCATGAATCTGAAGGTGGCCCTCGAAATGGCGACATGAATGCATTACCAGGCGTAAAAGATCAGCTGTAACACCTGCACTACCCAAAAACTTTCGCCGCTCCCGCTTTTTATCTCCAGTTCTTTAAGATAACCAACAGTGGTTCTTTTACCTCCTCCCACTTCTCTGCATACCCGAAAAGTGACATTTTCCCTCGCTCCTTTTCGTTTAGTGTTGTGACCTTTTTTTCATTTTTTTTTTTTTTTTGAGGACAGAGACTACACATACCCTTCCGGGCACATAAGCTCAGTTCCCTTTTTCTATTGATGAGTGGTGCAAAGATGGTAGAGGGAGCTAATCATTCGCAAAGGAAGGAAAGAAAATAGGAGGAAAAGAAAGACAGGGAGGTTAACCAGCCTGTAGGCAGCCGGTTTGCTACCCTACGCATGGGAGGGGGATGGGGGAGATGAGATAGAGAGCAGAAACAGAAGAGAGATAAACACAGCACATTCGGCAGCACACGCACGCACACTCAGTCATAGCTGTTACAGAAAGCAGTTTGCTACTACCTTGAAAAAGATGAAACCCTCCAGTGAAACATTGGCTCTAATGACATTCTGTGTTTGACGACACATCATCCCCATAGAGCGATAACGCATTTAAAAATCACACTAGCTTTGCGCTACGCGCAAGTGCACACGCGTGCTTCGCATGGCAATCGGTTGACAGCTTTCTGCCCAACTCAGCACAGTTCCCTCAGCCAAGATATAGAGGCGCCTCATTTCACTAACAACTGCTAGGGTTTAGCATTGTGAAACCGCCATATGATGTTATGAGAAACGTCGTAGTGGAGGGATCCTGAAATTTCCACCATCAGGGGTCCTTTAACGTGCACCTAATTCTAAGCACACAAGCCTTGAGCCTTTTTGCCTCCATCAAAAATGCAATCTCCACCGTTGGGACTGTTGTGAATCTATGCAACGACTCTGTAGTAAAAAAAAATGCCCAAAATAAACTGATACGTCACCATTCTTGTGCTTATTAGGCTTGTGCAAATAGTGAATTTTAGGTTCAAAGCAACTTTAAAGATAATAGTGATTTTGGCCAAAGAGTTTCGATGCGAACTTGAATAGTGTATATATCACTTTACAAAAAAAGGACATGCTTTTCTCGACCAAACTAACCTGCACACTATTTTTTCAAAACTGAATCAAGGCCCGTGCAAATGCCATTTTTTTGCATCAAAGGAAACGGAAACAACTTTCAACAGTAGCTGGATTTCACTTTTGGTAGAATGCAAGTGATACTCTGAAATATGTTACGTTCTAAAATTTGTTATACTTAGAGCAAGGTCAATATAACGAGCTTTTAACTGAAAAAAGTGAATCGATGAGAGGGTAATATCTTCATTTAACCATGAAGTGTGGCTTTGCGACAGTGCATATTTCTCCCAAATATATGTTTTTACGGTTCAGCACTACTTCACGGCAGTGCAACCACTTTTACAGAAAGTTACATGCAAACTAATATACACTTAGATGGCTGCTTTCATGGCTTAGCACCCTTCACTGCAGTGAAACCACCTTTAAAAGTGTTACAAGTGGAATAATATGCACCTATTTGTTTCTGTCAAATAATTAGAAATATAAAATAATTTAAATTCTATTCGTAGCGAATTTGAAAACTGTATTATTCGTTGAATATTCAAAGCATTCCAATATCCACACAAGCCTTCTAACGACACGTACACTGCTCATGTCGAAAGCCAAGGTGCTCACCTTTTTGTGCCTAGAGGACCTCCTGGAACTACCCCTTTGTGGACGGCCTTTCTTCTTCAACTGAAACGAGCCACACGGCACAGATTAAACAATACGCACATGCAGTGTGAGCCTATGAGTAGTCACTTCGCAGCAAAAAGCTCAACAGGAAGCTCGTATATGGTAATACGCGGACACACATGCTGAGGTCATTGCTACATAAAACGGTACAGAAGAGAAACATCAGGGCACAGGTCATTTAGAGTTTGTGTTTCCTGTAATGATTAAAGATAATCTTACTTTCATACCAATGCCCAAATGACTCCAGATAAGAAAAACAGATTAGTCTTCTGTAAAACATCTTTACTTTGAAGCAGCACCGTCACATTTAAGTAGACACCACGTAATTTGACCTATCGCAAGTCTGATGCAGTTATGTGGCAAAGTACACCACCGTGACATGAAAGGTGGCGCAGATCTGAGCTTCGTTATTCTTAAATCGGTGGAGCGGCATTATTGTACGACTACAGTGCCCAACGAAACCTCGCTGTTTCGAATTGCATGGCTGGTTCCAGAAAAAATTGTACGCATTAGAATCGGAGAAACACTACAGCAGATTTGAACTCCAAAACCCACCCATGACCATATATACACTTAAACACATCTCGCACAAGCGGACTGCCTTTTAGAAAACTGTCGCATCATGTTGCCTCTCATATCCATGCATCCTGAACAAGATAACGTGAGAACTTAGTACACTAGGTGCAAATAATATGAAATTAGAAGTACACTAGGCACGGATCAAGACAGCGCACACATCACTATCCTCTCTCTTGGTTCACCTCACCTTTGCAATTGTGTAACACACAAGATTGAAAGTGGTGCCCACCCATGCAACCAGCCCCTACAACCTCTGCCTCACATCACATGCTGGTGGTTGACGAGAGAAGCAGTGCTTCGTTTTTTCGATCATCAAGATGATGCATTGCCAAGATGGTCTGACATGCACTCTCCCGTCTTGATCTTCCACTGTACCACGTGCGTGCACCCTTCCCCCTTCGCTATGGTTCCTTTGAAATTTTGTAATCGTTTGCATAAGCACATCTTCGCAGTTTGCAGCTGCAACTTAAGTTCACGGCCCTTAGATTCAAGCTACGACACTTCTTGGTGACTTTAGATCGTATGCTTGTCAAACGATCTGAAGTCACCATGGGAAGCGTGTGGCATGCTTTCTGTGTAAAAGCTGTACAAATGTTTTCTGTATTTGCTAG
The DNA here is from genome assembly GCF_043290135.1 of Rhipicephalus microplus. Taxonomy (NCBI): domain Eukaryota; kingdom Metazoa; phylum Arthropoda; class Arachnida; order Ixodida; family Ixodidae; genus Rhipicephalus; species Rhipicephalus microplus. The sequence goes on along the minus strand of NW_027464597.1, from coordinate 9,945,438 downwards.
CACATTTGCCTGAACGCGCAGCGCAGCACAGACGAGGGACAAAGAATTAGATGACACGAGCACTATGCCTCGTCTGTGCTATGCTGCATGTGCAATCAAGCATGTTCACATATAAACTCACCCAAACCGTTGCATCTTTTAAGTAAAATGTACGAAACAGGTTCCATCGTACAGGTAAGGCAATGAAACATCACTAAAGGCAGGTTCACAAACAACAAACGCCCATGTACACACCTTATGCGACACTTTAGGCGTTGGCTGAGGTGGCGGGCTGGGCTCCCTCTCCGGCGTCGCAGGCGGCTGGGGTAGTAGGACGCGATACACTCTGGGCTCTGCCATGCACGGGAAGTAGATGTAGCGCCGTCCGACACGGTCCTCGCCCAGGAACGCCTCGCGCAGCCGGTCAGCTTCCTGCTCCGCCATGTACTCTTGAACGCGCCGGTGCTGGCCCTGCATTGCCACATGGATCCACTTGTCTACAACGTGCGAGCCACACAGTCGTGCAACAGTTTTCATGTACACTTAAACCTGTATATAATGAACCTGGATATAAAGAAGCAAATTAATCGTTTTTCAATAGATATAATGTTACAAATACACTGAGACCTCATTATAATAACATTGCATCTTAAATGAAAATATGTTCATTATATTAGAAAATTTGTTTAAAGTTATATTCATAACACTACAGCTATTGCATGACTGTTCTTCATTTACTTCGCTACAACAGATATTTCGTTATATTCAGGTTCGTTATATCGAGGTATGAGTGTATACCTTCATAACAAATTTTTGGACCTAACAAACTCCATTTCGGTAATATCCCAGTACATTATAATGAAGTTTGAGTGTACCACTACGAAACGTAAATATTGCCATGTGCGCTGCTTCTATTTTTACGTGACTGGCCCACTGCCACATGCAGGTTGTGCCAGAATGTCTCCGAACAATCCCGATCTTTTTTAGAATGTTGAAATAAGCAGGTGCGCACTACACGAGCAACAGAGCTTATTTTAGAGCTACCGCAAGCACCAGAAACATGGCATTTTCTCACATATAACCTGCATCTGCGTATAACACACACCCCTAACATTAGCACTACAAAATGAAGAAAAACGTGCATATAACTACTGCATGAAACCCACACCCCGACTTTTAAAGCACAATATTTTTGTAATTTTATTTATTTATTTATTCAATACTGCCAGCCACCCTTTGGCAGCCAGGGCAGGAGTGGTACAGTGCAGAGTTTAAACACAAAGTTTACACGCGACCAGTAACACGGTCCGCGGTACACAGGGAAGCAATAATACAGTAAGCTTACAGATTGTCACGACACACAAGCGCACGCAATCAGTAACACAGCCCACGATTCGCAAAGCAGCAGTAATTCTCGTTCAAATAGCTACATGAATATACAATAAAACCGGCAATGCTAGTCCAATGCAAGCACACACAAAGTACACTACGCGCATTGACCAGGAAGCGTGAAAAAAAAAAAACAAAAAAAAAAACATGCAGTGTGCGTTGTGGCATGGTAGCAAGATAACACGTGAAATATGTTAGTTCAATAGGACAGGGGAACAAGACCAGCACTTCCAATCATACACAATTTTGAATAGCCGTTGAAAAAGCATTTTGATTAGTTAAGTTAGTAACGTCGCGTGGCAAAGTGTTCCATTCTGCTATCGTTCTCGGGAAAAAGGATAGACGGTAAGCGTTTGTTCTCGTGAAAGGCATTAGGATTGTTTTGTTGTGCTTGTTCCGGGTGGGGCGTGACATGTTGAATTCAAGATAAGTATTGAAGTCTAGCTTTGAATAACCATTGACTATACTGTGTAATATTTTAAGTCGATGTAATTTATGGCGGGACTCTAGTGTTGGTAGGTCAGAACGCCTGCGCAGTTCTGTCACGGATACACGCCTGCTGTATGCGTTGTGAATAAATCGCAGCGCTTTCTTTTGTACCCGTTCGAGCATTGCTGAATCCGTCTTTGTGTGTGGGTCCCAAACAACGTCTGCATATTCGAGCAAGGGGCGGACCAGCTTAGTGTACGCAACGGTCTTCGTTCTGCTTGTACAGTGCTGGAGTCGGTGTCTTAGAAGCCAAAGTCTGCGCAGTGCTGATGATGTAATATTTTGTATGTGTTTGTTCCAGGTGAGGTTTGATGTCATGGTTACACCCAAATATTTGAACTCGTCAACAACCTCTAATTCAACATTGTTAATTTGATAAGCATATTGAAATGGAAACTTTTTGTGCGGGGTTTTTGTGCGGTTTTTTAGCCTGGGTTACATGCAAAAAAATGTGGTAACGCTGGAAGGTTTGCCACGTGATGCATAAAAACTGACATATTTCAACGACAGATTACAGACAACCAACGTTTGTGCTTGCCGCTATTGCTGCACCTTGAGTGTTACTAGGCACATGTTCACCCACTAAAGCATTTCATCTTTACAGGCTGCTTTTTCCTTTCATCAACCTCACAACCATATGACAACACTACAAAGCAGTGATACCGTATTTACTCGCATAATAGGCGCACTTTTTTTTCAGAAAATCCGGCTCGAAGTTAGGGGTGCGCCAATTATGCGGGGTGAAATTTTCGAAAATTTTTTCAACTCGGTTCTCGAGTTTTAAATCTGCACACTTGTCAAGTAAAAGGCGACTTTATCGTTTACCAATTAATTCAGCATAAAACAAACATACCTACGTACCTTTTAATGAACAAGCGAGAGCCGTCAACTGCACACACGTAAAATTTATTTACACAGAAGTCGTAGCTGTTCCTCATTTGCCTATTCGGAGTCCGAGTCGGAGATCACACATTCATCCTCGGCGAGCGGGGATTCGTTTTCGGTGTCCGAATCATCCGCACCCCACAACATGTCATCCTCACTCGCATCCAGTGCGTTCGAGATACCCGTCTTCTTGAAGCTTTTCCTGACGACTTCGTCGGAGATCGCCTGCCACGCTTCCACGATCCAAGCGCACAGCATTTCCACAGGCGGCCCCTTAACCTTACCACCTGTAGTCAGCTGATGTTGTCCTCCAGCCATCCAGGTGGTGTACAGCCTTCGAACATTGTCCTTGAAAGGTTTATTCAAGGACACGTCCAAAGGCTGCCGTATCGATGTGAGGCCGCCCGGAATCACTGCCAGATCTGTGCGCAGCTCCTTTAGCTCATCTCGTACGCGGTCTACTAGGTGCCCACGAAAACTGTCCAGGACAAGCATGGACGGCAACAACAGACCACTCGGCCGCCGACCCCAGACTGTTTTCACCCAATCCACCATGAGTTCCGCGCTCATCCAGCCTTTTTCCTGGACTCTGACGTAGATGCCTTGAGGAAATTTTGCCTTTGGGAGCGTCTTACGTTTAAAAATAACGTAAGGCGGTAGCTTACGCCCATCCGCTGTCACCGCCAGCATTACGGTGCATCGTTGTTTATCAGCGCCAGACGTTCTGACGATGACGCTCCGTGCACCTTTCTCTTCCACTGTCGTGTTCCACGGCATATCAAAGCAAAGGGAGGTCTGATCAGCGTTGCCGATCTGGGACAAAATGAAGTCTTTCTGCTGTCGGAGCTTTATAACAAAACTGTGGAAGTCCACCACTTTGTCCTCATATGCTGCGGGCAAGCGCTGGCACAAGGTGGTCCGCCTTCGCAGTGCGAGGCCATGGCGCTGCATGAAACGAGTTGTCCATCCGGAGCTGGCTTTGAACTCTTTTGCTTCGATGCCCTGCGCTCGGGCTATTCTGCGCGCCTCAGTCTGCACAATATCCAACGACACAGCACAGCCGTCTTGTCGTAGCTCCCGTATATGCCGGACCAGTTGCTCTTCGACGTTCGGATACCTGCCGGTCTTGGCACCGCGGAAAGCCCGTCGTGTCTTTTTCGTCGCCTTAAGTTTTTCTTCTTGGTCCCTCCAGTACCGAATACTGGTTTCTCCAACGCCGAAATGCCTGCTTGCAGCCCGGTTGCCGTGCTCCAGCGCGTACTGCACTGCCTTCAGTTTAAACCCAGTCGTGTAGCTCGCGTACTTCCCCATGGTGGAACCAAAGTTCAATACACGACCACAACATACGCACACCGCTTGCAAAATGCTGTTTCTTTCTTTTTCTCTGATGGTGGTGATGGCGATCAGCCCCCGGCGTTGTACATGTGACCTCCAAAAAGCGCGGCGATTTGGGGGGTATCAGTAATTGATGGAACAGCCTTTTTTTTTCACTCATGGACGCTTTTTTTTTTTTCAAGTTTTATTTTGACAAACACGTTGGTTAGGTTGTTGCACTTCGAGTTTTTTTTTATTTGCTCGTCGATTTGCCTTCTTTTTTTTCTTCAGGGTACGGGGACCGTGTTCCAACTGTACCGCTGGGGGGTAGAATCGTTTCTGATCACGGCCAAGTTCGGGGTGCGCCTATTATGCGCTGAATTAAAAAAACTCGAATTTTCCGCGACCAAACTAGGGGTGCGCCTATTATGCGAGTGCGCCGATTATGCGAGTAAATACGGTATTTGTTCTATGCACTGCTGTGGCTGTGCACTGTATTGAAAGTTCCACTGTCTAGCTACGAAGAAGTTCCACTGTCTAGCTACGAAGGATTAGTTTGCCTAAACTCTGCAAGTTCCTTATCTTGTAACAGTAAGGGGCGCCCCGCCGCGGTGGTCTAGTGGCTAAGGTACTCGGCTGCTGACCCGCAGGTCGCGGGATCGAATCCCAGCTGTGGCGGCTGCACTTCTGATGGAGGCAGAAATGTTGTAGGCCCGTGTGCTCAGATTTGGGTGCACATTAAAGAACCCCAGGTGGTCAAAATTTCCAGAGCCCTCCACTACGGCGTCTCTCATAAACATTCGGTGGTTTTGGGACGTTAAACCACACATATCTATCAATTGTAACAGTAAGGTAGATTCACACTGCTGCAAGTGCCACAAACTGGAGAACCAAAGTAATTATTCTATGTCTGGCTGCTTGGTTGCTTTTACAAAATTCAAAATACGAACTTGAGTTCTACCTCTTGTAACTAGTGAGAAATTTCGAGCAAGCAGCCCTTTTAATGTTTCGTAAAATTGCAGTAGACTCTCAGTGAACTCAAATCTGGGAAATGAAACTGCTGCTTAAATGGAACAACTGCCTCCAACACCATTGCTTTTATACTTGGATTCTCCACCCCTGTTCATCTCGGTAAACAGAACTCCTGTAAAACTGAACACATTTTCCTGGTCCCTTCAGGTTATGTTTAACGATAGACTATTGTAACAAACACTGGAAGAGTTGGTTGGAAATCATTACGGGATAAATGTATCACCCACAGAACAAAGAAAAAAAGCTTCTTTTGTTTGTCTACTTCTTTTCATTTATGCCCCATGCATGCAGAGATCATTCCGTGATGCACCCCCACAAGTTCACAGCTACTTTCAAATTTCTAGGCTGTCTTGGGAAAGACACTGTACAAAGGCACGACACTATGGTCCCTGTCTTGCGCATCATTGTCTCTTTACTGCGAACTTGCTTGGCCCCGAGTCATTCCCCATGAACAAACGATCGGCCCCACCTCGTGCCCCTCAACACGGCAATGGGAGCAGAGAAACGGTGGGAGCTGACCAGCTTGTGGTCGCACAGGGCCTTGAGCAGCCACACCCTCTGAACCAGGTCCAGCTCGTGGAAGTCCTTGTTCTCCATGGGGTCTGTCTCGCCTGCGCAGTGACGAGGCCACATTTTCAGTCCTCGCACAGAACAGAACAGGTCAGCACCAGTATGTAAAAAAATTAAAGTGCCAGCACTCCAAAAGCATGAGAGGCTGACACAAGAGGTTACATAATATCCTGGAATACAGATGGTGCGCTGAAGGCGAAGCCAGTTGCTGCTACCTTGCCACGGGAATCGGCTAATGGCATATAAATGTCCACATGTACACTCAAACCTCATTAAAACAAAGTTGCATCTTACACAAAAAATAGCTTCATTATACCCGAAAATTTGTTATAACACTAAAGTTATAGCACGACTATTCCTTATTTACTTCATTATAACAGATATTTTTTATATCCAGGTTAAATCAAGATATGAGCGTACAGACGCGTCCACTGTTAAAAGCAACACCTACATGCACAGCATGTACAGCTGATGTCTGATTTCCCGGACCCTCAAAGGATCACGAAAACATCCGGAAAATCGGGCAGTCCGGAAAAACTAATGCAACTGAAAACACGCTTTCTTAATAGGTATTTTTGGCTGACGGAGAGAATCATGGCAGGAGAACAGGATTCTCATTGCGATTCAGCAAATGCATTGTTTAGGAGCTCTGAAAAGAGCTTTTTATATTTAGAAAAAAAAAACTAAAGAAAGAGAAAAAGTCTTATGTGGCCGGCGCTACTGCTTTTGTAAATACTTAGGTGGGGAGGGGGAGAGGGGGGACACAAAAGTAGCTTATTTTTGTTTGTACGGCCTTCCACTCGCCCGCGATGATGTCTGCCTTGACTTCAGCTAACGTCATGCTGTTGCTGTACACCGATGGTGAACCAGATGACAGTGTTAGTGCTCGCGTCAATTCCAAGCTCACTGGCTGTGTAGGCGCGGCCTCTTCTATCTCGGTGTCAGAATCGTCGAAAGTAATTTGAATGATTTCGTCATCGGTCTATTCTGCACACGGCTCGAGGTATTCGTCAGTATTGCCGAAGCCCTCAAAAGTTATCCCGGCTGTAATCGAAACACCGGCAGTGTGCAGATCGTCGAAGGCAATGTCCGCGGGTGGAAGTTCGTTGCACATGCTCTCCACTCCGGGCGAGACGGTCGTCTCGGCATTTGGTAGGAAGCTCGCATGGCAAAAACAGTTTCGTAAGGTCTGTTGCGTAACCGCCTTCCAGAAGTCTGCAAGCATGCCTACGGTAGACCATAGATCAACAGCGTAGCTTTTCCCGCTGTCGGACAGGAGCACAGGCTGCACAGCACCAGCTGGCTGTGGCATAGCTGTGGCCACAGGTTTGACTAAGCTACGGCTAGCAACGGATTGGTGTGCGCTGGATTGCAGCATTTGCGGTTTCGAGGGTACAGCAGCCATGGCACGGTGGGCTCGAGGGTACGAAAACAATCAAAATGGGGGCGTTGATATTGATTTCGAGTCTGCGGTTAGCGACAAGAAGTCCGGAGAATCGGATGGCAAAAGCTATAAACTTCCCGAATATTAAACTCTTTAATACATTGACTCTATGAGGAACTTGACGGGGCCACACATGAGTCCGGGAAATCAAGCATGTCTGGAATTTCGGGCGTCCGAGAAGTCAGACGTCGACTGTATACATTTCTCTATCTTACAGAAGCATAGTGGCTTTGATTTGCATAAGACTACTGGTGGTACAATGTTATGATTCTTGACAGATTAGTGACATGCACAAAGACTGCTTCATTAACCAGTAGCTACTATAGAGGCAGTGATATCGATGGCGTTTATTCGAGTGTTCCTTTTAACAGTGAACCGTATTCTACACTGAACAAAAATTTTCTTTCTGCTTCGATTGTCTCTAACATGGTGAGTGTTACTGGACAAATATTGTGTGACATGTATACTAGCGTCGCTGGTTTTGGAATAAAACTTGAATGTCATGACAGCCTGTCTGGAACATTGTGATACAGGTAGTCAGTCGCTACTACGATGTTTAAGGCCAACATAACATCCTTTTGCTTTCGAATCAGTTCAGTTTATATGAGCAGTGCAAGAGTACTTGAACTATAATTGTTTGCTGGCTAGTTTTGCAAGCTCGCCAGGCTTTGGGTATAGGCAAGCGCTGGCTCTACCACAGCCAGCAGCATTCAGGAGGGGCTACCACTCCAGAAATTACAAAAAAAAACTATTTTAATCGACACGCAGCAGAATCAGAAATCAAGCATTGTGTCGGTCAATAGCAAGACAAGCCAACGACTCACCCATGATGAAGAAAAACTGCTCTTCAAGACCGTGGGCCTCGAAAACCTGCAAAAACAGTTGTAAGTAAACAGCCACTGCTCACCAGCTCGAAGCACAGACATTCCAATTGGTCAAACCTGCGTAGCTTGAACGTATGATTGAACGCAATGGCGACCATTATCACCACCAGCTGTGCTCACACAAGGCCCAGCTTACCGAAAGTTTCAATGCACCAGACACGTAAGAACTGTTTACCCTCTCCGTCCTCACGCTGCCAAGTGTCTTCAATCTCTTTTAACTCAATAATGCTTGGGTTATGGAACTGTTGAACAAAATAAAAATTGTTTTCATTTACCAACTTTAAACGGTAACCTTTAAATGATTCTGCAGTTAAATTATCTAAAATGCAACTTTAATGCATACTTTCATGTATGTCATGAAGTCTCCATATGCCACAAAAACGAAAACCTTGCAAAAAAAAAAAAAGAAACGAAGGTATTTCAGAACTTTGTGACATGTCATGCGCAAGCTCTTGGGTGCATACACGCCCCGCCGCAGTGGTCTAGTGGCTAAGATACCTGGTGAGTACTTGACAGCCAGCAATAAAGGTGGCACGCATTTCATGAACCGCTTACTCGCAGATTTTTGGTCTGTCCTAAATTCATGACACTCGGCAATAAAGGGTTAAGGGCGGAGCACCTCAGGGCGCTAGGCGTAACGCAGGAAAAACTGCATATAGCATAGCCATTTGAGCATGCGCTCTTATCAAAAGAAAGTTTTCTTACTCTTGTTCTTTGAGTGCAGTTGGTGATAGAAACAAGAAGGAACAAAATAAAAATAACACAGAACTGGAAAACAGTAAAAGCAAGAAAAAGAGAGGGAATGAAACTAAAAACTGAAAAGAAGCAAAGAAGGTTGCACAGCTCCGCACCTCCCTCGGGATCGGCATCGCTAGTGAAAGCTGCCTTAATTTTCAAGATCAAAAATAGTGACCGATCAGAACAATCTGCCAATAAATGTTGTTTTTTACGTCAAAGCTCCCTTCTATGACACCGCTCATTCACTTTTCGTCAAGTGCAGCAAACGCAACCTGCAAGCATTTTATGATTGGTTAACTCACGAGTCAAAGTTTCCTCCCGCTGATAATGCAAGATAAGCATTAACTGCTCATACCAGCAAACATTTTCCTGATGCAACAGTTTAATGCCACTAAATAGCACATGTATTTTTACATGAAAAGCTAAAAAAAAAGCCATTGGTCGACGACATTCACCTTGAGAAAATTACGCTGACTCCCCATGTAAGTGCGGTACCAGTTTTGGAGACGACACCTTAGCCGTTCGTTCCACACTCGATACGGCATTGGGTGCTGTAACAGGGTCCTGCAAACAAACATGGGCAACATTTCAGAATCAGCACCAAATGACCTCTTAGTTAGAACCATACAGAGAAAAGAAAGCTCAGTTATGAGCATACATCTTTCGAGAGACTGAATGAAGCAGCAGCAAGTAGGTGACTGTACTACACCAACACTTTTACCCGACTGGGTGAAATATTTGTAACCAGTCGAACCCACACATTATTTTATCCCTTGAGAATCTACAAGCAATTGAATTGCCAAAATTTGCTATCACAGAGATGATGTCCGCACTTCTGCGTAGATTGTAAACACAGTAGCTTGTAAATATACATTGCATAGATCATAAGTTGCGTAGAATGACAATAAATACATCACCTTTATTGTCATGCTTTCCTCTCATTTAGTTTTTAACAATGCAGCTGTTTAAGATCAATACCGTAATTACTCGAATCTAACGCGCACCTTTTTTCCGGTAAAGCGAGTTCATAAATCGCATGCGCGTTAGAATCGAGCACGAACAAAAAAATTACGGTCAATCTATTGCCATCGGCAAATCCAAAATGGCCGCCCCCTACGTGCGTCAGCATGGCGCGTCGGCCATTTCTGCCTATGTGTTTCCCATGTGCGGCACTTCGTACGTGTGCTGAGGATTTCGTCATCTAGTAGTGCATTAGCATCGACGGCGTGGAAGGGCCAACTCCAAAAACTCGAGTGCACCATGATGCCGCTTTTAAAAGAAAAGTCATCGCGTGTGCAGAAACAGACAGAAATCGGGCCACATCGCGGTCGTTCGGAGTTCCCGAAGCGTGCGTGCGGGACCGGCGGAAACAAAAGCAGAAGATTGTCGACAGCAAAGCTTCACGCAAAGGCTTCAGTGGACCACAGCAGGGTCGGTTTCCGCAAATTAATGAGCTGCTCAGCGAGTATGTGCTTGGGCAGCGAGCGGCACAGCGGCCCGTGACGACAGAACTGCTCCAAGTGTGGGCTATGCAATTAGTCTTAGAAAAAGGTCTAATGCGGAGCCAGTTTAAAGCGAGCAGGTGCTGGCTAACTAACTTTATGAAGAGGAAAGGCTTTTCCCTCCGAAGGGGAACATGCATATGCGAAAAAAAGTTTTGCAGAGGAGTACGATGAAAAGCTTCACAGTTTTCAGAGGTTCGTCCTAAACTTGCGGCGCAACAACGGCTACCTGCTTGGGCAAATCGGGAATGCCGATCAGACGCCTCTTTACTTTGACATGCCTGGCCCCACAACCGTCGAGAAGAAGGGGGCGAAGCAAGTTCGCGTGCTGACATCGGTCCACGGTAAAACTACAGTGACGGAAATGCTCTGTTTCACGTCAGATGAGCACAAGCTTCGCCCGTACCTCATATTTAAATGGAAGACGCTCCCGAAAGGAGTCGTTTTTTCGAGTTGTGTGATCGTGCGGGCGAGCGAGAAAAGTGGGTGCGCGTTGCAATCGATGTCTTACGTTTTTGTTTGTTTTTTTCGCGGTGGAAATCGGGTGCGCATTACAATCGAGGGTGCGGTAGAATCGAATAAATATGGTACTAGGCTGTGCAGAAGAACAAGAACTATCATCACCATGATTGACCTTACCTTCTGGAATGTCACTCGGCCAATGCGCTCTCTCTTCATCTTGTTAAGACTCAGCCAATTCAGGTTAACTTAATTAACTTGTTAATTAGAGTAGTGATATCTATATTTAAGACTGAGCTACTTAATAACATACTGGCTAGTCATTCACCTCATGTGCCCACGACGTCACTTTGCCAAGCAATATAGTTCTACATCCCACATAGGAAAGCTTTGCAACGCCTCACCAAGCCTAGCAACAACTTAACTGAGCTTGAAGAAGCCCACAGAAGCTAGGTCAGCCACAAGCTCCACTGTTAGTCTAGCCTAGCAACTAGCGCAAGCTACCTGTATTTTTTATAGTGCCACCTTTGCGAAAGCATGCATTCACTGACTTGGGCCTTTGCTGTGGTGCAACCAGCAGGCAGGTCATGAGCAGAGACAGCAGGGAGCTTTTCTTGGGCATCAGCAACGAGCGCTCCACCTCTGCTATCGTCACGTCCGGAAGCTGCAGGGGCTCCTGGGACAACCGTAGGAACTGGCACAACTGGGGCACCTGCACATGTACCATCGTTCATGGACACAGGCACACTATTATCACCCTTATTTAATCTCAATGCGTCCAGTCTAGTCCCGAAATCCAATGTACAACGCACCCACAGACAATCTTCAATTGTCCACACACAGTGGCCACTCTTCCCTACAATCCAAATATCTGCTCTGGTAGCCTAGTGGTAATGGCGCTTGACTGCTGACCCATAGGCCATATGACCAAATCCCTGCCACGGCGGCTGCATTTCGATAGCTGATATGTGGGGTTTAACGTCCCAAAACCACTATTTGATTACGGGAGACGCCGTAGTGGAGGGCTCCGGAAATTTAGACCACCTGGGGTTCTTTAACGTGCACCCAAATCTGAGCACACGGGCCTACAACATTTCCGCCTCCATCGGAAATGCAGCCGCCGCAGCCGGGATTCGAACCCGCGCCCTGCGGGTCAGCAGCCGAGTACCTTAGCCACTAGACCACCGCGGCGGGGCTGCATTTCGATGGCGGCAAAGTGCTAGAGGGCCGTGTGCTTAACCCGGTAATGCCCACTGTATCGTATTTGGTACATTGAATATAATACCTCAAAAAGCTACTAAAAAGTTACCATAGGTGTCAGGATAAGCAGCTATTGCATATTTGACATGTTATGAAGAAGGCACGGTGGCTTGCATAATATACAATAGTAATCATCATTATACAATAGTAATAATTTCTAATTGATACTAAATTATGCCTCAAACAAAATTGCATTATTATTTTTCTTCAAGTGAACTGTACAAGAAGAGTAAGAACAGTCGGTGTTTTCTCGTAGTTTTTCTGAAGGCATAACTATTCGTGGGCATGACAGGGTTAAATATAGGAGCATATTGAAGGAGCACTGACACGAATTTTCTATATATCCGGGCTGTTGCTCCAAACGAAAATTTCAGGTGCTGAAAACCTTGAAGAGGGTGTTCTAGCGCTTGGGAATGCATTAAATATATTTTTAATACTGCTACCCAGAAAAAGCATTCTCGCTTTTGGTATTTATGGGGCGACTTTCCAGCGATGTGTAACGCAAGTGTGATATCACGGGAAGTCTGTAACTTGCCACATACAGTTGAATCTCGATAATTCGTACTCTTCGAATTAAAAAAAGTTCGAATTAATGAAAGATAAATGAACGGAGGGTTCACCATAGAGTGGCGCATGTGCATTGAGCTAACACACGAGGGGCAAGTTTCAGAAGTCCTAAATTTATTCACAAATCACAGGACATCCGTCATTAATTTAAGTAATCGGTGATGCACATCTACACATGTTTGCCTAGCAACGAGTCAATCAATTTCGCACGCAATTCGTAAAGCCTTTCTACTTCGGTTTCAGCATTCTCCTGGCAAAAGAAGTTACGCGCAGCAATGTCCAGTGCCGACACTCCAAAGACGCAACAAGAACTGCGTCTCCGCTGCTACCCTCTGCGCCGCAGCCAGAGCGTGGCCAGCACATGACCAGAAAGGAGGAGCGTCTCCACGTGGAGAGAAGCAGATCGGCATGTGAGAGAGAACCAACACTCCGCGACAGCTTTTATTTATTTTTTGCTCTCTTTGCACACGGCATTGAAAGGAGAAGGGTCTCTACGTGGCAGGGACAGGAAAGAGGGAAGCGTGGCACCGGCGCATCGCAAATCGGCATTAGAGAGAGAGAGCCAACACTCTGCGACAAATTTTCTTTTTTTCCCCCTCTCTCTCTGTCTCTTGGCACGCAACGTTGAAAGGAGGAGAGTCGTTAGGTGGCAGGGACGGAAAAGGAAGAAGCGTGGCACAAGCGCATCACAGATCGACATTTGAGAGAGAGCAAACATTCCGCTGCAGTCTTATCTTTCCTTTTCTCCTTTTCCTTCTTCACGCGCAGCATTGAGGTGTTGGAAATGCCGTGGCGGGATCGGGCGTGGTGCTGAGAGCATTTTCGGAGTGCGGTAAGTTCAAATTAATTGTCGCAAGTGTTTGCGTGTTCGAATTACAGGGCATTTTCGCCCTTTAGATTACAAATAGCTTTGATGGGACCACAGCGTCGGTTCGAATTAAGCATGCTCGAATTAATGAGATTCGACTGTACAAGCAACAGCTGTCAGTCTGCAGTATGTCACACGTGATGCATGTAAACAATGACAAGTGAACTCTTGTCCAGACTCTGAAAGCATTTCTGCGACTTAGGCTGCATGCCAGACGCAGATTTCGCAAGCCCACTGAACTGCATTGATTGATTTGTGGGGTTTAACGTCCCAAAACCACGATACGATTATGAGAGATACCGTAGTGGAGGGCTCCGGAAATTTTGACCACCTGGGGTTCTTTAACGTGCACCCAAATCTGAGCACACGGCCCACTGAACTGCATTGACTTGTCCTGATAACATCCATTGCAATGGAGCTGGCTTGCACAAGCTGGGTGGCGAAAACTTTAAAACCAAAATAAAACATTATATGCATGTTGCCTGGCTCTGGTGCGTAGAGAGCATTGATAGTGCACGCCAAGAAAATAAAAATGTCCCTCTAAAGGGCCAGTAAACAACCCCAAGGTTTTCCAAAAATTGTTATAAAGAAAAATAAGTGTACTATTGCTTTGTGAACATGCTGCTGCAAGAATTTGGTGAATATGTGCCATATTAATAAGGAAGTTAGTTAAGGAACATTGGTTTCAACTGGTCTCAAATTTTCGCGCGGCCTCACCACTCTTCGCCCTTACAGCGAGGCGCTTTAATATTCGAAAAATGTGATCACCGCAATCTACCCTACGTGGATAGCGCTTGTCCCTGTCTTTCTGTCCGTGTCTAAGTAGTGCGCTCTCATTTTGAAACAGTCATGTATCACTATCTCGCCAACTAACCATATTGACAAACTACCCTACGAATTGCCGAGCTTGTTTGGGGGGTGTAAAAAAATGTCGGAGCCTGTCGACTAGCCCTTCAAGGGTGCCTCAGAATTGTGTGAATGTACTTCTGTAAAGACGAGCCCTCCATTACAACAGCAATAATTATTTGTTCCAAACCTATCTGCTTTTACATTCTTTTTCTGCTGAAGCAATGCTACCTTTAACTCTGCACTGTTGACGCAAAAGACCGATCTTTAGTCAGCAAGCACACAGTCAAGTCTTGATATAATGAACACGGACATAACGAATTATTGGTTGTAACAAAGTAAGCAAGGAATAGTTTTGCCATAAATACAGAGTTACGAATACCCATCTATAACGAATTTTCAAATATAACGAATTATTTTTGTGGCGGATGTGACTGTTATAGCTTTAGTGTACACTCAAACTTCGATGTAATGCGCCCAGATATAACAAAATATCGGTTATGACGAAGTGAATGAGAAAAAGCTTTCAATAGATATCGCGTTAGCGATATGCTTTTATAACCAATTTTTGGATACAACGACCTTATTTTGGTGTAAGATGTACCTTTGTTTTAATGATTTTTGAGTGTGTGACATAATTGGTCACCACTTGCCTCCCAGTGATGGGAAAGTTCGGCCAGTCCCGGGCCGAAGGTGCTGCTCTCCCAATCGATGACGGCCTGCTGGGCCACTTCCTTCTCGACCCGCCTCTCCTCACGCTGCTTGAGGCGCTCCTCTCGCGCCTGTGCCGCCTTCTCCGCTTTCACCAGCTGAAGCAGCGCCGAACTCTCGCCACCCGTGGGCAGCTGACTCGTGAGACGGGCTCGCCGACCCGCTGCAAGATGAGAAGTGTTTTAACTGCATCCAATACAGGCCACGTCTCTGAATGAATGTCTCCAAATAAAAACCTAGCTAAGTGAGTAACCGACATGCATTCGCACCGATGAGGTTTCCAGCCATGATAAGTTTGTCACAAGCTACCTATTGAAACAAACAAAAAAGACAAGGTGCGTACTTTTGTATAAGTGCTCTTCTAACATAAGGCTAGCCAAACCATACTGGAATGCATTCATAAGAGGGTTGTTTGCTTTATTGAAAAGAAAAAAAGAAAAGGAATTAAATGTACACGGAAAGATTACCCTACTTCATCCCCCAATGCAATCGGGACTTGCTAATGCTGGCACTCCTAGCAAAACGAGCTAACCCAAACTCCCCGCATCAAGCACTGTGCAGCCATTTAGCAATGGCGCACAATGAAGGCGGGCCTACGCACACACCGTTACTTAAATCTCACTATACACGTCACAAATTTTCACATACAATAAATGAGTTTCTTGTATGATACTTTGCTGTTCAAAGAAAACAGGACACAGATTCAACATAAACTGGGAAACATGAATAGAATCCAGCAGAAAAAAAAAATTGGTAGTGGCTGCTCCAAGTATTGAATCTCCCAAAAAGTTAGTTTAATGAAACAGCATATAAAGATTCCTGTCAAGTTGAGTTCATCAAAAATAAATAAATAAATCAATAAAATCTCACCTCTCTGAGCCCCAAGATCTCGGTTCTCCAACGTGGTGGCCTCTAGTGTCGTTTTTTCCCGTAGCTCTCTGCAAATGATGGACAGAAAAAGGCATTTAGTCAAGAAGTTTACATTGCTAAATGCAATGTAATGGTTAGCAGCATGGAGGAAAAGAAAAAGAAAGGAGGAAGTGTGACGCCACTTGGGCAGCCTTGGCAAGCCGTGCCGTTTTGAAGCCAGCATTGTCGGCCTAACATGCGACCTTCTGCGCGAAATCCCGTCAGAAACGAGAGACTTGCTGGTACTTCGGAGTATTGCACCCGGTAGCGTTTGACCAAAACGCGCTGGTTCGGCGCAGACCGGCCGACTCACGCAAGAGGTTCGGAAACGGAACAGCACTGCATGCTCTGGCATTTTGATTACGTGTCGGGCCGACCCCGTGGGCTTCACTCGTGTGACGTAATGCTCCCTCCATTCTTTTTGTTCCGCCATGATAAGCAGCACAAGTCAGTTCTAGAACAATCTCGTCATGATCAACAAGCCTGCGAAATGACTTCCTGTGATTTTTACAGGCAATAAAGCTTGCACAACTAGCGCCACCTAGACGGTAGTGTAGCTGTGAGTAGCCAAGCCAAAACCTGGCTTAAGCCCGCCATTTTCATTTTCGTGGCGAGTGTTGAGGTGGAAAGGAGGAAAAAAAACATTTAATACTGTAAGTCATGTACAGGGAGAGTGGGCAACGGTCCTTAAGGGGCCGGTACATACAAACACTAGGTGGGCACCCCTTTACGGGAGCCCATTGACGTCCGTCGCGGCCCAGGCACGCTCAAGCAAGGTCCGTTGAGCCGTCAGGTCAGAGCAGCCGAGCAGGGCTCGCTCCTAATCCTCCTGAGAAGAGTTGAGAATAAGGGAGCAAACGGGGTGCAAGTGATGTGGCAAGGAGGCGGCGATCCGACGGGGTATTCGAGAGCCTAGTATATTGATTTGTCTAGTGTGCCTCTCATAATTCCTCGAAGGTATTCATCATACTCAGGCCCAAAAGGTGTTGGTTGGAAGTGTTCACCGGAATGTCGAGGGTCCACTTGTATACTTTGCAGAGAATGACTTCTAGCACATTCTCATCAAACTTGCGCAAGTGGAGATATGGAGCCAAATACAGGACACGGCTTGTGACGAATGTGTGAGCCCGTCGCAAGACATCTTTGCATCCTAATCCCCTGCACTTGTTGGAAACCCGGCGGACCATGCGACCCACTTGGTTCCCCACCTTGCACAATTTTTTCGTAATAACTTCCTGTGATATTTACCAGCAATAAAGCTTGTTTCCCAGAAGCACACGTCACAAAAAAAGTGAAAATCGTTCAGACTCACTTAAGAAATATAGCTAGCCTTCGGGGGTCACTCAAACTCTCACCATGATTTTTCTCAACTGCACTTGCTCAGACTCAATCTCGCCAAAATATTACTCACCTGGACTCACTCAAACATTAAGTGACGACCCGACACGAGTCTGAGTGAGTCGACTTGTGAGTGAGTTTGCCAACCTTTGCTCAAATAGTGTTATGCTAAAAATTTACGCTAGGGCTTCCTCACAAAAGTGGCTGTGACACTGAGTGTGTTCCCACTTTTCTCATGCGAAAATAACTAGATTCTTTATACCCACAGCATCGCAGTAGGCAAAGACAGCCCCAAGAAATGTTGAAGAAACAGTACAGATGAATACAAGTTGCTTCTTGCTTTTGGAGGGGATCAATGCAGACCTTGAAGCAAAATATGACTCTCTTACTTTTAACAGCAAAGCTTCTCTTGGTCGGGGCTTTCATGTTCGGGAACTGGCATAACTCTCACTTCGGTGGGTTTTACCCACAGAAAATGCGTAAACCCACTGTAGATATGTGCCACTTCATTCACCCATTACATTCAAATATACTGCATGCCACCAGCTTCTCTGCTTCATTAGTGTTCATCAATTGGAGCTGGCTGAATTTTCGTCTTTCCAAAACATCATTAGCAAGGAGGCAATGACAGCAAGACACATCAGTGATGGCATCGGCTTAAGGCGGTTTGAATCTTCTGTAAATGGTGCCAGAGGATTGGTCTCATATCTGAGGACCATAAGCTGAGCATGAATTCCGTTACAAATGTAGGCACATACCCAGCTGCAACGACTGCAGAGTTATTGACAAAGATGTCGAATGGGATAAAGTTTGCCATGCCTGACCTCAAGGATGTGTACTGGCGATTGATTGTTGAACGAGGGGGAGTATGTAATGGTTAATGTGCTAAAAGGTACGAGAGATTTCCTTTCGCAATCTTGCCTGTGCTGTCATCCTCTCGACGGGAGATGCAAAATCCTTCGATGTCCATGTCAACTCCTGCTGCAGCCTACTTTGACGGAATCCTGGTGGTAGGCACCAGTGGCAACGAGTATGCAGTCTCCCAAAGGTGCCCCGGCAAATGCACAAGACAGGTCTAATGCTCAGTTATGGAAAATGCCAATTTGTGGTATCCTCATTGGTATGTATCAAGATAACATCATTGATAACATGACAGTGGGCTGTATTGTGCCCTGTGTAAGGTTGAGGTAGTTTCATGCCTCTGCACATTTACATAGTAATGTTCAAAAGGAACCAAGTTTCCTTGGCTTGACAAATTAGCACAAGCTTAGCCTCTGTTTGTGACCCTCTAGCTGTGATATCCACCTATGCGCCAGCGGTGGACCTCTGCTTCGAAAACCAACCCTACCTTTAACTGAAACTAAAGCATGATATCCTTTGTGTACAGGATTCCTGTCAAAATCAGAGAGCACATGTCACTTTACAATAGGCATCCCTTTTGCCGTGCACCAAGCAGCCTGCTGTAATCCTCAATACAAGTTACTTCGGCCTTTCTAGGCTTTAATTGCACACCACTCACAGCCTCGTCGTCATTTCTCGTTATCACCTATGCACTGCTGCGCACTGTCTTCCGCTGAAAAAAAAAAATCACAGCATATGCACGGAGTGAATGATGATGAGTGGGGCAAAACGTCCATCAGCCCGACCATTCGTTCTTGCTTGCATCTATCCGCGCGACCATCTGTGCGTCCGGCCGTGAGTCCGTCTATCCGTCCGTCCGTCTGCTAGTCTCTGTCCGTCCGTGCGTCCATCTAGGGAACACTCCAAGTACCGTCATCTCCCATCCCCTGTGGCACATACCCGCTCTAAAGCGGGCATGTGCTACCAACTGCTACTACATACATCAGAGGATGTACAGACCCACGCATTAAGAAGCTTCGTCTCTCAAAACTAAGCCACATCTGCTCCAAAGAAAATGATGAAACAGCAAAGCTGGTGGCATGCAATGGGGTTGAATAATATGGGAGAAGTGGAAGGAGCGGTAGTGGGAGCAGCGGTGAGAGTAGAGAGTAGTGGGAGTGGTGGCACATATCTGTAGGGGATTAACCCGCTTTCTGTGGGTAAATCCTACTACAATCCACGCTCACCGTACATGAAAACCTCAATTAAGAGCAGCTTTCCTGTTGAAATGAACTAAACACCATCAGTTCTCAGACCAAAACTGAGGTTGCATTGAACTGTCATGTTCTCATCCATCTGCTAACATGACTGGACTGTTCATTGACAGTCTCACTAAATATACCCTAGAGGACGCATTGTTTCAGCCCTTTGTCCCTTGTAGGAAGTGGAAATGCGTCTATATGCCTGTCTCTTTGCAGAGCTACTACACTGTGAATTCAGTATTCAGAGATGTGCACAGCCAAAGAGTGGATTCAAGACATCACGCAACATAGAGTTAGTCATCGTTTCTTCGTGTCTTTGAGAGATAAGTACAAGATGGTTCACCGTTTCAAACCACAAAGCTGTTACAGCGTGAGCACAAACAGAGGTCATGATTTATTCACTCTGAGAAGCCGTAATCAACACTGCTACTACTGCTGCATCCAAGCTCATTTTGCATGATGACACTGACATTCCCCATCACTTATGTATCACTGTGCTAGTCACTTGCACTGCTAGTGGTGATGCTACAGTAACCTTCACACTCTCTCGCATTTTTGTAGCTCCAAGAGGCTTTCACCTGCCAGTCACCACCCAATCACTACTCTTTCCAACCCACTCATCCTCGCCGATTCGCAGGCCTCACCATCTGTCCTGCTTTGAAATGAATTCATAGGCCACAAGCAGTCCATCAACTTGGTGCAAAGGGCCATGCCAGATTCAGTTCACTCACCGTGCTTTTCTCTCCTGACAAGTCTGAAAAAGCATCCATTTTTCTCCCATGGCTGACAACCTCACTGCAAGATTTCAGATCTTGAAACTTGAATTTCTCTATGAATAAATACTCTTTCTTACCAACATTTAGATCGGAACTAATCTGTAAGAGCCGCTACATACATACATTACTAAACATAACTATAAATCAATCTACACGTTCAACGAGACACATTGTTGACTGGCACACTCCACAGCCGTCTACAAACTATGGGCCACAGGTGCCACAATATACAACCTTGTTATAGTTCTATAGATTATGGCAAAATAAACCAAATCTCAAATGCCTGCATACAGAATGCAGCTTCTCTGTGCACTTATCATTTCTCCTTATCCCTTGGCTTCTATAAGCCTTCCTTGTGATGCGCATTTGCTGAGAAACACTGCAAGCAGAAACCACCCCCTGTGCCAAACACTGTATCATTTATCATCTCCTAAGTGTCGCACTATCAATGAACAAGTTGACGAGATCCTTCATCACAGCATGATCCAATGTTTCAATGAGCTTCCCCAATTACTTCAAAGGATCATTCTGTTGAGTTCGAAGACTTCATTATTTTTTTTACTTCAATCGTTTTATAGTTGACATCTTCGAGCCTGAACAAGTGCCCCCTATTTTCGCGCTCAATCATTTCCATTCATCCTTTGACTTTTACCAGCCTCCTTCGTGATGCGCATGCACTGTCAAACGCTCTATCAACACTAGCCCACCCCACCTGTTGCACCAAAAATAACACTGTGTATCATCTCCAGTGCATCGTGTTTCTAATGACCTGATCAATGAGATGCTTTGTCACAGCACTGTCCTATGTAGACTTCCCCAGTTATTTAATGAAGGATTTCTTGAATGGAGTTTGCATTGATCATCGTCATCTTGTTGAATAATCACACTTTTTGATACACGGGGATAATAAATTAGAGATTATCAATTGAAAGTGATGACACGAAAGAATGTAAATCTTTGCCGGACACTCATGAAAACTTCTCTTCTTACAAGGTGACGATTTCTTCACCTTAGATTTGTAGTCAGCATATTGGTAAGTGTTGATGGTAGAAGTAAGTTGTGCGAAACTCTACTGAGCATGCCTGATAGCTTCTACAAATTCATTCTTATCCTCTTTGGCCTGGGCAACGCACACCCAACACTCGAAGGAATGATATGTAATGTATTGTGTGGTTTCAAGTGGAAAAGCATTACTTGGAGACAAGTTTTTTCTCTGTTTCGTTTTTGCAGCTTCAGCGTGTTTTGACATGCTTGGCAGCTGCGAGTATACTATTAAATTAGAAAATGACCACTTTACCGCTGCCAATCAATGATTTTCATTTCAAAAGATGGCATTCTACCTGAACCCAGCAAAACATGTATGGTCGTTGAGCTCCCGATACCCCAATTCCGCAACTTTGTAGGATTGTGCTTGTACTTTAAATGCTTCGTTTGTAACCTTGTGCCTGTCATATCAATAGGTATCACCTAGAACGCAGTTATTTGATGAAACGACTGACCTCTCATGGTCGCATAAATGCAATGACGCATTTAACACCCTGTGCAGTCTTCTGTTATTGCCTCCTATTCCATGTAATTATGACTGCAATGAGACTACAGAAGTGTTTACAAATGCCAGCAGTGTGGTACTGGGCACTGCATTTGCCCAGCAAAAAAAAAAAACCTGAAAAAAACTGGGCACACTAATTCTACTTTGAAGACTACTGTCCTCAAAGTAGAATGCTCAGCCATAATCAGATGCTTAGCAAATTCCATCTTTACTGTAACACAGCCTGGCCCCTTTGAGGCTGATGACCTTTCTGGCTGACCGGCCTGGTGAACATTTCGCTTGAAAAAATTCAGCATGAAAATGGTGCACTATTCACGCTGCAAATATTTAGGTGCCAACTCTCCTTATTGGACCAGCTAGCCTTTCTGCATTGAACTATGTGTTCTCGCCCAGTGATTAAAATACTCCTGCATACAAAAAGCCCATTAACCCTCAGTTCATTCCTCATGTCAACTGTCTTTCTGGCTTCCCTAGCAGCCCACACCTTCATTCACAAGCTTGCGACCACAGTTCACATGTGATGATGTTTTTAACACCTACAAGCACCTGCACATTAAATATTGCTGATGCAGCAGGTGTTACCTCATCAAAAGGTCCTCAGCTCATTCCATTAGTGTCAGTGTAAATCCCTCTCTGAGCCTTCGGTTGGTGCCTTGCAACCCAATCTTCGCCCTGCCAAGCCATTTGAACTGGTGAGCACGAATTTCTGCAGACCACTGCTTAATGACTACAGCCACCAACTGATGAGTCAGTGCAGCAATCGATCTCAAGCCTGTACGCTGAAACCATTGAACGACCAACAGCTGTGGCATGTGACATCGCATAATTCATTTATCATCATTTGGTTCGCGCACCACATTTAGGGAACCTTCAAGTGATGGAGGAGGTGCATTTTTATCGGAGGTTGTTCTACGCTATCACGGTTGAGTGCAAAATGGTCCACTAGACAAGTGCTGCCTACTACCCACAGACTAATGGGCTCATAAACAACATTAATCGTATTCTGAGCAATACTAAATCCATGTACAGAACATACAAACTGAAAAGTGCCGGTAATACGTGCAGTGAAACCCGTGGATGTTGGTGCATTGTTAGTGCATTTTCGAAGCACAATGAATGCCTTTGGCTGTCTACACCCTAATCTGTGGTTCAACTCAGTGCCCGTACTGCAATTCTGGCACACTTTCATATCAACGTGAAATGACTCAGCTCTGCGCACGGTCATTTGCCAAGCACTTGACATGCAGTGCACTGTTGGCACTACGATGAGGTACACGATGGCTCGTTAGTGACTGGAAGCTGTTATCATGCTTCGGAACACTCTATCTTGCATGAAAATTGAATAGCTTATTTCACCAATACCCACGAAAAGTGTTCCTCGTACCAGGAGCCAGATGATTCCACTGTCATGTTTCAATCTATAAATATTGATACGAAGTGTTACTACCAGGACAAACGAGGGAAGTGCGGGTAGAGAAGGAAGGCGACGTTGCTTCTTCGGTGATCACGGTCTCAGTGCCCATTAAAAACCGCCTTAAGTTACTTCGCCATACGTAACAATATGTACAATCTGAGCATACCAAGTGGACCCGCCACGTTGGCATGGTAGTTAAGGCGCTCGACTGCTGATCTGAGTTGCGGGATCGAATCCCAGCCACCGTAGCCGAATTTTTGAAAGAGGCGAAAATCCTTGAGCTTTGTGAACGTTAAATAACCTCAGATGGTAGAAGTTTCTGGAGCCCTCCGTTGCAGTCTCTCTCATAATCATATTGTGGTTTGGGGTGCAATTCTAATAATTATTATCATACCAAGTGGAACCAATTTCTTCCACTCATAACAAAAGTCAACAATACTGCCACAGTAACCTTTTTTTTTCACCCTATGGACACAATCACATGAATGGCAGAGAGGGCTGCACTAGGCTCCTAGATGTTGCTCGGGAGAAAGAACTGCCATGCAATGCTGTCCATTTACACCTAAGGTGCGCTAACATTAGACATCTCCAGTCACTGATCCGAACAAGAGCATGTCATCTGCAAACGGGGATTGGTTGCACCAATCGGGTGCCACCTCACCAATTGAACAGCCACTTGTCATACGATGAGCACACTTCCGGAAAGAAGCAGCTAGTAAAAAATTTAAGACATGTTGGTGCTGTGTCAATATGTATGCTGTTTTTCTTACTATTTGTTGTTGACATCAATAAGCAGCAAATTTGAACAAGGTGTCTAGCAACAAAACAATTTTCGTTCACATATTCTGTTGTCTACTATTGAAGCCAGCAGACGTCTGCAGCCTTGACGTTGATGTCGATCATCAGTTATCCTTACATTATTTGTCATCTTCCTCTATCTACAGCAATGATACTGAATCCTGCCTGACACTGCAAGCCAAAAGTCGGACTCTACTGGCTGACACAAGAAGTACGTCCCAATTAACGAGACAAAAATTTGTATCAAGGCCACATCCAGTGTATTAAGTGGGCTGACCACATAGCTACTGTATCTTCTAACGACTGCAAAACTTAGTTTAACGCTTGACTGATATTGCGCTACCAATTAATTTGAAGAAGCTTCACACAAATTAGCAGAGCCCAAGAAACGATGCCCGGCACTCTATGAATTTGTTGGGTTTGAGAAGAAACGGAACAAGTGGTCATAATAATTGATAACGTATGCAGACCTTTCTGTAGGTGCACGCCTGTTAAAAGTCCTGTAGAGCAATGCCACACAAGACTGATCTTAAATTTAAGCACAGTTACCTGTGCAGGGCCAAAACCGTACGACAATAAACTTTGTGTTTAAGCAGTGCTCCCAGCGACCATTACCAATCTTCACTCCAGTGGCCCCGCAAGGGTGGATGATACCAGCTTGGACGTCACGACAAACCTGCAATCAAATTAACAACACGGCCGGCAGGCTCTCAACTCACCGGGGAAGAAGGGCCAGCTTCTGTTCGAGCACCGTTTCCAGCCTCAACGCCTTTTTGGTCAAGTGGTGCTGGGGTCCGTAGAAGCGGTAACAGTTCTCCAAGATGAGCCGTACGTCGCGCACGACTTCGGTGATGCCGGCGTACGACCGGGAGTCCAGGCCGGCGCGCACTCGGCTCAGACACATGGGCTGGCGCACGACGCGCAAGTACGCGGGCCGCTGCTCGATCTCCAGGGGATCGAGGAAAGGCGCGCTGTACTTCCGACACGCCGGAGAGTCGAGCCAGTCTACGAGGCGTCGCGCGGCTTGAAGTTCGGGGCTTTCGTACACCCGCCGCCGCTCTTCCTCGAGCAACATGCTGGGCGGCATCTGCATCGTGTAGCTGTGCTCGCCCGTGCAGTGGTCGGCGGACAGGACGTCGATCACGTCGTACTCGCTGCCCGAGTCGTCATCGTCGTACCGTTCACCGTCGACGATCGCTCCGACGGCGCCTGGCTGTGGCGGCGGCGGCAGCAGCGAGCATTGGAACGACGTCGCGGCCGCATTCATCGCGCAGCCTCGGGTCAAGCAACGCGGGGGCCGACCGAAACACCGCCGACGGCGCGGCGGCTAGCGATGCCGCACGCGACGGCTCTGCGGCACGACTCGCAACTGACACCGACTTCTCTTGTCTCACCACCACCACGGGCCCGCTGAATCAATGGTCCCAACTGGAGGGGGGGTACACACACTAGTCCTGTCTCAACGAGGCTTGGCCCACGGAGGCCCAAGCGCACAATAGACGGGACCCCATGTCGACGTCGCGCACTTCCCAGCCGACCACGGTGGACGTGCCACTCGCTGCACAAGGATTCACTCCAGGGATGTCTCACGGCATCATCCACTACACAAGCACAGCTCTTGTACACACGCTAAAAAAAATCTCTATCGATTTACTCGCAGCGTTTTCATACCCGAGCTTCCGGATCCGGATGCTAGTGAGTCGGATTTAAAGCCGTCAAAGCAGCCAACGCAATCCGATGTTTTTTTGTTTTTAATTTCACCTAGAGCAATTTTCGCCAATAATTCCATCGATGCACCAAAATTTGCTTGGCGCACTACACTTGTTTTTATAAACGTAGACGTCATTGCAAAAGCACAAAGAACAAAAACATAATTATCAAATTTTGATGGTTGTCACAGTAATCGGAACTTGTTTCCGTTTTCTCGTGGTGGCGACGATCGAGGTCGCGGTGTAGAATATGGCAGGAGCTACTCCTCAAAGTACAAATTACCAATGAGTTGATTATGCGTCTATTCGTTTGACGCGGCTATTTGTTCGGGCCCCCACGTTTATTGGAAGACGCCGCGTAAGTACACGCATTGTTTAACTCGACGCGGTTCGTTCTTCTTTCAATCTGCCGGCTCGGCGTAACTCGGAAAGGGGCCGGGCATTTAGGCCTAGCCTCAAGCTCGGCGGTGAGCGTGTGACGATATGCTGCCGCGGTGCCGATTACTCACGCCGTCGGCGGCCCCTTTTTTTTTCTTTTTTTTTTCCTTCGAGCCGCCGACCGGCGGCGCCTATCGCTCGATCTGCCGAGCTGTGCTGCACGCCCGAGGAGCTCGAACACTACGCTCGTCAGTGGTTCAGACCGCGACAAGAGACCCGTGCGACGATATGCGGTGCTGCCCGCAACGCCCATTCAACGGCTTGTGCGCTCACTGCGAGATCGCCCTGGGGCTCTGACGTCCTGGGCAGCATCGGAGTGTGGCGTCGCCGAAGCAGGTGTTTCTCTGCAAGCCCCTCCCTTCTGTTGCAGGTAACGCGGCCCCGGCGGCAGACATGGGGAAGCTCCTGTCCAAAATTTTCGGGAACAAGGAAATGAGGATCCTCATGCTGGGCTTAGACGCCGCCGGAAAAACCAGTATCCTTTTTATCACCCCCATCTGTGTGCTAATCCTTGGTGCCGCGTCGATGTGTCCTTCGCCTTCTTCTTGAGCCGGTGTCGATGAAAGTCGGTGTGTGTACGCGACCTCGACGGACCGCTGCTTGCACGCCGGAAGCGGTTTGTTTTTGAGATCGTGCGCGAGTCCTTAAATGGTAGAGTGTTTGCATTCCGATCGCGGAGGGTGTCGCTTCGGATTTGTCAGCTGCTATTAGAAGCTTCTCGCGTAAGAGGCGCTTTCGCTGCATAACGTGCTTGGCACAGCTCGGCGCTGAGAACATCGCTATTTGCATCTCTGACCTGCGTGAGCAGCTGACGCTCTGTAATTGCGCCGTCGTATTTCATCACGCCAAAGCGTGCCTCGAAACAGTGTTTCATTTAGTGAGCATAATGTCACTTTGGTGTGTGATCAGTGGAATCTAATGACTTGTGTACTGCATTGTGGAATCGGTATGTTTCATAATCCGGCGCGCGTCGATCATTGTGTGCCATCCCCACCATGCATCGATATGCTAGCTAGGAACATTAATAATCGAAATCACTGCGGGAATTATGACGACTATCGAATCGGACAATACGCAATGGAAGAGCTGAAGTACCTTGCTGTAGCGCCAAAGTCTAGTTGTCACTTTCATGCAAGTAACAAGTTAAAGGGCCGCTAAAGAGCAAAATGGTTTTGTTACATCAGTAAATTTCTCACTCACAGTTCCAAAATCAAGCTGGCTGCAATAACAAACGTGGTGAGGAAACTTCTGAAAAAAAGCCATCTTGTAATGCCACATTGGAGCTGCCACGCCATAGGTAGCGAAGTTGCAGATTTAGACACTGTGTACTAGGTCGTACATGATTCCTAAATGCTATAGATGAAGATATTGTCCTCTGAGGGGGGCTTTAGTCTTGACATATTAAGTTTCAGAAAATTTCGTTGAGCCAATGTCAGCAAGTTACAAAAAGTGTACTTTGAAATTTGTGACGTGTTGATTTGGGTGCAGAATTTTAAAATTGAAATTTAGACCTTGATTTTCTCCTCTACCAGGAAACCTATGGGGATAACATCATTCACCATTTTCAGGAATTTGCAAGGTGGCTTTTCCTGCAAAGTTGATTTCCAACCAGAAGGTCTTGTTCACAGACTGCTTTTCTCACTCATTCTGTTCTTGCCTTCCCCCACCACCCCTCCCTTCTTAACGAATGACAGGTGCCTTGTCCGCCATGCGATCCGAGGGTTCGTACGAAGACCACACAGTAATTGTTGGGGAAAAAAAGTTTCGTCGCACTCGCGCGCCTTCACTTGAATAGGAGTGGTAAAAGCACTGTAAGCGAGAAAAGCAGTCTGTGCCTGAGAGTTTGGGTTGGAAAACAACCTTGCAGGTTCGTCGATTGATAATGGAATTCTGAGAGTGCAGTTCTACTATCTAAACTGATTCGCGGGTTCACTTTAGTGTCCCTTTGATGTGATCATAGTGTGCATTGTGTATCGTTCCTTGACTCATTGCACGCACCGTAGCCATCTTGTACAAGTTGAAGCTCGGACAGTCGGTCACAACCATTCCAACGGTGGGCTTCAACGTTGAGACTGTCACCTACAAGAACGTCAAATTCAATGTCTGGGTGAGTGACACTCCTGTCGTGGTGAATTGTCCAAGTACTCCAGTTTGCACGTGTTCAGATGGTGTGTGCCTGCCTTTTTGCATGTTTCCGCTCAGCGAGGAACTCTCGGCTGTCCGCAGTTGGGCTTCCATTGTTCTTTCATTCGCATAAAAGCAAAAAAAAAAGAGCAGTTAATAGTGCATACTGTGAATTACTATATAGCAACATCTGGCAGAGTGCGTTGACATCGATTGAACATAGTTGAAAAAAAAAAAAAAAAGTGAAAAGCGATTGTCTGCCTAACAGTAGAGTCATGACACGAAAAAGAGACTGCAAGAGTATCTGTGTAAAACTTGAAAGCTATTTAGAAAAAAATGTTGAAAGAGATTCTTTATAACCTTTGAAGCTTCGGACTTCATAATATTCGTCACCTTTGATCGAGAATTTGACTCTGGACATTGCTAGAATTGCTTTTTCCTTGTCTCCTTTCTGTGGAATCGGTGAAGTTTTCCTCAAATTGTTGCATCGCCATTGATTCATTGGTCACAAGTTTAAGGTTTATGAATCTTACACCACTGTACCAATCTTTATCACTCTAAATTAACCAGAAACTGATTACTAATTGCTCAGAAATTTCTTTGCAAGGCTCCGTACGAAATTGCTCTCATGGTAATTTTGTACTAAACTACATTGTGACTGGCATCAATCTGCACCCGCAAAACCAGTGGAGCGCGTTCATGGGAGGGGAAAACATTTGTTCCCTATAGTGGAATCTGGTTAATACGTTTTTGATGCGAACAGAATAATAAACGCACTATGCAAGACTTTTATTTAACAAAATGGCTAAAAAAAAGAGAGGAGGGAAATATGGATACTTCTTCAGAAAATCACTTTTATTCAGCAATGTTTATGCCACACTTCCCTCTTTTCATCATTGGATGCCTTGGCCATGCATGGCAGCAATCATTCCGCCATAAATCCGATGCTGCTGTGAACTCAGTGGCTATGCAACGTGGTTTAAGATAGTGTGCCTAAGAGTAAACTTGGGATATATATATATATATATATATATATATATATATATATATATATATATATATATATATATATATATATATATATATATATATATATATATATATATATGTGGGAGTAATAATTCAATGGGCCAGTTAGTCTTCGTGAAGGTATGGGATATGGCACAACGGGAGCGTTGTCAACAAGGATAAATATATTTATTTCCCAACAGTTTCGGGAGGGGACCTCCCTTCATCAGGGGATGAGTATATATATATATATATATATTGGTCAAGATCTACTTTCACAGTAGTATTATCCAATTCTGGGCAAAAATGTGGTTGCCTCAAAATGTATTATTTCGAAGGGACGTGTGCTGGGCTTAAAAAAAGCATAATAGCAAAACAAATGTATTATGCAGGATCAAATTAGCCAGATTTAACTGTATATGAAACTTGTATTTTGCCTGTCTAAAATGGTATTCTGCCTGGCACTAACTCACCTGCATGGCTGTCATCTTCTGTGTATCACATTCATCCAGTGTTATAAGAAAAAAAATGACTGAGGATTCCAAGACAAGTGAAGCCAGTGTTTGTTTTCATCCAGCTCACGAAATTTTTCAGGTTTCGCATTTTCATTTCATCGTCGTGTTGATGCACGCATCTGTGCACTCTCTTCATCGGTGTTCACGTGTGATGTGTGCATGTACATCTCAGTACCTCACTTGTTCTTAAACCCGAGATTGAGAGTTGACCATGACGGTCACATTTACACACACTTGTACCTGTTCTATGCTTCTCATTCTCTTAGCGGTGGAGAGGCCCTAATGCAATGACGCCTGCCTACTTATGTGTAGGTTCACTTTGAAGAAACTCTGGGTGTTCAAAATGAATCCTGCTTCATGGTTCTAGCATGCCAAGCCCCAGAGTTTAATATTGTCGATTTCTCCTAATGGCTCCTGCCTGATTTTTCATGTGACGTTCTCTTTTGCAGACAAGCAATAGTGAAAGCTCGTCAATGCGAATTTCGCGGGGACTAGAAAAAGTGTTGGAATGAACCAAGCGGTGAATATCGAAAGTATCAAGAAAACAATGAAGAAATGTCTATTAATTACACCAATACATAATTCATTTTTAGAATATGTAAACTTAGTAATTACCTTTAATGAGGGCAGTGCAAAAGCCGCAACTTTCACAACTTGCAACTTTGTTCACACAGTGTATGCGGCAAGATTACTACGTCTTGACACTGTAATGCCCACTGTATCATATTTGACACATTGAATATGATACTTCAATACTGCTACTAAAAGCTACCATAGGTGTCTTAAGCAGCTACTGCAGATTTGACATGTTATGAAAAAGGTAGTGACCTACATATTATTTCCAATTAGCACTAAATAACGTGTGACTCAAACAAAATTTTATTCTTATTTTTCTTAAAATGAACTCTAGAAGAAGAGTAAAAATAGTGAGCGTTGTCTCACAATTTTTTTGAAGGCATAACTGTTGCTGGGCATTACAGGGTTAACGTGAAACATGCTCTGAATCCATGCCTTATTACGTACCAACAACTCGATTATGGATGGCAACTTCACCTTTCTAAAGGCTGAAGGCCCACAGCCATATTTGATCTCTGCGAACTTGGTCTTCATTTTTTGTGTGTGTGTGCCACACGTCTACGGTGCTTTGTGCTTGACATGCTCCAAGGAGCACCCGAACTGATTGGGTTGAGACCATATGTAACCGAATTAGCTAGAGTTTGATGCTATTAAACAGTACATACTCTGGAAGAAAAAGACCTGAGGGCACATCCAAATGAACTTATTTTCTTAATTAATGACTGTCAAATTAATATGAATTAATGTTAATAGTTGATGACTGGCATTCAATGCCTCATGAGATTTTTTTCGGCTGACAATTTTACTATATGGCTGGAAAGTTATCTACTTGGTGATTAGAGTGTTCAAATGTGTCATAAATTTCGTTGCTGTTTCGCAGACATGTGACCTCTGTTAGCGTATATATGCATGTTTTTTGCAGTTTTTATGTTTCTTTTTTTTTCACATTTTTGCTGTTATGAATCACTTGATGTTTCTTATGCCCCTCTTGCCTGGACCGATATGCTGGTCTGCAGTATGTTTAAATAAATAAAACGAATTTCTATTGTGTAGTAAAACTAGCTGGAGCTCCCACAGCTGGCGAACGAGTACTCAACTGGACTTTCGGGGCACTCTACAGGAGCCGTGACTCGACAGTAGACGTTGTTGCTCTCTCGTCCTCAGGATGTTGGCGGTCAAGACAAGATTCGTCCCCTGTGGCGGCACTACTACACGGGCACGCAGGGACTAATCTTTGTGGTGGACTGTGCCGACCGAGACCGCATCGACGAGGCGCGCCAAGAGCTGCACAAGATCATCAACGACCGCGAGATGCGCGACGCCATCATCCTGGTCTTTGCCAACAAGCAAGACCTGCCCGACGGTGAGCGCCTCTTTAGTATTGACTGCACTGAAACCACGTCTTCTCACACACTCCAGTGACATTGAAGGGCCACTCACCAGGTTTGACAATTTTGAAGTGACAAGTGTAATGCGTAGATGGGGCATTCACGATCACGGCTGCCAAAACTTGCAATGCTGCGCGCTGCGGACATGGGTCAAATTTCAAGATGAACACTGCTTCTCTTTCCTTTCGCGGGCGCGCACCCAGAGAATGAGGGCTTGATGTGCACGTATGAATGGCCCAATGTACATGGCATTGCCATGACGTTAGTCCTCTACATAGACCACTGTGCTCTGACGTTGCCAACAGTGGCACGTGACATGGCAAAAATTATTTAACACGACATGCGTAATTTATGTAACTTGTAGCTTGAAGAGATTAATAAAACTGTAGGTAAATAATCGAGATGCAATAAGGGAATGTGTACATATTTCCCCCCCCCCCTCCCCCCCGTGAATTGCAACAAGATGCAGGGCTAATGTGCCGGCGTTTCGCATGCGTCTGGTTCCTGTGGCCACCGCATCAAGCTGACGACAGCCATGGAAACGAAAGCAACGCTCCTGCTAGCTACTTTACTGGTGGAGTAGATGAGCACTAATTGTGCTCATCTACTCCATTGCATCTAAGCCAGCATTTCTAAACCAACGAGCAGAAACAGGCAGTAGACCACAATATAACGCTGGTCAAAAAAGAAAACCGCTTGCGTGCTTGGTAGTTGGGCTTGTTTGGGCACGTCATGCTTACTTGACCTCTTGGTCGGATGCCGTAGAGGGTAGGGAAGAGATTTGGCTTGTGAAGGCTACGCGGTAGAGCAACAAGCGTTTTGAGCTTGCCTCCTCTCATCTTCGTTTCGCGTTGCTTCAAAAAGCAGTTTTCTCAGCTCTTAATGAAGAGGTCGAAAAAAATTTTTGTTGCAAAATGCTCCTCATTGGACACTCAACAACTTCCAAAGTCTTACTAAAATTTGTTATGGGGCCTGGTGAGTGGCCCTTTAAAGGTATCACTGTTGTAAAGCAGGGTTGCAATTTGTTTTTCACAGGCATCACAAAGATGTACCAGCCTAAAGTTTTGAAGTTGGAGCCATTTAAACAGGCTTGTTCCTCAGTGAAAATTGGTACTTATCAAGTATCACTGGAGTTCCACTTCGAAAATATTTAACTGTTTTCAAACTTCAAAAATATTTAACTCTCCTTGTTTCTTCCTTTTAGCTGTAATATGTAATGGCAGGCCAATCGTTTGTTCATAATGGGGTTAAGCCTTCCATTACCTTGCAGGTTGCCACACTTGTGATTTGCAATAGTAATTAATTGTGGCAGTGCACATCGCAACAAACATGACAGTGGTAAAGTATGTGCTAGTGTTCATCTATTATGTGTTTGTTGTCATTCTTTATACATCTGTTGCCACTTTTCATTGTATTTGTTGTTGACAGGCTTGTGTTGGTGCAATTTTTTTTTCCACATGCTTAGTGTTTGCTCTGGTTTATCCTTGGTAGATTTTTATCGAGAAAGGCAACTTACACCAAAGAGTGCCAAACACAGGGTTGCTGGTTGACTTTGTTATAAGCAATTACTAAACTATTACCCTTCAAAAAAGTACTATCCTACATAGGCTAGGTGCTCAAATGTGTGCACCAAGACAATATACTGAAAGCAAAAGGAGTGGTGCAAGTGATATTCAGAAAGTCGCATTTATTTTGAAACGCTTTGTGATTGCAACTGAGCCACGAGGCTGCAAAAATACACGGGCAGTTTTTCAGCAATGATATCATCGCCTGTTTTGTTGTCAGAATGCCACTATTATACTTGCCAACTCTCTCTAATTTTACGAATGCTAACTCAAATCTCCCTATAAGTGGCAGTCACAGCAAAGGAACTTCGTTTTTAGTTGTTGTTCTGTCACTTGCGTATACGTCAGCCTTTTCTGCTGCGAGTTGCGATGCTGTGGAAGTTCACTCGCCGCTACGCTTATAGTTTATTGTAACCATACCATAGAGTGCCACGCATCTTTGCGAAGGGTGCCTGCCGCGAGACCCGCTGACCACTGTATACCGAAAGTAGGCGATGGGAAAGGTATCACAACTTCATCTGTCTGCCTTGGCCTCTGCATATTGTATGCTAGGCCTACGTCCCTTGCCTCAGTTGTTTGTTACGAGGTTGTAGCGGTCGTGGTGGTTGTGTGTTCCCCCAGTTAAAAGACTGATGACGGTACCAAAAGTAAAGTAATAGTACTTGCAAGTGTTTCTGGACTCATACGCAACCGAGTTTCCGTGCTTTGTGATGTTGTGGAAAGGTGGCAAGTACGGATTCTGTACCACGTGCGCCTGTGATATAAGCATTTCGCTCGGCGGCAAGGCTGACACATCGCTTCACAGAAACATTGGAAGTTTTTTTCAAAAAGGCTGCCAAGACAGTGCGATCTGCGCAGAATGCCTATCCACAGGATTTCTTAGGAAACACAACTTGCCGCAAAGCGTAAGTGATCACGCAGGCCTGTTGTTTTGGAAAATGTTGCCAAAGTGCAAGGACGCGAAGTGGTACTTGAGAGAACAACTGCCATCATCTGGGGAAATGACTGCAGTTGCAGAAAACACTATGGTGGGGGCTCTGAAACGCCATGCTTTCACAATTGCAGTGAACGCAGGCAATGACAGCGCGTCGCCATTGTCACGGTCTCAATTATGTCTTTTATGCCCCCCTCCCCCTCAGCGGCAGTCTCACGAATTTACATGCTGCTAGGTTGGCAGGTATGGATAGTGGTAGTAGTGGGTTCTGTTGCGCAAAGGTGGGCAAAATGCTTCGATACTGCCCAGCCCTGCTCTTGCGTCATTTTATGTTTTTTGCTAATGTTTTATGTCGCTCTTTATTTTCATGTAGCTGCATGTTTTTTCAATTTTGAGATTCAGGAGTGGTGTTGAAACCTCATTTCCTCTCAACATGAAGGACTTTATTTTAGTCTATATTCATGAGAAGCGCATATTATTGGCTATAAGTGTAATTGATTCCATTTGTTATGTATTTATGTTTTTAAGTCAAAGATCAGATGACGAGACAGGCTTTGTCAGTCGGTCCAATGTTCAACAATTGTCACCAAACAAAAAAAAATTCAGTCGCAACCCTGAAGTTGAGTTTTGTTGCTACATAACCAACTTGACCACTGCATATCGCCTCATCTCTGTTTTAACTTTTGAGAATTTTTATCAGACGTTATTTACTAGTGACTGCAGTTGTAGTTTCACCAGTGTGTGAAACTAACAGACTGATAGAATACTTCATAGCTGAAATATGTGATAGTGACCATTCGTTTTTGAACAGGTTGCTATGCTCGTGGCCAACTTTTCGTCGCGATGAAGAGGAAGGTAGGAGGTGCAGCTATTGCACATGTACTTCTCCGCAAAGTAGTCCAGTACGGCTCGCTCTTTGAATGACGCCCGTGTTCGAATAATAACATTGCATACCACCTGCTTCGTCTGCTTAGACAGTAGTTTAAGTGTGAAATTCGTTGCGCCTTCGGCGAGTCGTTGGAACAGCTGCAGAGTGACAAGCACTCCCCTATAGACGAAGACCCCATTTTGACTGTGAAATGCTCATAAAACATGTAGTGCTTTCACCCATGCAAAAACATGAAATAACACTGCCCTAAGACAAATATGAATTACTCCGTGGTGCGTGCTGTCGCTCTTTATAAACAGCATACCACAGAAAATAGTTCTATGATTTTTTTCGGCGGAAAACGCTCATGCAATTGTGGGGCTCTGTTGTTCAGTGGTGACACACGCCCACTTTGGTTACTTTCCTTCAATTCCAAGAAAAGTTGGTAAACACACACTCATCGTAAGGCAAGGCGCGCAAATACGGACACAAGGGAAGCGAGCAAGACAACACAGGCGTAGCGTCCGTGTTATCTTGTTCTCTCTTGCGTGTGCACGTTTGCACATCTTGTAAAAATACAGCACTTCAATGTCTAATGGTGTCTGAGAAAAGACTCGGAACTGAGTATCTATGTCAATGAGCGTGGTGTATCTTTACCGAAACATCATCTTCCCGTAATTCCATAATGCATGTGACTTCCCTACTGGCGGCGTGAGCATTTTTACAACATGCCTTGGCTGCTTGCATGATAAATCCGTAGCAGCTAGCTCAACCTTGAGTTCCTGTAAACAAATGGGATTGCAATCCGCAGCCATGAAGCCACACGAGATCCAAGAGAAACTCGGGCTGACGAGGATCCGCGACCGAAATTGGTACGTGCAGCCAGCGTGTGCCACGACGGGCGACGGACTCTTCGAGGGTCTCACGTGGCTCACGTCAAACCACAAGTCCTGAGGCCGACGGCATCGAAGACGGCATTGCAGAAAAAAATTCCCGCCGCGTTGCCGTTGCCAGCGTCGCCATCGCCGCCACCGTCATCGCCATTCACCACCGGTGCGGTGCCAGGCAAGGAGGACGCCTGAGCGACAGGCAGGCTGGCTCTGCAGGAGGGGGGAGGGGCGGGCCGCCCGGGGTTCGCTCAACCTCTCCTCCAAGTCATCGTTGCCGTTTGCGGACCAGCCACGATGGGATCCTCGTTTTCCTAGTGCCGCTTCTTTTTTTTTTTTTTCGCGCTCGTTTTTGTATACTGCCACTGTAAAGTTCAGTCGTCAAAAGAACAGGCAGGGTCTCGCCCCTTGCTGTTGTAGGGGGCTTGGAGATGTCTACGTGCCGGTACTGTTTGCCCCCATGAAGCTGCCTTGTCCCTTCTGTTTTTTGTTTTTTTTTCTCCTTGTTTCTTCCTTTTAGCTGTAATATATATGTGTGCAAGTGCTGTTAAGAACAGTGATGCTGCTGCAACAGTGGACACTATTGCATATCTCTTTTTTCCTTCAGTGGTGGAGGACGTGGGAGGACCTTGGTAGGGGCCCACACTGCTTTCTTTTAGAATGTTTGGGGCACGTGCTGGCGCTGCAACAGACTCTCGGAGAGGCTTTGGCGGGTGGGGAGACGAGAATGAAAGAAAAAAATTGAGTGAACTCTCTTTTTGTCCCGCTTTGTCATAGACTTGTGCGCTTGTTTTGGAGGGGCGTCTCGGCACGCAAATATGCATTCACCGCAGTTCTTTACTCCTTGCAAAGTCAGAACTTGACACTGAAGCACCACGACATGCCGATATGCACGACACGGAAACAGTGTCTTGAGGAAAGCATCTCTGGAAACATTGCGACGAAGTGCTCTTACCGCCAGCGGTGGTTGTAAAGGGGGGGGGGGGGGACGGGGGACTGGGAGTTTCCAAGAACGATGTCGGGCCGGAGCTCAAAGTGGGGGATACTCTTGTGTCTGGTGGGGACCTTCTCAATCTTTTCCCCTAGACCCTGTCTCTACCTCCTCTCCGAACACGGGCCACTTTGTGCAGGCAGGGCGAGGGGGACCGGTTCCGTTTGTGCCTTTCTGGGTGCGCTACACGACGAAGCATAGACTTCCCCACGAGGGATTCCACGGAGAAAGGAATTCACAGACACGCGAGATGCAGCGACAGCTAGCAAGCAGACCACTACCACTCCCCTGCATTTAGTCCAGAAGGGTTGGGGGAAGGGGACACTGTGTCCTCCCCCACTGTCCTAGTGTCACCCAAGTTTTTGTGTCACACTGCTACCAGGCTTTTAGCAGGCAGGCTGCCTTTTTTTTGTTTGTTTTTTATTGTTGGGTTGTACATATCGGTTTTCAACCAGTGGGCAAATAAACTTTGTTCCCGAGCTTCCAACAGCCTGTGCATGCCCCTCCCCCACGGCTTTTTGCAATAGAGGGCATGGCCAGGATAATGTAACGATTCTGTTCCCATAGTATTGTATTCCTTTGTTCACTTGGTCAGTTCAAGCAACACGACGATGTCCATGTTATTATCGGCTGCTTGAAAAGTTAAAAGGAATCCTTACATTATTTTGGTCCATGTTTGAATGTGTGTTCAGCCAGCAGCACTGTCAACTGTGGCGTCTTAAAGAAGACTGCTTCTTGTCTGCATATTACAGCACCGTACATGCCTCAGCATCACTCACCACCTAGCATCGAACTCTTAAGTTAGGGCAGACCAACAAGTTGTCTGAAATTTGTTTTCTTTCCGGAAGCCCTAAATAATAAAAATGTCATATTTATTATCACTTTTGGCTATGTGACTGCGTAATTTGTGTGTGCACAATTATAGACTGATCATAAAAAGCTACGAAGTGAACTCGTGTGCATCCGTTAGTAGAGCTCAGCCACAAAGTTTGAAGGGGCATCGGCGCATAGATGAACACAAACTTAACAGCTCATCAGCACGGAATTCCCCAAAGTTGACCACATCAGAAGAAATCACGACAGCAGATGCACACAATCTCAAAGAGCATGTTCACCTTCATATTATTAGAAAGTGCTAACCTTCCCCCCAAAATTTTTTTGTTGGGATAGTGGGACGGTTTTTTTGTTGGGGAAGTCCTGCCAGCATTGACTTGCAAGAATGGCGAAAGACATTCTGAAACAAAAGTCTGAAAACAATTTTCAGCAGTATATTACAATTACCACCAATCCCCAGCTGCTGTTAACAGTTGGTGTGCCTGCCGTTCCTATGAGATGGCGTGCTGGCCAAATTGATCATTCCCAATCTGATGCCTCGGATATATCAAGATCTTGAATAACAAGTGTAGCCAAGCCACACTCCCTTTTTACTACACTCGATAAAGAGAGCAGAAAATAATTGACCAGACTTGAATCCAGTTGACCATCTTCATAAAGCAAAGTATTCCTTGTTACGATTGGCTGATGAACCATGTGAGTGTGCATATCATGTTTTCCATAACATTGCTATAAGTGCAGCAATCATTCCCAAAAATGAACATCCAAGTCAAACCAAAAGCAATCCTAAAAATTATCAGCTTACAATGAGGTTTTTGACAAAATGCTTCAATCAAGTAAACATTAGCGATGTGTACAGGCTGCACCTGTTGCGGATGAGCAGTTTGAGCTATGGTCTCCTGGAAGCATACAAACATTTGCAGTTTGGTTGCTTTCTGCCAGCTTGGTGGCAGTATAGAGTTTTCAGTCAACTGAATCGGGTAAGCATCGCCAAAGTAATGCTCTTTTATATCATTTTGTTAAGCAAGCTCTCAAAAATTTCTTTTGCCGTTGTATATCGTTAATAGCAGCACACTCCAGCATGTTCCAAGAGTTGAGAAAATGTCGCGACACCCTTAAAGTGAAAAAAAAGTGTTTCATTGCATGTGCACAACTTAAGAACTCGAAACACATCACACCTGATCACAGACGCAGTCTCTTAATGCTGGCACATTGAACAGCGGTAACAAAATGTGAGCAACATGCTTCCAGCAGCGAGCATGTGGTGACCATGCGTGCACAGCGACCAGGCATCTCTGCTAACTTAGCTTCTTTGTTTCTACAGGTTGCCAAGTGCATGGCATTGATGGCGTGAATTGAAACAGTAAGTCCAATGCAAGTGGTTGCTTGTAAAGTCCTTATAAATGCTGTCTCAGTTAAGAAATGAGGGCAGCTTGCGCTAGTGTAAGACTAGACCAACAGCAGTGCTTGTGGCCAACCTAGCCTGTTAGCAAGGTCTTGTTTTAAAAAACATATATATTGATGTGGTCGTAATGACCAAGATCATAGTTACAATGACCCCAATTAGTTAGATTTTAATTAACAATAGCCTAATTAGTGCAATGAAATGTTATTAGTATAGCTTGGCTTAATTCGCTTGACAAAAAGCATGCAGGAGACTATAAGGGCTTGTGCACCTGTGACTGATATTGATACTTTCCTGTCAACTGCACAGGCAAAGCCACCAGGCATTTCTGCTCACTTTGGCGTCGTTTCCACAGTCTGCCAAGTGCATGGCGTTGATTATAGGGCCTCGCTGTACTCAGATTGGATGTGTGGCCGTGTCATGTGTTCACTTGCAATGCTCTTATGAATGCTGTCTCAGTCGAAAAATTTGGGCAGCTTGCTCTAGTTGCACGAGATAGAACAGTGGAGCTTGTGGTTGGCCTGAGTTGTTGGCAAAGTCATCATTCATCTTAAGAGGTCTTTATTAGAGTAGCTGTAATTGGTGAGACCATAATTATCATTGTGCTAATTAATGTCCTAATTAGCATAGTGGTAATGACATTAGCTTAATTAGCTTGACTAAGCATGAAGTTTGATGTAAGAACATGCAGAAGAGGACTAAGGGCTTGCACACCTACCACTGATGATACTTGCTTGTCTACTCCATGGCATAATGAAAAGCTTAGACAATTTTTCTACCATTTGTAAATTACTCTTTTACATTTCCAAACACTCCATGCTTGTTGCAAGAAGACTTTTGCATAAAAATTAAATACCGTTGGTGACGGCAGCTTGAAGTTCCTGCACCAAACGTCGTGAGGTCAACGATTTTGATGGCATGTATTTACTAAGCTCCTAATCAATAAAAATGAATTACGGTGATCTCTGAGCAGGCCATACTCTTACCGTATAATGCTTCATTAAATCTCGTTGAGCCAATGTCGTCAAAAGACAAAAGCGTTTGGACATCTATGACCATGCAAAAGGATATCAGCATGAAATTTTAAAATAGAATATTGGCCTTGACTTCTTCCTTTGCTAAACTTTTGACGGTAAAATTAACAACATTAGAGTTTTCATAGAGCACTGTCAATTTAAAGGGATTCGCTGTCTCTTAGGGGTCCATTTTATAGCTCTGTTGTGAAAGAAAAATACCAAAGACACAGTAGCTTATGGTGTTAACTTATACTGAACCTACTTCACGACAGTCATCTCTGCAAAAGATCAGCATTAGGCCTGACTAGCTAGTTTTGCTTGGGAGCCTGAAATCACTTGAAATAGGGAGGTGCAACACCACCCAGATTCTCACTAGCACAGGCTGTGCGTGTCCAAGATGCAGTTTGACCAGTTGACAAATAGTGCGCTCGAGGCAGGAGCAGCTTCCTACTATGTTACCAACCCCTGCACAGCAATGTCCTCCATGCTTCACCGCCATCTTCAAAAAAGGCTCAGCTAGCGTATTTGCTCGCACATTTTCACCTAACAATGCTGATAAACATCCATCTTCACAGTAACAACATGGTAAGCCAATTCAGTTTATACCACATGTTGACAAAGTGAAGGATCCGCAGAAAACAAAAACAAGATCATGCGATCAGCTGGGATTCATCTTCAGACCACTGCAGATGCGTCTCCAGTGTCCAGTAGAAGCCTCTGGCAGGCCGTACGTGGCAACAGCTTCTAGAGGTGGGTTTAAAGCAATGTTATATGAGCCTTGCAATAAGCAATGACAATGAAACCTTGACCTGGATGCTTGATTGCCAAAGGGGGTGTGGGTGTAAACAATAAATTTGCCCACAGTAGAAGATAATCCAAAGCACTGGTTTTTCGTTCATTCTATCGTCTTTCTTATCAGGGTCACAGTTCTCACGTGTCCTGTGCTAGCATGAAGGGTCTTGTTATGATGAGTGGTAGGTGAACGACTC
Source organism: Rhipicephalus microplus (assembly GCF_043290135.1). Lineage (NCBI taxonomy): Eukaryota > Metazoa > Arthropoda > Arachnida > Ixodida > Ixodidae > Rhipicephalus > Rhipicephalus microplus. The sequence continues at coordinate 9,904,368 of NW_027464597.1, read as the reverse complement.
CACAAAGAAGGAATCTACGATGCACGTGCAGTGGTCTCAAGTTATACCTAATTAAGCTACTACGCACTGGGTTGCCTTGCAGCGACCAGGCTGCCTTTTTCTGAATCTGGCAGAAATGTGATCCGGCCGAGAAGGCCTCTTCGAAAGCCCTGGATAAAGTTGGCAGCTGCTGCCTCCTGGTTGGGGCGCAGGCTCCATCCTGGAACGAGAAACGATTTGGCTCAAGTCCACTTATCCGCGCCTCGCAGAGCCGTCCATTGCCCCAGTGACGATTCCTGACCTGTTGTCACTTTCCGCATCAGGTCAATATCTCAATGTGACACAAAAATATGCTTTAGGTTGAAAACTAGGTAATTATTTCAAATAACCAGTGAAGTTTGTCCTCAGAAATATCGAAATTTTGTCACTAAAAGCACCAAGTAAGGTCACAATGGAGTACAATACTGTCATAATTATGTGGGAGTGGCCACTTGTTTGCAACTTCGTGATACGAGTTTCACTTGATATCATTCAAAGATATGGCATACAGGACAGAAAGAAACCTGTGGCAGCATTTGTCAACACCTTCTACTGCCTTAGTTAGAGGTGATGCATCACTACTGCCGTATTTTTCATGCGTTGGATAGCCACCACAAATATTCTCAACCATGTACTTTACTTCAAAACAGGGGAATTCGTTGAAAAGCAACACTGGAGAGTTGACAGAGACAAAAGAGGCACGGTTGCACTACTGTTCTGTTGTTAAATGCTAGATTAAACTTGCTCCATCATGAGATAATGCATTTACGTTTGAATAACATAAAAACGTACACACGTGTACATGCACATTCTTGTGCTAAAAAATGTGCCACATATGTTCAAACAATGCAATCCACCCCTGCACCTACGTGTCAAGTCTTTCACATTGCTCTAGAGTGCTCAGCAAGCGGAATATTTAAAAATACGGTGACTTCTCTATCCTGAGAGTCATATCTGCTAAAAGTCTTTTTGCGCAGTGAATATTTGTTGTGCATAATGACAAGTGACATGTTTGTCTCCACATACCTTCGTAGGTGCGCACTTTGTTTAATACACGCATGTTGATTGCAGTCTTGTACAGGACAAGTCGAATGTCATCACATGGCCCATCTAGCCCCAAGTAGTCAACGTAACTGCAACAGAGCGAAAATAGCCAGACAACATGACAGCACTACTTTCTTATCCTATACAGAGTGGCTACACAGGCGTACAATCATTATTCCCTTAATTAGAACAGATATGAGGCATTGTACTACCAACTCAGATATAACCATTTTTTAATATGATGACCTTTCATATCTTTTCCATTCGTCTTAAGTAATGGAGTAGAAGATGTCCAAAAAAAAAATTAACCAAGCCTCGACAACAATATTCACTAGCATGCATGAGGCGACGATTAACAAGAACAGCATTAGTCACATTTTCGTGCATCGAAGCAACTTCTTTTTAATTACCTTACCCCAAGATAGCAGGGACAAACTGTACATATCTAAGTATGTTACAGAAATCTGATAACCAAGCCGCCTAAGAATCCATCCTAAAGCTGTAAAGGTATTTAGCTTTCAATAAAGTCCTGTGGTCTTTATGCTTTTGCAGTTGACTACACGTTAGTGTTTTCTATTAAAAAATAGTCAAGTTGACACACTTTGCCCGGGTCGTAGACAAGTTTTAAAGAGGCGTTCGCAGCATTGCAAACTTTGCTAACTCCAATGCATTTTGGACCATGCTGAGATAATGCTGTTTTCAAGTAGTATTGACAGTCCTGAAAAAGCTCGGGTGGTTCATTTTGCCCAGACACTCATCAAAAAGTTCAAGCAATAAACAGTGAGCTAAAACAGAAACCAAAACAAGGAGCTGCTCCGTCATCCATGGTGGGCATTGAACGAGATCTGCTACACCCCGCCACAGCTGGCCAGAGTGTAAACAGCGACGAAAAGCAAGTTGGCGATGTCACCCGACGCGGAATCAAGCTATGCTAGCTCGTCTGAACTTACCAGTGACAAGTTCGACGATGATTGCAGCTACTATCTGAGCGCGAAAGCATCGCTTTTTGATTTCGACCCGCCGGCGCGTGAAGCATCTGACATGCCCCGAATTGCTGTCCTCCTTGCCCAATATTGTAAGAACCGATGTGAACGACAACTAACACGCTGTATGCAGCTGACAGAACTGAACCGTTCTCGCGTTGTCGTCACTTCGTAGAAGTAAGTGCGCTGCATCCGTCAGCTGGGAAAGCCAGGGTTTTTAAAAAAAAGTAGTTCCTTACATCACATACACAGGGTGGCCTGCATCTACAAATGCGATTACAGAATCAGCTACCTATTTAAAAAATTTTTTTCTCAAAAACTAAATGACTTACAGTTGTATAATTTGGCACATATCACCACGGTACCAATGAAAACATGTGTTAAAAGTTTTAGTGAAATCGGTGCATATCAAAAGAATGCCGGAGTTCCCCTTAAATTAGCCCTTAGATGTGAGAATTGTCAGAACAAGCCACGTGATTCAGCTAGTTCAACGCACAGACGAAGTATTGAAGGCACTTCGCTAATCAATCAAACCACTGTGCCCACCTGTAATTGTGCTGCTGGTTGAGCCAATAAAGCAGGTAGTCAGCCATTAGCACGTTTCCAACCAGGTGGTCCAGCATACAGCCTGCGTACGAACATGTTGAGGGTCATGCTTTACACGTGCCAAAAGTCGTCAGCTGCAATGTTCACATGCTCATTGACCCCATTTAAACCCTGCCACATTTCTCCCTAATCAAGCCAAAGGAGAAACACCCAAAGATATAGTCTGAAACAGCATCACAGCTCCTTGTAATGAAGGTTTATTTGATATAAACACATCTGTACTAATTTTGATGTGTTGCTATTGGCAAGAAACATTTATGTCTATATCAGGTGGCAACTATAGCCAAGGCAAAGAGGCCACAGAGCCTGAGCACAAGCAATAATATCAAGCTTGGCACTGGTGGCTATGATTCCTCAGCATTTGTCATCTTTACCACATACGTTGACACATTTTTACTACAGTTTGTTACAGCATCTGCATTTGTTACATCAACGTTCGTCTTTATTAGTTTTCCAGAAATGGACTGGCTATAGCAGAGAAAGGTTCGTATGAAGCTTTTTCTTTTTCTCAAATATTCGCGTTTGACCTGCTGTAGTAACTGGAGTGTTCTACTAATGACCGCAAGGTCATGTGTTCAGTTCCAGTCGTGACTGCCACATTGTGATTGGTGCAGAATGTGAAAACAATCACGTGCAGTGTCTTGGGTATACATTAAAGAATTCCAAGTGGAACACGTCTGTTTAATGTGGCTCATTTCTGTTTCAATTTTGTATAATGCATATCCTTCTGTAGTCACACATCAGCATGTAACCTGTCCAATAAAACAACGCTGATTGTCATTTTACATTGAACAGGGTGTACACAGAAGCATTTTGCCACACTGCTATGCACTCGCAGCGCACTCCCACTACACGAGAATAGTCAGTTGCTCGGACGACTGGTGTTTGGAATAACACATTTAATCATGCAACAAACATGCCTGGACTAGGCCACTTGAATCTCCACCACATCGAAAGCACAGAAACCAGTTGAAGCTTTCTTTGGACAAGCCAGTTGTGCAACAATGCTCGCTGTACTTTCCTCAGTGGACCTACCTTCCTCGAGGCATGATGTAGTGTTCTACACAAATCGGCACAACACCGCCCCGACAACATGTCCCTCTTCTCCCTACTTCTGCTTCAACCAATAAACAGCAGAACGCTGTCACTACTTCAGGTGCATACCACATTCACCACCCTCTGCAGTGGGCTATACTCGGGATACAACAGAAGAAAAAAAAAAGCAGTTTTTTGCTATCAAAGGACCTTCAAGCCAATGGCATCGCCGTGTCATCAAGAAATTGTGCCAAACCGCCTTCACGCCGCGCTCATGAAGTAATCGAAGAGCGTGTTTTTCTATGCTGATGGACCTCAACCAAATGGCCACCTCCGCTGTTCGTGACAATCCACCAGCACTTTCAGTGAGACCGCGCTCTCACAAGCTGACTTTAAACCATGAACTCTTTCGTGTGTTTTATACTAACAGGAAAATAAAAGAAATTGTACTAAAATTTTATCTCCGCTCAAAGTAAGGGCTTCTAGAGGAACTACTTTTTGGCGCAAAAGCACTCATAGAACTGAGGGGAACAGCACAAAAAACAGAACAGCAAAAGATTGAACACACGACACAAGCGCTGACTAAAAAACATTATCTATTTTTCCAGGAGGGCGAGTGAAGGCTCACTCACGCACATGTTTCCTTTTGTCTTGATATTCTTACGCTGAAGTGGCAACATGTGAAGCGTGGAAGAAGAGAACGAAGTGGTTTGTTTGGGAAGCAGCTCGGTGCGGCTAGCCTTCGCCATTCGCTCTTCAATAAATACGCCCCATCGTAACAGTTTTAGTGAGAGGTGCTGGGTACGATAACGGCACCCCCGACGAATGGCGACTTATCGACGGCTGAGGTGCAATACGCGGAGCTTTGCCGAAGCCGGCGACTTGCTGGTCTGCCACCTGCGATGGCGTCTCACGACAACAATGACAACGGGCCACCTGCTTCCCGCATTCCATGGCAGCCCTACATCCAGCCTCCATCCTTCGCTAGACAAGCTGCAGAAAATGTCGACTTGTGACTCAGCTCCTACCAACGGGCGAGTCAGTTTAATGGCTGGGATGCCACCGACCAGCTCAACAGTGTGGGACTCTTTCTCAAAGGAACCGCATCTGTATTGTCTGAAAACCACGAAGCCCGAGGACATGGCAGAAGTTCCTCGATGAAATCAAGTTGTGCTTTGGGGATCCGGCAGCGAAGAAGAAGCATGCCGAGCAAACTCATATGCAACAAGCACAAGTCTCCGGAAAAACCTGCACGACGTATATCGAGGAGGTCCTCAAGTTGTGCAAGGCACTGGACCCCTGGATGACAGAAGAGGACAAGGTTGGTCATCTTCTAAAAGGGATCGCGGAGGATGTTTACCAGTTCCTCACCGCAAAAGAAAGTTTGGAGCGTGTAAATGACATTATCAAGCACTGCCGTACGTTTGAAGCGCTGAAAGCGCGGCGAATTACACCAAAGTATGGCTACCTGCCTAACGTCACTGATGTTGCCAGTGTCAACGTGCATCCAACTCCATCAGATCTGGCGTTTATGATTCGCCAAGTAGTGCGCGAAAAGCTCGACCTACACGAGGGGGCTTCTCGGCAGGCACCTACTGTCCGAGAACCCTTTTCCCCCTGTGACTTAAGCGCTACGACTATCAACGCCGCCTCCCTTGATGCCTACAACTATACGCCTCGTCCTCGAGGGCCAAGCCAAACTATGCGTCCGTACTACCCATTGGATGACGAATACGTGCGCAGACCACCTACCGGTTATCAAGCATGGAACGGCCGGGCCGTTCATCCTTCTGCTGACCTCCCACAGCGCACCCCGCGAACGTCCCATAAGCTTTCACTGGCATCCGCGGTCACGTCGCCCGATTCTGCCCCCATCGCCGTCGCACGGCAGCACCGCCCTATAGGCGACCACGCGCTTTCTACGGGCGCAGCAATCAGCACGTTAACAAGACACTCTGGCCCTCAGACTCTGACAGCAGGCCAAACCATCGGGGGAATCATCGCAGTGACTCAACAGCGTCTGTGCGGAGCTTGGCGCCACCACGTTCACGCTACCGAAGATCCTCATCTCCTCGACGACATCCCACTTCACAGCCGCCGGGAAACTAGGCGGCGCGACCAATGGAGGTGAGGCTGCCAGTCATCTTCAGCTACACGCCGCTTCGCCTCCACCAGTGACTATGCGTCATAACAAGATTTGTGTTTTTGTGGACAATGTTACGACGACAGCTTTAGCGGACGCGGGAGCAAGTGTCTCTGTTATGAGCATGAATTTCAAAACCCAATTAGTTCATAAGGTGATGTTCAAGTGGGATAATACGAGCACATTTCGTGCTGTGAGTTGAGAATTACTACAAGCTCTTGGTGTGTGTACTGCGAACGTCTACATCTCTAATAACGTCTTTCAAGCCAAATTCAGAGTGCTCGCTAAATCAACGCATAATGTGATTCTGGGTCTAGATTTCCTGCAACTGTGCGGTGCCACTCTTGTTTGTGGTGCCGGCAAGCTTTTTTCTCTCCTTTTCTTGCCGACCAACCTGCTGTTTGTTCGCACACCCTCGCCGTCTGTGAAGATTCCATCGTACCACCCCGTTTGTTATCCAGCGTTCAGGTTACTGTCGCTAGTGCGGAAAATGATGCATTCGACCCTGTTGTTGAGCCGACGACATCAATCGTCGCAAAGAAGGGTATGCTCATGCCTTGCTGTATTGTCTCTGTGGCCTGTGGCACAAGTACATTGTGGGTGTCAAATTTGTCTAACCAGTCTGTTGTGCTTCCAAGTGGTATGCGACTTGCCTCATTTGAAGCGGATACAAGCCTTAATAATGTTATGAATAACTTGTTTAATGATCTATTTACAGCGCACAGAACTCGACGAGCAAGATGGCGCCAGTCCAGCCTCAAACCAAAACTCACTTCGTCCTTCTCTTTCATGCAGCCCTGTTTAGCGGCTGTTACGTACCATAACCCCCGGCGGTAGAAGCACCGTCCCGGTGCTTCTGCCGCCGATGATGTTGAAGATGTCGATGATGTTGAAATCTACGCAGATGATGTCGAAGGGGAGTAATAGGGCCTTAGCCGAGCCACGTGAACGGTGTCGCTCGGAGCTGACGATGACTTTGTTGGATCAGTTGGAACAATCTCGTACACTTGTGACGTCTGTCACTTGGCGAACGATACGGAATGGTCCAGTGTAGGGCGACAACAGTTCTTCAGACAGTCCCACACGCCGAGTAGGTGACCGGAAGAGCACGGGAGAACCAGGGGAAAAGTGCACGCATACCGCACCCTGTGTTTCCGTTTTTCCTGCGTTGGGCATGTCCTGAAGCCACGTTTCGAAAGCTCGCTCAGTAGAATTGTTGCCAAGGCACTGAGTAGTTCAGTCGGGTAGACAGACAGAAAATTTCGGTCACCCCTTACATACACGGTGTGAGCCATACACTCAAGAGGATTGTTGGCAAGCCAGGCGTGAAACTTGTTTGCTCGGCTCCTCGTAACCTCGGCCGCCTTCGCAAGAAAGTGAACGATGACAATCCCAAGGAGCATGCGTGCATCCAGAAACACAGGACGCAGTATGTTGAGTGTGTGAGCAACATAGTGTATGACATTCCGTTGTCCTGTGGTCTGTCCTATACTGGACACACTGGTGGCTGTTTGAAAGACCACCTGAGGGAGCACGCAAATAATCTCAGGACTTCAACAAGCAGCATTTCGGGAGCCAATTGCTCCTTGTGTGGCTGCGTCCCACTCTTTCGTGCACGCAAGATACTCTCAAGTTATCGTAACAAGACAGAGTGCGAAATCAACGAGGCTTTTCATATAGAGACAAAAGGGAACATGTGCGTCAGTGAGCCTTCACTCGCCCTTTTAGAAAAAGAGATAATGTTTTTGAGTCAGCACTTGTGTCGTCTGTTCAATCTTTCTCCGTCCCGTTTTTTGCGCTGTTCCACTCAGTATTATGTACCAACTGGCCCTTCAAGAAACCCTTCTGCACTCGTAGAAGTGTGGGTCCAAGCGCTTCTTGTAGGTGCAAAGCAGTCGGTCGCGACATCACGGTGACACGGCAACGCTTTCGGCTGAAGCAAGGTCTTTTCACGGTGAAAAGCCGCTTTTTTCTTTATTTTTATATTAGTACAGTGGCCACGGTGTTTGACTGCTCACCCAAAGGTCACAAGATCGAATCCCGGCCGCCATGGCCACATTTTGACATAAGCAAAGTGCTAGTATCTCGTGTGCTCATCTTTATGTGCTTGTTAAAGAGACCAGATGGCGGGCATTTGCAAAGCCCTGTACTATGGATTCCCTCATAATTAGATCCTGCTTGGGACATAAAGCCCTGCTATTATTAACAGGTGTTCACCCTTCCATCAACAATGCCAAGGCAGGCGAGTGTATTTCGATACATCATGTGTTCAAGTCGCTACTGTTCTTCCCCATAGAATGCTTCCTTATTAAGGAAATACCGACACAATATTATTGCTTAGTGAAATTTTGTTTAGTTAAATGAAGGGGAAGTACCTGAGAATCCTGAAAAGAAAGGAAAGGAAGTGCAACAATACTGCAATGTCCCTTTCCCACGTAATTCCAAGCATGGCTGTATGGATCGTATGCTCCGATTACACCAGGAGTTCCAGTGTTTCAATAGCAAAAGAAAAGCTTAGTTCGGAATTTCTATGCGAATGAAGGGAATATCTGAGGTTGAAACTTTCTCACAATGTATTTCATAACTGAACAGGTCTGGTGCCGTCACGATACTCTTGTAAACTGGATTATGTTTCGCAGCGACTAGATCATGCCAATTAGATAAAGGAAATAGGCTACCGGACTGATGCATTTAAAATGTCATTTCTTTCCAGGACAATAAGCCAGTGGAATAGGTAGTCTTCTGAAGTAGCAGAAATTACTTCACGTGAAGTATTTTTAAGTTCACTGCTGGGTATTCAGCATTGCACTCGCACGGTTGTGTGAGGACAAAACTTTAACCTGCTTTATGTCGTGTACATCCCATGTATCATTTCGTCAGTTGACAGTGATTTGCGTTTACTACAATGTTGATGTTGTTGGAATCCGCATTTCTCTATTGTAATATTGTATTCTCTCCCACCTCCATCTGTAATACCATTAGGTGCTGTGGGTACCAGTATGATAAATGAATAAATTATTTTTCAAATTATGATCTAACTAAAATCTCCGAAAAAAAGAAACCAATGATGGTATTCAAACACCTTGATACTTCACTAGATTATTTAGCATGTTCTCAAGCTTGGCAATATCTTTTTTAGGGTGTTGAAGCCCACGTCTTTGATTTCAATATGGTTGGAAGAAGAAAAAAAACATGCCGCTACGACTTATACGCAAGGTCCTGCCAAAAAGTTGTGGTGAAGGGTCATGTAGAAAAGGGTGCTCAAGTTCCATTAACGCAAAACCTGGGGAGTTGCAGATCATGCATAGTGTGCCGGTGTTTCGCACAGCAAAACCTTTACTCTCTACTGCTTCACTTGCCACCGGTTCACTAATGCACCATCAGTTTGTGAATACATTTCAAGAAGCGGTGTTTCAGATCGATAACTTTACTGTAGAGATCCACATTTGTGTCTCTGGTTTTAAATAAGAGACTTGAGCGCCTTGGTAAGTTTGGTCAGGAATTCCGACACCACTGCTAAGACAAACGTAATGTTTTAGGCAGTAACGACGAACCTTTAACTCGGGATATGCATAGGGCGAAACGGTGGCGAATAGTGGGACTTACCCCCCCCCCCCCCTTTTTTTTTGCGGTGCATACCTATTTATGATAGACTGTGATAACAACCTGACATGCCGACAAGCCAAGACTCTAAGGTGCTTTACCCCTAAATTAGCAGATGAAAAGGTGTTGTAGTTTACGAAGCACGTGTGCACAGTCCAAGAGGTGGCTTGTTTTGATGTTGCCCAACGAACGGTGTAACTCTTAAGGGACAAGTGAGCAGAGTGTATCAGAGAACAAACGAGTGTTAAGGACATCGTAGTCAAAATTAAGAAGAAATGGTCATGGGCAGGACACGTAGCGCGAAGGCAAGATAACCACTGGTAATTGAGTACCATAAACTAAATTCCAAGAGAAGGCAAGCATGTGAGGGGGCGACAGAAATTTTGGTGGGCAGATGAGATTAGGAAGTTTGTCGCTATAAAGTGGCAGCAGCAAGCACAGAACCGAGTTGACCGGTGGAAGATGGGAGAGGCATTTGTCCTGCAGTGAGCATATTCAGGCAGGTGATGATGATAACTGAACAGCTGCACCACTATCCCATCATCTATTTGCGACCCACAGCATCCCTTTTGCATTCGCCTAAGACGACTTGAAGGGGCTCGAAGACACAAAGAAGCTTTCTCTTCTCAGTTCATGTATTTGCTCTATTCCTCTCTCCTCTTAAGGTTTTCTGCATCTAACGTGTTTTTGCACGGCCTACAGGGTCAAAGGCATTGCAAGCTTTCTTCACATCGTCTAGTTTAGCACTGCCTTCATGATCGGCCCACTTTAGGCCAAGCGACGATTTCATGTGATGACATCACAAACTGGCTTGTAGCATAGCGCAGAAAAAAATTTAGAACCAAGACGACCACAGGCACTAACTTTCAACCTCGGCATTTCTCCTGTATTGCACTCAAACCTCGATATGTAACAAACCTAAATATAACGAATTATTGGTTATGACAAAGCAAGACATAATAAATTATTGGTTTTAACAAAGTAAATGAAGAATATCTGTCATAGATACAGTGCTACAAATATATGTTTATAACGAATTTTTGGACTTAACGAACTGTTTTTTGAGCAGGTGTGACTTCGTTATAATGAAGTCTGATTACATATCTCTTTCCTTATTTGTCCTCATTTGTCTTTACACTATGGTACAAGCCAATTCACGATCAACCAACAAACCCACATTGCATCCAGGCAGACAACAAAAATTTTGGCGACTTGTCACGGCACAATCAAGTCATGACGTGATGATGGTTTCTTGCTTCCCTTGTGTTGATGACGACGCCAAGGCACGCCAACACTGATGGCCAATTTTTGCGTTTCATGGGGCATGTAATGAACTTCGCTGCTGGCTTACCGCACAGTGCCAACTGCAGCGCCGTCTGTGGGTCGTTTGTGGCAGGACTCAAAATGCCAGGTGTGTCCAGCAGATACATCAGTGGGTCCTCGCTGATCTGCGGTGTATGGTCACTTTGCGTCACTCATACAGTCAGTTAACTGCCAGACAAAAAGCTACAGTACTGAAAACACAGAATGCTGCTACTACGTCACTTTAATGTAACTGCATGTAATGGGATCCCAGATATCTGCTTCTAATAAAACTCGGTAAGTCATAAAAAGCCATTCTGTTTCTTTTGGAAAAATAAATAAATAAATGGCGAGTAAGTTGACATTCAATGAACATAGGTAAGTTGGCTTGTGGTTACCTGAGAAAATACTAAAAGCATTGCTTAGTGCACGAGCATCAAGATAAAATCCCAATCTGTCAAGTGTACAGCCTTGTGAATTTCTTAGTGTCATGCCTTTACTCCTGAAACCCCATGCAGAAAATGGCAGAATTTGTGGTAGGGGGTCTACCGATGTATTGAAAGCTTTTTGTCAGTCTAGAACATGAGCAAAATACCCAGCTTAAAGGGGCCCTGCAGCACTTTTTGAGCATGGTCACAAAATGCTGCAGATTTGTAGTCCGGCCTACCGAGAACATGCGAGCCAAATATTATAGTGTAGCATGTGTCTTGGAATTGACAATAAATTCTCAAAGTCAACTAAAGTTTCTTTCGCTTCTTTTGACAAATGACGATACAAGTGCAAAAATCACTCGTTACAGCCATTGCATGAGCCATAGGCCAATTTGAGAATGGTGCACTCGGTCATTACCGTGGCCGCCACAGGAGTTCGTGAGTTGTTCATGCGTGTGCACTTGGTCGCACTGAAAATCCACATATTCAAAGAAAAGAAGTGCTCAAGTTCACGAGGCACGTGTGAGGTGTGTTCTTTTCCCGTGCCACATCTAGCGATCGCTGCCTGGGCCAAAAAGGTCCCTACCCATGCGAAGCCACCCTAAGGCCCGCGTCTTCTTATTAGAGAGAGAGAGAAAACTATTTAAAAAAATCAGACAATAACGTCAGGCATTAGCCATCGCCCCTGACCATCGGTTGGAATCCCTTGAGACATGGCAGCAGCAAGGGCTTGACTGATGATGTCTTGCTGGGCGTTGGGATCAGGGCTGCGGAGCAATAAAGTTGATTCCCCCTCCTCCCCACGCTATCCCTCCCTGCTTAGCTTCCAGCACTTTCATCCGGACGAGAGAATGCAATTGCAGCATGCGACAATTCTCTGTAACTCCGCTCTTATTGGACAGATTTTAAAGATGGTTGTGGTGGTGAATTCATGACGTCATCAGCTTCTTTAGTCAATCCCTTCCATGGCTACTTGGAAAAGTGTCGCTGGCGGTCCAGCCTTCTTCAGAGGACGTAAGTGAAATGGCACATCTCGTAGCAAAGAGCCGCCCAATGAGTTTAGGGGCCACAAAAGAAGGAAAAAAAAAAACAAAAAAAAAAATCACAGACGTTGAACTAGCGAAGGAATCGGCAGTGACTCTTTTTTGCTGGAATGTTAATCAGGCAGGAAAAAAATAAGAAGAAAAAAGTGGAGACGGAGTGTTTCCGGAAGCGGGCGGGTTGTGCGTGTATTGTCACAAGAGGTAGATAAATGGCCGACTGACGAAGCGACCAAAAAAAAAGGGGAAAAGTAAAGAAATTGCGCTTCTTCGCATCACGCACATGGTTTGAGGCCAAGTCCAGGAGGTTCAGTCACTTGTTGGTTGGCTCACAGCAACGAGCCGTACACACAAAAGAAGATACATACGATCGACCCGCTCCAGCCTATGGAAAACATTGGCCATGATAATACTCAAGTAAAAAGAAATAGAGAATCTTTAGAAATAAGCAAAAAAGATCATAAAAATGCATAAAAACAGAAAAATATATATATTTGCAATACCATGCGCCGGCTCACGCCTGTAGCATTGATTGCGTTTATTTTCAAGAGCTAGATTGATTGTCCTTTGTGTCCGAATTAGTGTATAGGGAATGAATTAAATAATTCACTTTATGTGTTTTACGAGAGGTTGCAGAGGCATGCAGCCACCAAGGACTCTGTTAAATCCATGGGTTAGTGATTTGAGTTTGTTTATGAAGTATGATATCCGCTGTTCGCGCTCCCTTGTGTTCTGAAAGCCGCATCATACTTTACGTGCCTTTGCGACCTCTCTTAAAAGATAAAGTGAATTATTTAATTTATTCTTTATACATACGTGAATTCGGAGCCACAGGATGATCAATCTAGAGCTTGAAAATAAACGCTATTGATGCTACGGCTATGAGTCGATTCTATGGTGCCAAGGATTCTCGAGACTGCCTTATGAAAAAAGGTGTAAATCGCGTACTTTTGCGGTTTGACACATAGTGCAGCAAGAATACGTTTTAGCAATCTTGTACTTGCATTTCGCCTTAATAGTTTTATTAGTAACAGTAGTAAAGCTGAACAGATGACTGAATATTGAAAGCTTTTCTTTTTTAGGACCCGCATCTTACCGTGACAAAAAACATTTCGATTCATAGGCTAATAAGTTCCACAGATGACCCTGAATTACATGCAATCGCATTACAAGCACGCAACGACACGATACGTAAAAATAGGCTCTTGGGTAGCCTGTGCCGCCAAACTAGCGACGGTGAAAGACGAAGCCTTCTGAGGCGTGTGTCGAGCGAGGGGACACGAGAGACACAAGGCTCAGGAAGGGGTGCGGGAGTACGAGAGCGAAACAGAGTACAATGTCTCAATGAGTTCCTGTCACCACTTGCTCGGGAAGCGCAGCGCGGGCACAATTTTTGACTCAGTGGTGGCACCTAGTGGCACACTTCCTCAACTGCCACAATGTTTGCAATCTCTAACCATGGGACTGAATTGCGCTTCCCTCCCTACAATGTGAATGTATGGGGCTAACTGTGTCCCCCTCCCTGTAATATCAATGTATGGGGCTGGCTTTGCATACCGCTCCCTATAATGTCAATGTATGAGAGTGAATTGTGCCTCCCTCCTCATAATGTCAATATATGGGGCTGACTGTGCCCCCCTTCCTATAATGTCAATGTATGGGACTGAATTGCGCTTCCCTTCCCATGATGTCAATGCATGGTGCTAACTTTGCGCCCCCCCCCCCCCCCTTCCCACCATGGAGCGCATACCTATGTACACCTATGCATGGACTGCGGTGGGAGGCCCTAACTTGTCCATGCGTGCGTGCACAATCGCATTGAAAAACCGCGTATGTTAGCGAAAAAAATGAGAAAAAAGTACTCAAGGTAACCAGGCACACATGAAATATTTTTTCCCCATGCCATCCCTCCCTGCTCAGCTTCCAGCACTTTTGTCGGGACAAGAGAAGAGAGGATGCAATTACAGCATGCAACAAACTTTTTTAACTCCATTTGTACTGGACAGATTATAAAAAATCTTTGCAGCGGTTAATTCGTGAGGCAATAAGCTCCTTCAGTGAATCCATTCCATGGCTACTTGAAAAAGTGTTGCCGGGCTCCTTTAACATCGACACATTCTTGAAAGTTCAGCACGCGATAACTTGTGTTCACGTGTGTTCAGAACATCCACTTTTGTCCTAGTGCATGAAGTTCTTATTTCATAGTATTGCAATATGCTCATTTACTTTGCAACTCTGCCCCGCCGCGATGATCTAGTGGCTAAGGTACTCTGCTACTGACCCGCAGGTCGCCGGATCGAATCACGGCTGCGGCGGCTGCATTTTCGATGGAGGCGAAAATGCCGAGGCCCGTGTGCTCAGATTTGGGTGCACGTTAAAGAACCCCAGGTGGTCGAAATTTCCGTAGCCCTCCACTACGGCGTCTCTCATAACGATATGATGGTTTTGGGACGTTAAACCCCACATATCAATCGAACACTTTGCAACTCAGTTTAGAAAAAAATCGTGCTCTCAAAGAGGCACATAAAATGTTTTATATTTCAATAACTACATGAAGTGCTAGAAAAATGATTGCATATTTGAAATAAGCATGCAAATATACATAAACTACTCAAGTTTTATAAAACATGATTAAATTTTTTTTTAATTATAAAGAGCAGTTTTTCTTCAACCATTCGAAGGCAACCACACTTCATTTGGGAACTTTTATCCTGTTTAATTCTCAGTTTGCACAAATAAAGTAAGTAGTAGTAGCTGAATAACCACAATTCCAGAGATGCCTGTTGCTACAACCCAATGATTTGCATGCAGCATCTCTATATAGCTCATTTACAATGAAGTTGAGATTACGCACCTTGATGCGTTCCAGGACACGCATGGTGACGCCTGCTGTAGCACCAACACGCGTGGCGGGGCCTGCGACAACATGTGTGACAGGTTATCGCTACTAATCTCACTGTTACTGCTGGCTTTGCAAATCACATTCAAGCCAATTCAAAGAGATACTCATTTTAAATGTTAAGCCTTGATATAAAAAATGTTTGAAATAAAGCGATTCTTGATTAAACGAATTACTTCACTTTTTTTTGTTAGTACGGCAAAGCTATAAGAGTACTTGACTATAGTTAATCCATATGGTTTGTGTTGCAACTAGAGCTCACAGTGGCATTTGAGGTTATATGCCAGTACTTCATTATTGCTCGTTAGCTCATTTCACTTATAAAATAATGCAATTCTTTCATCTTCATCTCCGACCTTTATTACTATCAATGTTATCGCTGTTCTGTGCAAAGGTGTAGCTGTTACCATGACAGGGCGACTATAGTCAATTTCTTTTTATTTCTGTTACAATACGTAACAAATAAAACACAATATACCAAAGCAACCACCCTGGAGAACTTCACAAGAGTTGACTGTTGGGCAAGTTGGTGCTTTGCAAATAGAAACCATCGTGAGGGCGCAACTAAACACAACACACAAGAAAAAACAGATGAGGGCAGGCGCAAACTACCAACTAGTTTGCACCTGTCCTCATCTGTTTCTTCCTGTGTGTTGTGCTTAGTTGCGCCCTCACGATATTTTCTACACACTGGAGAAGCTGCCGACGAACAAGGCTTGCCTGTCCTGCCCAGGTGCATCTTCCGGAGGGCATTGATGAGAGACGACTTGCCAACGTTTGGAATGCCAATCACCATGATGGTGTAGTCAAACGCCTGCAACGAGAATCACAGTGGGCCTGCGTTGGCTAGCAAAATATAAATGAATCCATAAGGCAGTGGAAGTCCATTTTGATGCAGCAGCGAACTACGGCAACTATTTTTAAACTTAGGACAGATTGAACAGGAAGAACATTGTCACACCAAATTGATGAACTGTTAATTATTAGTAAACATGAGCATAAGCATGAACCTTCTTAACGTATCTACAAAACACATTTTGTCTTTAATCAACTGCTACGTTGACTATATACTGCCCATTTTGGATTACACAATCTTAATCAAAACCAGCAGATAATGAAGCCAAGGATGGCATAGGAGAGATTCATTGCACTATATTTTTAAGTGTATTGCAGTAATTACGATATATATGTGAAGAAAGTCAAGGTGACCAAAAGGCTCCCGAAATTCCATTCCTTCATCCATTCTGTATTGAGAGATTGAGAAGATTGCAAGACGTTGCATCATGCTTGCAATCAAGTTCTGTGAGGAAACTTCATAATTATACAGTCAACATCTGCTAGTTCAAACTATAGAGATGCACACAGTTTTGTTTGAATTACTGTACACGGTAGTGTCACACAGTTACAAGTTGCTGTATGAACAGTTTCACAGGCTCAGTTGCATAAAACAGGTTTAGTATCCATACAGGCACATGAATGGATGTATTACACTAGCGCAGAGGCTCAACAGTATAAACATGGTTATAACAAACTGCTTATTATCACATATCAGTGCCTAACTAAATTGTTCTCAGAAGATGGAAGTACCAGCCATTCCTTCATGAAAAAACTAAGCATTCATAAAAGTAATCTTCGGTCAGATGGCACTACATACAGCACTCTTGCATTGGTATGGGCGAACTATGCTCATACGTCCGAGAGGTCAAGTGCAGTAGTACAGTATCAAAGGGAGCACATATTGCCAATAAAGCACAGCTACCAGGAACGCTTGTCTGACACGACTGATAGAAAGTGTCTCGTTTGATGCGTAAGGTCAATGTATGTGTGTGGTTTGTGAAGACACCTGAACTCTGCCATGTAGATGTTGACTGCAGTTGTTGAGCAATTTTCAAGAAGGCATTTTCTGGAAGAGTGGACTGTATATTCAGAGAGCAACTGAAGGTGCTCCATGAACTCTGGAAAGCTTGCAGTACTGCACGAGCCAGAAGAGATGACTTGACAAGAAAATTTTTGGTGAACTCGGAACTTCAGGTGCACCGACAATGCAGTGAAAATTTGAAGATGTGTTTTATTGACCTGTCACTTGAAATTGTACGTAACGTTTTACTAGTGGCAATTGAACTGCTTGTTGGTGGTCATTGACTATAAGTGACTCTCTGACCTGTAAAAATGTTTTGATAAAACTTACCTCACTGGTTTTTATGATAATGTGAAATAAACTATGATTTTCAAGTACATATCTCTTACGGTTAATAAAAGCTTCTAAATAGGGCACTACTGTATCTTGTTCGAACTAGAGATGTGCAAATTTAACAGTATGTACGCTTCTCAGTTTCTTCACAGCTTTCTTTTTGATCTCCTTTATGTCATAAATACACGGTTGATGCATTTAATGCAGGTTTACCATTACATTATGAGGAGGCTTTGTCTAACTGACAGCACCAGCGATGAAGCGCACACTTTCTTAAAATCTGAATGTCTAATCCCTATGTAACAAAATTTCCATTACCCCTGTTTCTTACAGCTTTATCGAGCCATGCTTGGCTGCACCTTATCGAGGCAGCTAGGTGAGCAACATGCAGACCCCTACAGTACTCACCTCGAACCGGTTGTAGCGCTCCGACTTGCGAATTAGGTCTGCAACCATGGGCACAATCTGCAAAGTATGTTTTCATATCCCTGACACACATGTGAACATTGAATCAATACAGATGCTGTCATGAATTATTTACACATGCATTGAGCTGAGAGGGAACAACATAGGACTAAGTAAAGAGTGTGTATATTAGTTGCCACCGCCCTTAATATACGTCGAATTGTCGTAATGCTGGCAGGCACACCTATATCAGAGCCAACATAAACTTTAGTAACCAGTTTAACAGCTCGATGATGATGATGATACGTGGAGTTTAACGTCCCAAAACCACCATATGATTATGAGAGATGCCGTAGTGGAGGGCTCCGAAAATTTTGAACACCTGGGGTTCTTTAACGTGCACCCAAATCTGAACACACGGGCCTACAACATTTCCGCCTCCATCAAAAATGCAGCCGCCGCAGCCGGGATTCGATCCCACGACTTGCGGGTCAGCAGCCGAGTACCTTAGACACTAGACCACCGCAGCGGGGCCAGATTAACAGCTCCAAGGCGCACTTATCTCGAGCACCTCCACGTAAGAGTTGTTCTGTCGTACTGTTTCATTTCGTGGGCATTGTATGTAGATTTAGCCTTCTTATGCAGGCGAGACATACGTCTGAGCAATCATTCAGAAATATCAATTCTCTGTGGCTACTGCACCCTACAGTTCCGAGCAAATTTACAATTTACGGAAAAGGCTAGACAAAGCTTTGTACTTGGCTCATTCCCACAACCTCCTGCATCGCTAGCCTGTCTTCGCTTCTCAGACACCCAACTCCCTGTCTATGGGTATGGTTCCATAAAATTGCCATATCTCTTATTTTTGTCGGGAATTGATAAATCAGTGAACTTGGTGCTTCAACATTTCTCACATTTATCGACTTTTGAGCTGTTGTTTCAAGAAAATGGCACATGCTGTGTAAAATTTATCAGCTGCACAATGCAATGCATGTACACAAGCGTTCAGGCACTTGGTTGCCCATTAAACGCAGAGATCCCAACCGGGATTCTACCCACAACCTTGAGTTTAAAGTGCTGACATGATTTCAGTTAGCTTGTTGTTCTAAATGAGAACACTGGTGTAAAGAGCACTGAAATGAGTATTGCAGTGCCTGGAAATGCATTCAATGTATTTGAAATATTGCTACCTTAAAAAAAAAAGGTTCGGTTTTAATATTGAGGGTGCCGTTTCACAGCAGACATGGTCAGACATCACTGGCTAGCAGCAGAAGCTTCATCATCTGCTATTTATTGCACACAAACAATGATGAGTGGCATTAAAACCACTGCTTGGGCGAGCTGGCTTATCCTTAAGACAGATTAACCAGCGCGAAAAGACGCAACACTTAAGAAAGTACGTACTACATACACACAGTGCTGGTGAGTGGGGTGTCGTCTAGCGATTTCAATTATCTATGCCTGCATGCAGGACGCAACCTTTGCAAAATCAGTAAACTGCGTTGTCTAGTTCATTGCAGTGGTGCTGGCATGCAGAAGCTATGCGACGAAACCTTTGAAATGAAAATGTCTCTTGCGGTGCCTCAAAATCGGGTCAGTACTGCTTTAACAATGCACTAAACCGTGGCCGCTCACCTACTATACAGCGGATGAAAAATAATTGTTAGTACTACAGACAATGCTTTCAGTCCTTTGCACTCAAAAATTAGAAATATGAGCTAGTATCTAGGTGAGTCTAAGTTGGAGCATTGCAGGGTTCAAAGACATTGCTCAGCATTGGTTGTGCAGATCCACCAACCTTATCAACGTTGCGGCTCGGCTCCGTACTGCGGATGTGGAGGACGTTTTGTGTGCCCTGGTCACGCAACTGCTGGGCAACAGTCGCCTTGAGGTTGGGGTCGGCGAGGTCGGCCTTGTTGAGAAGCAGCACGTGTGGTTTGATGGCCGCAAGCATGGACAGAAAGTGCGGATTTCGGCCGCTCAATGGAACCTGTCGCCATCGGCAACAGTTAAGAAAAAATTTCTGCTTCACCCACAACACATGCAACATAACGAGCAACATGTGTGGAATTATGTGCAGATTATGTACAAGATTATACCTGACGTAGTACGAGCAGGATTATTTGTAGACTATGCGAAATAAGACACATGTACGAGAACATGCACTTGTGCGTCATATTGTGCAAGGAATAACATGTGCAGGAATATGTGAGACATAATGCACGCAAAATTGTACGCAGTAAGTACTGCATTGTTCCGTGCAGTATAGAAGACGTATGAAATATTGAAAGTAGATGCATTTTCGGCAACAACCTAAAGGTTTACTTTAATTTTGTAATATTCAAAATAAGATCCAGGGCATGCATTGAAATGACTAAACTTTCACTACACTGCCATTTATTTTTTTATTAGTAAAATTTCAAAGTGATTACAAAAATTGGGGGACCCTATAAAGCTTTGTCGAAGTTGAATGCGATAGCGACATCCAATTCGCAATGTGCACTTCAAACAGTGCATGAAATCTTTCTGAATTTGCTATGCACCCACTACGTGGACTTAAGGGAATAGGTGCAGTAGCATGTGTACCGTATGTACTGGTGTACCGGCTTTCAACGACAGAGCCATTATGATAATCTAATATTCTGACTCCCGTTGGCAATGGGCGCTTGTAGCACTCATTATTACTGCAATATATCATGTTGCATTGTGAAACATGTATACAAGACACGTGCATTTGTGAAGCATGAAAGCTACTTTCACTGCATTTACAAGCAGAGAAAGTTCTTTTCACTCTTTTCATTGGCAGAGGCGTAACCGTGTGGTAGAACATTCGCTTGCCGCACAGACGACCCAAGTTCTATCCCCCAAGAGCCCTGCTTCGGTCCCCACTCTGCTCTAGGGTTTTTACATTATTTATTTATTTTATTTGCAAAATTCTCGGTTAGGCATAAGATGATTTTTCGCTCACAAGCAACGACGCCGACAAAAATATTTCTGCAAAACGAGCTCTTTAACGCTATCTTGTTAAAAACGATAAAAAATCCAAGGTTAGCTAGTAAATAACGAACCCTACCACCAATGTGATCTTTCCCTTAAAAAAATGCAAACCTTCAAACTTTCCGTGAGCGGCTGAAAAATGTTGCAGCAGTGTACTACAGAATGCACACATTGCCAAATCAAAGTATACTATATATGCCTCATTTGGGCAATATAGGTCCATGATTTCGTTTATCACTGCTAGAAGTCATGAAAGCTGGGTTCATTAAAAGCAGGACTTGTAACACTAATAATATATGAAGACCAAGCTTTGTAAAAACAACGGGCCGTAATATCTGAATGTGCGTCACATGTGAGTCCACTGTAACAGATGCGCACTGATAGTTTGTTGTACACAATGTGGCTAACCTCCAGCTCACGGCGACACTGAGCTAAATGTAGAATGGCAAACTCCCAAACACTCAGTAAGGAATAGACGGTGTTCCAGAAGGACCAAAAAGACCACAAAACCGATACGTCATCGGCTTATTGTTGACAGAACAAGATTAAAAAAATATATACAGAGCGTGCCCCTGGTCACTTCTTCTTCCTCGTCTCCGGGCTCCATCTTTGATCTGTTTTCTATATCTTCCCCCCGGCCAGATTCAACCAAAGCAACCTTCGAGCGAATACAACAGTTGAATCGGCCTCTTGACTAATTTGCCTTCAGGTGTACAAAGCAAGCATGTTCTCACTAGTCCATCCTTGCCTGAGCAAATCTTTTCGACCTTGCAGACTTTCCACTGTGTTCTTTTGCGCGCTTCTCCAAGCATAAGTGCATCTCCTTCTTGTACACTTGAGTGACCCTCTATTTTTCTGCTGGCACACTTAAGCTGCCTCAGGTACTCTTTTTTCCCTCTGGTCCACCATCTTATAATTGCCTGTTTTTTTTTGCACTCCAGTAATTCAACAAACTGTATTCTCCAGTCTGTTGTCTTCCTGCTTGTTCATTGCTAGCCTGCCACCTATAACGTCCACCGGTGTGATGGGTTGTGGCTCGTTAGGATCATCATACACATAAGTAAGAGGCCGGTTGTTAATTATTCCTTCTGCTTCAACAACCACAGTTCATAGTTCTTCATCCAAAGGTCGAGCACCTATAGTTTTTGCCATGGACGTCTTAAATATTCTGATCAGTCTTTCATAAAATCCTCCCCACCATGGAGCTAACTCTACAATAAACTACCATTTTATTTTCAGGTTACTGGTATACTGTTGCACCCTTTCACCTTCCATCTTTAATATCTTGTTCATCTTTTTCTCAGATTTCTTGAATGCTCTTGCGTTATCACTGTATATAGTTGTACACAATCCTCTTCTAGCCACGAATCTTCGAAATGCTTGTATAAACCCTTCTGATGACATCCTCTTGACCGCCTCCAGTTGTACGGCTCTTGTTACTGCACATGTAAATATCACAATGTAGAACTTCGTAATTTTGCCGTCTTTCTCCTCTCGAGAACTTAGCAGTCCAGCAAAGTCTATAACAACTGTGTCGAATGGCCTCGTCTGCGTTATCCTGTCAGCCAGTAGTGGAGAAATTTCTTGTGCCATTGATCTAGAATTAAACCTTCTACATGTGATGCATTTATTTATAACATATTTCACCATCTGTCGGCCACGCACAATCCAAAACCTCGTTCGTAGATGTGTCAATATTGTCGCAACGCCACCGTGCATTATCACTTGATGCGCGTTCAGAACTAGGAGTTCTGAAAAGTGACTCTCTCTTGGCAAAACAATAGGGTGCTTCTCGTCAAAGCTCAAATCACTCCACTGAAGCCTCCTTTTTACTCTTAGGACACCTTAATCGTCTTCAAAGATGTCCGTGCCGTACAGATTCATGTTGTCATACATTGCTGCGCAGTTGCAAACAGATCTTTCGTCTTGTTTGACTTTATTCAGCATAATACAATTTGAGAGTCAGTCCAGAATTTCACACTCCTTAGTTTCCTGATGAAATTCTCAGTTATATGACTGGCCAATCTGACTGATATTGTGGCAGCCAACAACTCTATTCTTGCTAGTGTAATCTTTTTGATTGGAGCGACTCTACCTCTTGCAAAGATTAAGTTGGTTTCATTGCTTCCATAGGAGTATTCTGTTACCAATGTATGTTGCTGCTCCTTACGCCATTGAACTTGCATCGGAAAACACGTGTAGAATTGATGCTTTCACTTCAGCTTGCCTGTTGTCACAGCATCTTTTAACGGTGAAGTCATCCAAGTGCTGAAGCTCCTCCGACCAGTCCTTCCAAGCTGATCGATGCTGGCTTAGTAATGGGTCATCCCATTTCAGTGTTTCCATCCAAATTTTTTGCGGAAATATTTTTGCTGTAAGTGAAAATGATGTCAAAAAACCTAGAGGGTCGTATAGCCTTGCCGTAGCTTGCAAAACCTGTCTTTTTGAGAGTTGTCTCATGTCCTTGTCATTTCGCCATGTAGTGTCGGGAAAGCTCAACACGTCGTCTACGAAATTCTATTTCAGTCCCAAAATCTTGATTTGTCCCTTTTTTCTTATCTCTCCATCCAGATCATCTCCTTCTTCATCAAATAGTTTTCTTAGTTCGGCATCATGGGAAGTCACTTTTCTTAAGTTCATTCCAACATTACGAAAAATGTCTCTTGCTTCTTTGTATATCTTTGTCGATGTCGAGTATTCATCAGCCCCTAGTAAGACGTCATCGACGTAGATTCTTTTCTGGAGCTGCGCCACAAACTGCAGGATATTTCTATTCGAATTTATCTAAATGTCAATGAACTGTGGCCGCTAGAAGAAAGCTACTTGGTGTAGTTCCGAAAGTAACCCTCGTCATCCTCCACGTTTTTATCTTCGGGCTTGGTATATCTTCGCTGGGTATTCTTTCCCACCACACAAATCGCAGTGCGTCTCGGTCATTTTCATGTATTTTGATCTGTAAAAATGCCTTTTCTACGTCAGATGACATGGCGATCTTGTGGTGTCGAAAGTTCATCAGCAAACTTGTGATGTCGGGGTTTAGGTTTGGCCCATTTTCCAAGTTGTCATTGAAGGATTCCCCTGGATTCTGGCTTGACGATGTGTCAAAGACGATCTGTATCTTTGTCGTTGTTTGGTCCTTCTTAATTACCACTTGATGCGGCACGTAGTATACAAATCTCTTCTGTATATTTGATCTGGCATCTTCTTCATCATTTTCTGCTATTTCTTGCTCGAAGTACTCTCGGATAGCTTTGTTGTAGGCTACGAAGTCATCTTTATCCTTGTGTAATTTTTTTGTCACCTGGACAAGCCTCTTCTCTGCAATGGTGTTGTTGTCGCCCAATGTTACGTTTTCCTTCTATGGTAGCCGCACTTGGTATCTTCCTGCTTTGAAATCCATTGTTTGTCGAACGTACTCTAGCACATGGTCATCTCTCATCTTTGTTGCTGGTTTCTCCTTGATTCACATGTTTTCCATGTCCCAGAATCGCTGCAGTTCGTCGACAGTCATGTCTGACTTGGCACTGACCTTGAGTACCATAACATTCGATGATTTCATTGGCACACAATGAAGTCCTACAGGACCTTGGATTGTCCATCCCAACATCGTTTCTATTGCCATTACTTTTGGATGAATTTCGCGAATGCGACCAGTGACTACGGTCCAGTAATAATCTTCTCCAATTAATATGAAATTTTCCACATTTTTTCTTCCTTTGTCCTTCTTCTCACTGTCATCAGCCAAACAAATTCCCATCGATCTTGCTCTTTCGTGTATTGTCAATGGTGGGGATGGTAGCACGTCACAGGATATAACTTCTATCTCAAGCGCCTGAATCGTGACTGGCTCTGATGAGGGGTCCTTCCTCACGCTGACCTCGACGACTTTCATGTCTAGTTCCATCTCTCCTCCTCCAAATGATCCTACGATAATCCTTTTGGATCTTTTTACCTTGCACACGAGTTTTCTTGACAGTTTTTTGAGGATTAATGTCCTCTGGCTCCCATTGTCCAGCAGAATTTGTGCGTAGCACCCGCTATCTTCTCCCTCCGTCCACGGAAAGGCTGTCTGCAGCAGTATGCACTTGTGTTCACCAGACTGCTGTGCGTGCATATTGCAGGACTTGCTGGTGTCTAACCGGTCAGGTTGCATGCCTATATGTACTTGCTCAACATCATCACCGCTTTGCTGCTGTGCTGACTTTCCTGCAGGCGTATGCGGTCGACACATGGATGCCGCATGCCTTCCCTTGCATGTTTTGCAGCGTACGTTAGCGCGACATATCTTCGCCATGTGGTGAGGTCTGGTGCATCTGAAGCACCTTCGCTCCCGTTGCAAGGCTTCTTTCTTCTGTTACATAGTAATGCTTCTTTTGCAATCTTTCATGTAATGTCCAGTCATATCACAGGAGATGCATTTTTTCATCAAGGTGCTTTGAGGCATAGATGTTCTAGTCCGCCTCGTACTGCGTGGTGACTGGGTCACGTCGCATTTTTCCTCTCGAGTTTCTTGTCTGCTGCGTATTTATAGCTTTCAAAACTGCATAATTTCTTTCAAACTGCTCGTGCTGTCTCTTAACGCTGAGTCCGGTTCCGTAGTTACTGGTCTATTGTCGCTTTTTCATATCTCCTGCATATTCATCTCAGTCCTCATATCCACCGGTAGCGCAGATTTTATAACAAGCGCTATCACTGTGGCGTAACTATCCATTTCCACTCCTAACGACTGCAATGCTCGTGTGTTCACTTGCAACGTTTGGAAGAGTTTCTTCAACCCATCTACATCTTTAGGACTCTTCACTGCTTCCACGTTTACTAGCTCTTTTATGTAGATCTCTCTTAATTATCTTGTCGTCCAAAGGTTTCTTTCAAAAAATTGATCGCATGCTCGTAATTCTGATCAGAAAACTGCAAACCTTCTATAAGAGACGCAGCCTCCCCGCTCAGAGACGCCAGAAGGTAATTAAATTTTTTATTCTTCAGCATGTTCAATCTGTTATGCACTGATGTCTCGAACTGATGCCAAAACCTTGGTCATGCTGTTTTTTCCCATCAAACTTGATCATCTCAAGACGTGGCAACTTACCAGCTCTTGCGTCTCCGAGATTTGGTTAGTACCTTACACTGAGCTCGTCTGTTCTCTGACTAATCACGTAGTCAGTTGCATCGCTTGTTCTAATACGCGCAATTGCTCCTCTATTTTTGTCGTTGCGGCGACAATTTTTATTTCATACTGCAAAACTCTTTCAAATTCTGCCACCGTGTCTTCTTCTTCGATGAGTGGTTCAATCTGTTCGTTAACTTGTCTTAGCGTCTGTGACACGCTCTTCATCTGGTTTAGTAGCGTCATAAGCTGCGTTCGATTGGCATTTTCTTCTATATTCTTATCGATTTCGCTCATAAGCATTGTCACATTTGCTTGAAGTGTCTTCTGCTTCTTCTATAGGACCTCTTTATTCGTGCTTAAAACATGTTGAAAGAGCTCTTGCCTGTGTCTGTGCGTCGCCAACAGTCATCGGTCGTGGTCCTTCCCTCGACGGTTCGTCCTTGAGCCAGACACCACTGTTTCGTTCTTCAACCCGTTGTTGCGAATGGGGTTGAAGTCTTAGCGTTTGTTTTCAGATATCCTGTTCACAGCCCCATGTTTCAGAAGGACCAGAGAGACCGCAGAATCGATAAGTCTTCGGTTTATTGGTGACAGAACGAGATTAAAAAAGTATATATACAGAGCGTGCCCCTGGTCATTTCTTCCTCCTCCTCTCCGAGCTCCATCTCCAATCTGTTTTCTACAGACGGTGTTAACCATTAAGAAACTACCTCGTGGGTTCTAGGTCAAAGTCCTCAACGCAAATGTCCCGTATGGTAAAGCAAGGTCCCAGTCAGAGTGGCCCAAAGAAACAATATTCCGCTGGGGTGGAAGGACACCAGCAGAATATTGCCCAGCCAATACTATTTGGTAAAGTAACTAAGAGCTGATCTTTTTTTGTCTATTGGTCATCAGAACCTGCAGCAGACACCCAAAGTCCTGTCAATTTCAAGCTTTTAAAAGGATACTCGGGCATCGTGAAGTTCCAGGACACAATCCACTGACTTGAGCTTGCGCTGCATGTCCTTCATGCCTGCACAAATTGAAGGCATTGGTCTAGATGGTAAGCATATGTATTCAAGTATGAATTAATTATAAATGAAGTTTGCAAGATAAGGCGGTCTTTCTTGCGCGTGCGTTCTAGGCAGATGTAGCAAGGGATATGTAAAATGCATTCTGGAGTAAGGGCTCATTCCGAGAAACAGCTACCAGGTTTCATCAAAGCTTTCAATGCCTGCACCATAAACGAAGTCATGTCAAATGTTAACTGAAACTGTCTCCAGAAAGATATGATGCCAAAAGAAAGCGAACTCTTTTTTTTTTTTCATGAACGAGGCAGCTTAAATTTATGCCGTGAATCACCCTTAGCTTAACCTGTGAACTTCTTGCACACCAAACTTCAAAAAAAGAAAAAACATTCCAGAACGATTGATCTTAGGCTGTGTGCGATGTGTTTTGAAATAGGTCTCATCGGAGTTTAGCACAACATCGCTGGTTCTGCGCTCCTTCTTCATGTAGTAAGCGCACCTCGTGACTGCGCTTTTTTAGCATTGCCAAGTGAGGCCATGTTCTTTCCCTATGGTTCCGAAACTTTGATATCACAGCGCGCGAATTGCGGTTTCCTCGGTCCCCACGGACGGACGAACGTTCCGGTATGCGGAACATACACGCACCTGTATACATGTGCGTAGGAAACCATTTCGCTATGTTCTTTGGCGCTACGTCGAAAGCCTTGCGGAAAGCGGTCGTCGCAGCTTGAAAGGACGAGCTGCTCATCTTTCATCAACTAAAGCAGCATGAAGCCATGTGCGTACGGATACAGTGGCTGTAGTACGGACTACTATTATGGATGCAGATGGCCAAGAACCAAGCTTTCAATGGCTCTGAACTGACTCTTTTCAACAACAAAACTGATGATGATAGGTAACTACCGACGCGTCATCTTGCGTGTTGTTAGGGTGGCCTAGTGTTGTTCTGCGCAGTGCAAGTTATTCTATGGCGCAATAAAATCTTTGTAAGAAGCGACATACAATCGTTGTAAGAACAGCATAACTTGATTTTCGCGTTTCGAACCTGCTAGGTTGATCGTCGCTCGAAGATCGGACGTGCCCGTATGTGGGCACCTATGCAAGCGTTGCGCCGGACAGCCTCTCACCGAAGTTGTATGCATGCCGCGATCTGCGGGTTAGCAACGCGAGTGTCTGGTGAAAGAGTTGGTTAGAACGTCGAGAAGGCGTAGTTCGGCGACGGAAAGATGCCGGTCTGCGAAGCGTGGAACTGCGATAACAACAGCGACGACTGTCCCCCCAGCACAACTTTCCACAAGTAAGGACATCCGTGCGCGCCACGCCGTCCAAAGCGGAAGTCAAGTTTTCCGCAGTCATGACCTGCCGAAGAGCAGCGCGCATTTCGAAGTTTTCGCTTTGCTGCAACGCTTTAGGAACGCCATCGTTATGTGCTTTACTTTTAGATAGCCGGTGGAGACACATTTTGGAACGACCTGGTTTATCTGTCGATAGAACAAAAAGGCCGTGAGATCCGCAATCAACCGCGTCGCACTGTCGGCTGGTTATGGCACCAGTCGGTGGCCAGTTGCGTTGAAATCGGATCCCACTTAATTCCAGTTGCAGCCAGCTGGCTTCCCAGTTACTAATTCTCACCTGGTCGCGCGGCGGCCGCATTCCAACGGAGGTGAAAGTTTGGATGCCCGTGCACTTGCGATGTCGGTGCCCGTTAGAGGAACCCCAGGTGGTAAAAATTTTCAAAACCCTCCGCAACGGCGTCCCTTATTAATCATATTGAGCTTTGAGAGCGAGAATCCTCAAAAAATATTATTCCTTCAGTCGGCTGTGTAATCTATTTTCTTATTATGGATTCAAAGGAACACCAGCTGAGTGACATTGATCAGAGCATACGTTTGTGTTGTCGCAGACTCTGTCGTGCCTGGCTTCTCGCACACGGTGTGTTGTTTAAGCTGACAAACATGCAACATAAGTTCGACCTACAAAACCAGCTGTCAGTGGTGAATAATTTCTAGATCCTTCACCGTCGTTTCCGGTCTTTGCTAGAGGTGGCCAAGTGACTTCCCTTTTGTTGATGTTCATAATTTTTTCTTTCAGTGCATTTCTTGCTCCTAGAGCATTTCTAGAACTTCTGTCAAGAATATCAATGTCTTGTTTTATTTGTTTGCTTCCAAGTTACTGGGCATGAGGAAGCTTATATTCAATAACTGATGCAGAGCCGCGCATCCTGTTGTGAACTCAGGCAGCCATCAGGTGTAGTGGTCTGGCTTCTTTTGAAATCAAGACGTCAATTTCACTGCCAATTACAGCAAAGTTGACCGACTGCTGTAAAAGGTTATGCCATCGTGCGTGCAGGTTTCCACTGGACTCTCCGCTGCTCTTGAAGGCGTGGGTGTACAATGTGAACCTGCCGGAACCTTGGGAACCGACGGCAGACTCGGCGCTTTGCTCGGACCACTTCTTGGAGCATTGCTTTGTGCGCACGGGCAACACTGTCAGTCTGCGACCTGATGCCTTGCCAACTATCTTCGCCTACCCGGACGACAGGCAGAAGGTAGTGGCATACGCACACCGGCCTTCAAATTTGCTTCACTGCAATTCCAAAATCTTTGTAAGGATATTGGAATCACAATGTAATTTTGTCATTTTTACACAGGCGTTCCCATAAATTTATCTTTCTATTCAAATTCTATAATGTCATTCGCTGGTTTCCTAAGAGATTTCTTGTTGAGGCATTACTTGAGGGGTTGTGTGTATGGTGGCTAACATGATATTGTTACGTGAAGGAGACTGACTCAGAGGGGTAGTCACCGATGTATTTACAGACGGTTAGGCGAGCAGCGCCAGCCACACAGATTAGCTCGTGCCACTCTATCTGCTTCGTCTTCTTCAGCTCCATGCACTGGCACGTAGCATGACCCCCGGCGGCGGAGGCACCGTCCCGGTGCTTTAAAGGTCGTTATCTGACGCATTATTGTAGGGCTTGATCCGCGAGACGTGTACGATATCACTGGGCCGCATAGTAGATGATGATGGGCAGATGGGGCTGATCTCGTAGGTGACAGGTGTTACTTGACGCAATATACGATAGGGTCCCGTGTAATGAGACAGAAGTTTTTCAGATAGGCCCAGCCGACGATGAGGGGACCAGAGTAAAACGAGGGTACCGGGAGCGAAATGTACGTCTCTATGTTCCGCATCGTACCGACGGCATTGGTTGGTTTGCGACGCCATCAGCCGAGCGCGAGCGAGCTGACGGGCATGATCGGCTCGCGCAATCGCGTCGCGGGCATACTCGCTGGTGGACGAGGTGTGAGCTGAGATGACTGTGTCCAGTGGTAAAGTCGGCTCTCTTCCGTACAATAAGTAGAACGGCGAAAAGCCCGCTGTGTCGTGACGGGATGAATTATACGCGAAAGTTGCGTAGGGTAAGGCAAGGTCCCAGTCTCGGTGGTCGGGCGACACGTACATAGCGAGCATATTTGTTAAAGTGCGGTTAAATCGTTCCGTAAGGCCGTTTGTTTGAGGGTGGTAAGCGGTTGTCAGTGTGTGTTGCGTCGAACAAGAACGCAGAATGTCGGCGATGACTTGGGATAAAAATGTACGGCCACGGTCTGTGAGAAGCTGTCTCGGCGCACCGTGAATCAATATAACGTCCCGTAACAAGAAGTCAGCGACGTCGGTTGCACAGCTGGTCGGTAGAGCTCGCGTAATAGCGTAGCGTGTAGCGTAGTCTGTGATAACGGCTATCCATTTGTTTCCCAATGTTGATGTGGGAAAAGGACCAAGCAGGTCTAACCCAACACGGTAAA
The DNA here is from genome assembly GCF_043290135.1 of Rhipicephalus microplus. Taxonomy (NCBI): domain Eukaryota; kingdom Metazoa; phylum Arthropoda; class Arachnida; order Ixodida; family Ixodidae; genus Rhipicephalus; species Rhipicephalus microplus. The sequence continues at coordinate 9,873,751 of NW_027464597.1, read as the reverse complement.
ATGGTTCCGCGGGTATGTCAATTGGTTGAAGATGGCCAGCGGGTAGCAGCGATGGTGTCTTACGACGTTGGCATAGGTCACATGTCCTTTAAAGGGACTCTGCAACACTTTTTGCAACACTATTAGAGGGACTCTGCAACACTTTTTGAGTATGTTCAGAAAAACGTGCCGATCGGTAGTCAAGGTTCTCAAGAGCACGTGTGCCAAACATTGTAGCGTGGCTTGGAATTTACAGTGAATTCTAACAGTTAGCTAAAAGTTGCTCCCTCTTCCTACTAATGATGTCATATACCCTAATTCCTGCATCATACACCCACGTCCATGGCGGTTGACTGATTTGAGCACTACGACCCACTTCTCGTCAAGCTTGTGTTAACGAGAAGTGGGTTTATAATAGCCTGTTTTCTCAAGAAATAAACAGTTGTAAGTGAGCGCCCGTGCTATGTTTTTTTCCTCTGCGTGGTTGTGAATTCAGTGCGAAGTTGATTAATTAATCCATTGTTAGCTACATATACTTCAGGCATGTACAATATGTATATACATGCGTCAGACTCCAATGTGCGCCAAATATAAAAAAAGGCTTTGCTCTTTTTTTCATTCATTTAACTTGTGTTACGCCAACGTATGTAGCAAGATGATCTCTCAAGCACTTTCTTTGGTCTGCTGCATTTATTAAAGTTTAGAGTTGCAAATAACTCAAATTATATCGCTATTTCTTGGCATAGCTGATAAAATGGAACGATTTGTGGACTGCTACGACGTTTGGAGAAGCTGACATGCCCTTTGTGCCGTGCATTCCAGGACGTTGTGGAGATGGTGTTGATGGACAGTTCAGGCGAACTAGCCAAGCCCCGCGAAAGCAGCGAATTTCTGGATCACTGCTATGGCACCCCCCTGTCCACCGTACCGAAGACCACGGAGGCCACCACACCGCGTAGAGTGCGCCTTCCCGAGGAAGGAGATACGCTTCGCAAGAAGCTCAAGCTGGCCAGGCAACGAGTACGCCGGCTGGAGGAGCGCGTGTCCATGCTCAACGACATGGTCTACTCCCTGCTCAACCAGACCATCATGGAGATGTAGGCTGCACGGGTAAGCGAGCATCTGCGGAGATGTTCTCGGTGTGTCTATCTAAAAAACAATGACCCTTACTCTGCAGCATGCCATGTTGGACAACTCTACACTACGCCATTCATCTGGCGGCTTGATAACGGCAACCTACTTGTACGCATGATACATCGCAGGTGGTACGCAGGTCCCGGAGAAGCTTGAGCGTGTTCTCTACTACGCAATGCTACTGCAGTGCATTTAAATTTTGAAACTGCCATTGAGATGCGCACAAAGAAGTGGGCTCTCTCTCTACCCACTCACGGTGCAACAGACATTTAAATGGCTCAAATCGAAGCGTTTTCGTTATATTGTGTTCGTTTGCTTAAATATGCATGTCTATTTCGACAAAGCCCATTCGGTAACCCGAGAAAACGGCAAGCTGTGACGTCATTGCGCTCTTTAAGAAGTTGACAGACTGAATCCACCCACACTCCCAGCGCAAGAACAAAGTGACGAAATGTGCAGTAAAGCTGTATTGACACGACGGGTAAAATTGCATCGTGTACCTGCGGATTGTGTACCATGCCGCCATAAGTCGGCCATTTCCACACCCTCGCTTCGGTCTGCGCTAGGCAATTCCTGAAATGACGGTGGAACAAATCACAGTTGGGCTTGCCAGGGAGATATGCCGAAATCTTCGCTTGCAGCGTGGATTCTTCCCTGTCGTGTGATTGCAGGCTACAGAGGGACCGGAATCGCGTCGCATGCCATGTGACTGATTCATCCGCGACCACGTTCATCCTGTGAATACAGCTGAATAGAACATGCTGACAAACTTCGTCCTTGCATAGGAGCATGTCTGAGATGTTTGAGGATGATGCAAGATAGCATACCGACCTTCACAATTGTGTTAGACAGGTGGCTGCACTAAGCCTAATTCAAAAGCTAACATGATCACTGAATCGGAGTTCAGATATGGCCTCCGATATTCATGCAGTCAAAAGCAGATCTTGGATCAGAGGCTGCACCCATTTTGTAAAAGTGCATTTGGATCCCTTTCATTTGTGTCAATAGCTGTAAAAGCTTGGTATTGTCACGCGGAAGAACTGGAAACAGGGGGCACACTGCTCACCGAGCTCAAGCCAATCAGCAGTGCCCAAAATGAACGGCCCATCGAATGGACACATTTCGAATAGCTCCCCTGGTTTTCATGTGTACAAGGTTCGATTCTGTCGAAATGCAGAGCATTTCTCACCTAAGTGACCACAGATTTTGTCTGATCTGTTTGCGTATTACAGTGGTGATAATTCACTGCCTTAACGTTAGCCCTTGGGGTGAGATGTCGTAACGACGAAGTAGCACACACAGGTGATGCCATATGTGTTCAAGCATATGAACCTCAACACAGAAAAGGCAGACGACATCAAGAGAAGCGGTGGAAAACAAGAACAGACGCTGCACAAACTTGTATAACAGAAAAGCTGTAGAAACATCTGTAGCTCCCAAACTGTTTATATTTGGCGTCTTTGTAGATGTGCCAGCTGACGACTGTTCTCTTGCGTGATCAAACTTGGTTCCGTGAGCAATCAGAATGCACGCAGCCAGATCCTTCTTCAAGTTTAGCGCACTGAAAGTCCCCATACAGCCACTTAATGTGGTTCACATGCCACATCATGTACTGGCACTCTTTGGCCATCGGTGGCCCTTGCTCGATAAAGCACCATTGTAATGAAAAATATTCTTTATCGGTGCCAAGGTTCGTCAACGCTTGTTTTGCGTGTCGTGCAAGGAGAAATGGACTTTGAGATGACGTGGTAACAACACACATAACGTTTATGACAGAACACGGAAACTAAACATAGAAAACAAGGGACATAGAATGCAACAGAGAGAACTAATCTTGATTAAAAATGACCAATTAGAGTTCGAAAAAGAGCGTTCGAAAACCTGAGGGTCAGGTCGGCGGTACGACAGACGCCGATGAGGTGCAGGGCAGGAGGCGGTAGAAAAGCGCTATGGAATGCGCTCACTTGCCAATGTGCGACGCTCTGGTGACGCCGGCGCTTGATGGCATGGGTGTGACTACGAAGCAGTCAACCCGCATCGGAGACGCGATACTCCATGCGGGGAATGGCCAGCCCGTCCAGCGAAGAGCGTGCGCCAAGACGCTCGGCGCAACTGTGACCATTAGCTAGGCCACGTTCATCGCTGTGCCGAACGGCTGACCGTGGAGATGCCTCGCCGAGATCCACGATGTCCTCGGCAAGGAAAAGAACAGCAAACCAGGCCGCGCCCCGAGATTCAGTACTCGTGCCGGCAACGCCACCCCAGCTGGTAGTTGGACGGCAGTAGCGTGGAGCCGCGTTCCCCGGCCGGAACCTGGATCGCCTGCGTCCGACGCTTCGGCCCGCTGTCTTCCGTCTGCTGCTGCTTCGGCTCGTCCCCAGCCACAAAGCTTACCACCACGTAATGGTCACTCGTGGCCCAATCGTGGCACGCCACCTCTATGGGCCACCACAGGTCATCAGCTGATTGGCTGACCTCACGCTCACAGTTGGCTCGAAATTTCACGCGCCTTGCCCCCCACTTCCGTCGTTGTCATCGTTTTCTTCACTCATCACAACCATATAGCATCGTCAGATCCAACTACCCTTATTGAATAAATGGGGAACTTGGTATTCGAACAAGGAAATCAGTACTGCATTTTGGATATGCCCAAAAGATGACAAGCTGCATCTGCCTATTGAGGGTCAGTGAGCAGCAAATGTAATGACGCACAAAAGGCTTTGCAGGCATGAGCATTTCCTTTTTTTTTTTTTTTTAAGTGGAGTGGGATATATGTACGATCTAAGGCAACAGCGTATTACTTGCATTTGTGACGAAAGCATGATACGTTCTAGCATATCGAAAGTGCAAATGATATTTAATGCGGCACAATTGTAGGTTCATAAGGAAAGCAGCTGCATCGGCAAACAGTAAAATGGCTATCAAGTTTCATGAGTGCCTTTAGTAGTTGTGCAATACAATGTTAAAAAATATGAGTATTGAATAATTTAGTTTCTTTCATTGTGAGGTCATGTTGTCAATCGCTCTGAATTCAGTCTAAACTCGTTTGCACCAACTACCTACCATAATATATCTAGTGGCTACAAATAGTGCTAGACTGTTAAACTGGAGGTCACAAGATTGAATCCCGCCCACGACACCCTCATTTTCGATGGAGGCGAGATAGCTTTAGGCCCATGTACAGTAGACTCTTATTAAACAGAACCTGAAGGGACAGTAAAATATTTACAGAGAGATGACCAGGGGTGCAGAATGCATGAATGAAACCAATCATGTTAGATACAGCAGTTTCATTTAGCAGATTTCCATTTACTGAGGGTCAACTGTATTTAGATTCAGGTGCACATTAAATAACCCCAGTTATTTGAAATCTCTAAAGCCCTCCACTACGGCGTCTCTCGTAATCACATTGTGGTTACTTTTCCAGAGCATTGCATTTGTGACTGAAACATTATACTTTGTAGCATGTGGAAAGTTAAAAATACTGGGCAGCTTTAGAATAGAGTACGCAATGCTTTGCAATAACGTTTGTGCATGCATTATATGCTATTCGGTTATGTAGGCTTGTGTGTTCAGATTTGGGTGCACGTTAAGGAACCCCATGTGGTCGAAATTTCCAGAGCCTTCCACTACGGCGTCACTCATAATCAAATGGTCGTTATGGGATGTTAAACACCATAAATCAATCAATCAATCATGCTATCCGCTTGGTTACCCATGTTAAGTGACAGAAATAGTGTATCACACCCAAGGAATGCTTCCTCTGAGGACCATATTCTGAAAGTGCCTATTACGTATTGAGACGTTCTCGTAGTTTCATACGGAAAGCAGCTGTATTGGAAAACACAGCAAAGTGTCTTGTACAAGTACATTACATGTGAACTTAAGCAGGATTTCCTGCCGAGATTGAAATTATTGATGAAAAGACGTTTTTTTTTTTTTTTACATAACAAAAGAAATACAAAAACGTGTTCTTTTTATTGCGTGCCCTTCCAGAAATTGGGGTTCTGCTCGAGTCTGCGCCGGAAGTTGCTGTACCACTGCTCCAGCGCCCGCATGGGAAAGAAGCTCTCGCCCGGATGCGTGGGCACCGCAACGGACCCACCGTACGAGGCCAGGTGGTTGAATAGGCTCTCCGCCATCTTGGTGCAGAATTCGGTGTGCGAGTCGACGGCCGTCGCATCCGCCGGAGAGGATGCCTGGAACTGGATCTGGGCCAACGGCTCGACCGAGATACCCAGCTGGGCCACACTGCTGAAACCGTGCGCCGAGAACGCGTGCATCTCCGAACATTCTGCACAACGACATGCATTGTTCAACTCGGTGCTCGCTCGACAACATGCGCAACAAGCAGGAAGGGATGTGCCTCACTGTGACCCTTCCCGCTCCCCCCCCGTCTTTGCAAACATTTAAATTTCGTTAGCTTGCACACATCTTCTGGATGCGAATTGTGCTGATGGTCTTTCGACATTGTGACGAGTCCTCCATTGCTGCATGTGCTATAACTGCTGTGGGGTTACAGTGCCACTCGCAGAACGCCGACTGTCTTGGTTTGGTGTCGAGTGTTTCACCATTACACCAGAAACTTTGTATGTTCTGAATGTGTAGACACAGCAGACACAGATTATGCTTCTGCACACATGCTACGGAGGGTGCTATTAAATATACAGTAAAGCTACTTCTGAAAGACTTTGTTGTTGTGGTGTTGTGCATTCAGCAATAGCAAATCTTTCAGTGCATTACAGTCCATTATTTGCATCTCTTCTGGCACAGTGCTTACTAAATGACCAATACAATTGGACGATAGCAATCGACGTTGATAGCTTGTACGACAAGTAATCTAGACATCGTCGTTTTAAGAACGACATTCCAGACGCAAACCAGTGCGGTATGTGTGCCTATCCAGTGTTTTAATAAAAGTAAGTGGGTGGTTAATGATAAACTGTCTTAGGTGCATATTGCAAATACTGTGGTGCCATCTAATAGTCTCGTGTGGCAACTGCTTTATTTTGTCACCCTTTTGCCATCCTCTCCGCATTTTCTTTCATCCTTTTCTGTGTTTGTTCTCTTGGTTATAATGGAAAAGGCATGCCGACACACTAAGTGCATTTAAAATCTGCACCCTAATAAACTCCCAGTTGAGCAAAAAAAAGTGCTGCGACAGTGCACGTGAAGCAAAGGGAGTCACCTTTTCTGTGCTTGGAGATACGGAATATGGCGCTCGGCTTTGCGTTGGAGATGAATCCGAGAAGCTGCCAGTTTCCCACAGCGTCCGGGCTGGGGTAGCAGAAGTATACTGTCGAAAGAGGGAACAGCCAAGCGGGCATTCTTATGCAAAATGTGGAGACAACAGAGACTACACTACATACGCAGCAACAGAATAATTTGGAGCCTGTTGGTTGGAATTCACATTTCAACAGCACAAAAGACGAGGCAAAGAGCAGACACAGTCACAGAATGAGCCACTGAATGTGAAGTGTGCTGTGTGTAGTATTTGCAAATGTGGTAGCTGTATTTACTTACCAGCACCAGCCGGGTCTGTTCTTCGTTTTCTTTATCCGATAGATGTACACATTGTACAAGGGAGCAGTTATTCATTTACTACAAATCACAAGGCTTCCAAAGAAGCACAGAGGAAAGGAGGTGCAGAATTCGTGGATTGAAACAGGACAGTTTAGGGCTAAGTAAGGCACTTTCATTTCCAGCATCCTCAGTTCGGGTTATGTAGGTGTAATTTTCACTAATGCGTACATCAGAGCCAACATTATTTTTACAGACCAGATTCATCGCGACAAGATGTGGTTATCGAGCAATTGCACGCGGCAGTCATACTAAAAAAAAAAACGATGTGTTTGAATCTGTGAGTATTAAACATCATCATCAGCAGCCTGACTACGTCCACTGCAAAACAAAGGCCCCTCCCATATTCCGCCAGTCAACTCGGTCCTGTGCTTGCTGCTATCACTTTATATCCGCAAACTTCCTAATCTCATCTGCCAACCGAACTTTCTGTGCCCCCATCACCTGCTTGTCTTCTCTTGGAATCAAATCTGTGATCCTTAAAGGGGCCCTACAACACTTTTTGAGCATAGTCAGAAAGCGCTGCCGATCGATAGTAGAAGCTCCCGACAGCATGCGAGCCTAATATAATAGCGCACCACACAACTTGGAATTCAGAATAAATTATTAGTCAGCTAAATATTGCTTTCTCTTCTCTCAACAAATCATGGAATAAGCCCAAACATCACTCGTAGTAAGACCATCTATCAGCCATTGGCTGATTTGAACATGGCGCGCTCTGTCGTTACAGAGATTGCCGCAGGAGGCCGCAACTTGTCCACGTGTGCACGCACGATCACACTGAAAAAGCCGCCCATTCGAAGAAAAAAAGAGAAAAAGTGCTAAAGGTCACGAAGCTTGCGTGATGTTTTTCTTTGCGTATACCATCCCTCCCTGCTTAGCTTCCAGCGCTTTCGTCGGGACAAGCGAAGAGAGAGTGCAATCGCAGCATGCGACGAATCTTTGTAACTCCACTCGCACTGGACGGATTCTTAAATTTCTTGCATTGTTTAATTCATGAGGCAATAAGCTCTTTCAGAGAGTTCATTCCATGGTTTCTTGAAAAAGTGTTTCAGGGCCCCTTTAATGACCAGCGGTTATCTTGCCTTCGCGCTATGTGCCCTGCCCATGACCATTTCTTCTTGATTTCGACTATGATGTCTTCAACAACCATTTGCTCGCTTATACACTCTGCTCTCTTCTTTTCCCTTAGGGTTACAACTATCATTTTCCTTTCCATCGCTTGCTGCGTGGTCCTAAACTTAAGTTGAACACTTTTTGTAATCCTCCAGGTTTCTGCTCCATAGGTGAGTTCCGACAAGATGCAGCTGTTATATACCTTTTTCTTGAGAGATAGTGGCGATTTACCATTAATGATTTTAGAATGCTTGATAAATCTGCTCCACTCCATTCTTATTCTTCAATCAAGTTACTTCGATTTCGTGGTTTGCTCTGCAGTTACTACCTGTCCTGAGTAGACGTAATCTTTAACGACTTCAAGTGCTACCTGTATTGAAGCGCCATTTTCTTCAGAGGTTGTTGGTACTTTTGCTTCCGGCAGATTAATTTTAAGACCTACCTTTCTTCTCTCATTCTCTAATTCAGTAATCATTAATCGCGATTCGGCCTGAGTTGCTCAGCAATGTAAGGTCATCGGCGAAGTGCAGGTTATTAAGGTACTCTCCATTAACTCTTATGCCTCACTGTTTCCATTCTAGGCCTCCAAACACCTGCTGTAAGCACGCAGTAAATGGCATTGGAGAGATCGTATCCCCTTGTCTTACACTCTTCTTTATTGGTATTCTATCGTTTTCTTTAGGGAGCACTATAGTGGTGATTGATCTGGCATAGATTTCTTCCAGGATGTTTATATATGCTTCATCGACGCCCCGATTTCGCAGTGTCCGCATGACTGCTGATATCTCTACTGAATCAAATGCCTTCTCACAATTTATGAAGGCTTTGTATAGTGGTTAGGCGTATTCTGAGCATTTTTCTATAACCTGATATATAGTATGAACGTGGTCAATTGTTGAGTAGGCTGTAAGCAATCCTGCTTGGTCCTTTGGTTGATTTAATTCTAATCTTGCCTTAATTTTGTTAACAATTACCTTTGTAAACAGCTTGTATACTATGGAGAGCAAGCTGATCGACCTGCAATTCTTCAAGTCCTTGTGGATTAAGATGATGTTAGCAATCTTGTAAACAAGGTGTGAATGGTTTTTCTAACACAATCTGTCCTCCACCTATCCACAGATCTGATGTTACCTCATCCTCACCAGCAGCTTTGCCTCTGTGCATGCCCTCCAAAGCTTTCCTGACTACTTCTGTCATTACTGGTGGGATGTCATATGGGGCACTGCTAGTTTTTACATTGTAGTCGTGGCTGTCCCGGCTACTTTACAGATCTCTGTGAAACTCGTCCGCTACTTCATCCTATTTATATTGGTGGTTACTTTGCCTTCCTAATTTCTTAATGCATACATTTGGTTTTTGCCTATCCCAAGTTTTGTCTTCGTCGTTTTGACTCTTCTTTCTATTCTTTAGAGCATGTTCAATTTTCCCATCATCCTGAGGTGCTGCCTAGCTCACGTAACATATCGATTCACATCTCCTGCATCATATATACAGAACTGCGCGAGCCTGTCGTGACGTGAGCGCATCTACGAAGAGTGTGGCGTTGTTGTGGCACATCATTAAGTGCGCCGCTGGGGGGGACGGAGCAGACCGAGAAAAACGAGCGCGCTTTGGCTGGCTCTGGCAGCCCGCGGGTAGCCAGAAGTGGAAAATGGAAGAGCCCCATTGCATACGTTAACCAAAACGGCTGACCGTAACGGTGACGCTCACTTGACAACTACGCCCACGCGTCATCTCTCGTCGCGCTCTAGATTTTTTTTCTTTTTTTAATCATTTCTTCTTCCCGCATACCTGAGCCACCGAAGCCGTCGGGAAAGGGTTGGGTGCCGGTGAGGAAGACCACTATGTGGTTGATACTGTCCGGATCGGGTATGTTGATGAGGAACTTGGTCTGGTCGACGGTCTGAAAGTCCGTCTGCACCTGCATAGGAAACGACCGTTAGCGCACAAGGTCTCGAGAAGCCTCGGCTCGCCTACCAGGCGTCCCGTTACGATGGCCCCGAATATGCTCATGTTGCTGCCGAGACAGCGCACCGTGCAAGCAGTCGCAGATGAGCCGCAACAAAACGGGAGCGTGCGTGCTTCTGAAACCACGCTTCGCCCATAAACACCGGTTTACGTGCGGCGCTGATGATGATGATGAGGGGGTCAGCTACCTCTTACAGCAAAAAAAAAAAGCTACAACTACAATCCGTAAGTTGTAAGCACGTTTGGTTAAATCAAGCACTAGGTAATCGATTGCTGATTTTCACGTTTAAAAGAGCGCAAAACGGCCCACTCGCATCACATGCACGATACCAGCGGGGTTTCTGGTTTTGTGCGTGTATGTCATACATCATCATCATCAACTTTCAATCAGCTGTTTCTTGTTTCGTGTTTGGGAATGGAAAGGCGCCGACCGTTCGAAGAAGCGCAGTGGATCATGCAGTGGATGCCCGTTTATCGATGAAACGCTGCTGCCATGTTGCGGGTGGAAGCGAAAGGTAAAGCAGAGATCCGTATTACGTGTTAAAACGTGGCTATCGTGCGGCATCGTTAATTGCGCAGACCCGATATCACAACAACGTTAGTCAACGTTGTGTGGTCTTGGTGATGTCCGCCGATTAAAAGGCTATGAAAGCCGAAACAACGCGGAATAGCTCTCAATAAAGCGTACGGGAAGAAGATAGAAACGGGATAACGAAATACGAGGCCAGACATAAATTTATGTTTTCAAGATAATCGACAGTGGACTCATTTCAATCTAATCATACGGATCGTAGTGCTAACCGTATTACCTTGCAGCAATTTTCCATCGCCCGTAACCATTTGTAGTTTGTGCCTGCAGAAATCGCCACAGAGAGAGGCCTGGATAATAGCGGTGACCTTCGTCCTATCTATATCCAGGTTGCATGTCAAGGACGAGCAGCAGTGCCATGAAAGGCCGCCGAAGTTACAAACGTTTCCCGTGTTGATTTAAAGGGTGTATTCGTTAATATTCGCAAGATTGAAACCAAGCCCTCAGTGTGAAGAACGGCGCGCTAACAATAAGATATGGTGTTGTCCGATGGTTTTGACCGAGCAGTATGTGTTTTCGTTCATCTGGATTGTGCATGTCGAGAGAAGTCCTTATTTTAGACTTGAATTAAAACAAGGTGATGTACTACACATTACCGTGCGTTGCATTTGAAATTAGTTCGAATTACCGTAAACCATCCGCAAATTACTTGAGTGGACATGTACACCATACACACACTTCTGACGAGCACCTCTCTATCATCAGTTTCTGCATGGCATTTTGTCAGCGAAACCTGCATGCATGCTATCATCGGGGTGCAGCAAACTCATGCCCAAAGTTTACAAGTACAGCAAGTCAAGTTTTTATGAAACGGTGTACATTTATACTTATGAAGACTCGTACACATTACCCATGTCTCACTCAGTCTATCAGTCCGTAATGTGAATTTAGATGAAGTATAGTTTCCTAATGCAAAACCATTACCTTTTATCGGAAATCTGAGGCAGAGAAAGCAGCTCACAAATTAGGTATTATGTCATATTTGAGATAGTGAGCGGGGTTGTTTGAAAATGGAATGACCAGAAACCATACATATATAAGTGGTCAATTAGATAGCTTCCAACAACACGAACCCCAAAAACGCGAGCGGCGGAGTCATCAGTTGCAACGAGGCAGTTTTTCGGCCAGTGCAAAAGATCCCCGTTGTTGCGCCACTGCCACCGCTCTTTACCAATGAGAAATGAAAAGGTGAGCGAAATATGCAGAGGTTACCCAGAGTTTACGTCCAATTTACTACCCTTACTTGAGAAGGGGAAACTGTACACAAGAAGGAGAAGAACATGCAAGACACGAGGATTTGAAAAAGTCAATACGACACGATCCTTGCACGTCTTTGGAGAACACCATCCTCAAGCTGAGCAACATTACGTCGGATCACCAAACTCAGCTACAAGCCTTGTTCTTGCCTTTACGCAGTGTAATAATTGCTTAGATGTCCCCATAGTTTAGATTTCAACATGTCTGCATTCCTTTAAGATGATTCATGTCACTGTGGCCTTTAACTCGATTACCACTCACTTTACAATGGGTGCAAATGTACCCAGTATAGAACAGAAAATTGGCACGCATCTTTACCAAGTGCGGTGTTTTGTTGTTTTTGTTAAACTTTTTTTTAAATTTTTTATTCAATGTAACAATCATGTTTAATCCATCTTAGCCATAAGCATTAGTGACGTGTTCTTTTTTTTTTTCTTGAGCTATCGCTCAGGCCGACCTCTCTGCCTTTCTGTAAATAAACTTACCTCCTTCTTCTTCTTCCTTTTTTTTCTTGTGCATGCACAAATATGTTCATTGTAGTGCAGAGTTCGCTTTTGTTGTGTCAGTTGTAGGTTAGTTTTTGTGTTGTTATGTGTGCATAGCGAAGTTGCCTCATGTGTTTCACCTTATAGCTTTAATGCAAAGTGACTCGTTTTGGTGTTGAACCTTCATAAAGATCATTGGTGTTTTTATATCTGAAAGAAATCATAATATCATTTGCATCTATAGAGAACCGTGCATCACATGTTGAAAAACATTTGTTATCCTGTGCAGTAAGTTTGTTGGGGAGGTGATTATCGCAACTTTGTGGTTAAGGCGGTTCCAGTCTTTTGCTACTCTAGAAAACAAAGGAGAAACTGTGTTAGTACGGGTACACAGGCAGAAAACTTGCTGTGCAAGACCTGTGTGGTGTGACACGCAAAATGCCACGATAATGTAGCAAGAGCGATTGAGAGGTGAGCTTAATAGCTTGCGAAATAACGAGATGGTTGCAGTAAGAGGAAAAGACTAAAGATAATACACTTGACTTTGAGGAAAAATCACTAATGTCATATGAGTGTGGAAAAAAACATGGGCAGCTGGCACTAGTGATACAAAGCTGGACCAACAGCAGAGCCCGTGGCTGACACATATTATGAATGTCTTCATAGCATGGTCTTATATAGCACGGCCCTAATTAACTAGAAGAATGCTAATGAGAGTTGTATTTATGACAATTCATAATGTATTTATTATAATGTACTTAATTTAGATGGTATCAATTAGCAAGGTCATAATTAGCAAATTAGTCTCTCTTCTTTCCTTCCATGTGCCTGTTCTGTGCATATTTTTTTTTTTCAGAATGCCCAGGCATTGAAGAAATGCCTACATTGCACATTCATTGGGTCGATCTCAGTTGTTGTGCTAACCACAGGCCTTATTTTCTGCCAAATTACTAGGTAATACAGAAAAGCATTCTGAAACTATTGACATTTCTCATAAGTACACCGCCAAGGACAAACTGTACTTATAGCCAGTCCTAAGATGACGAAGAGAGTGTGCACCCTGCCGATTTGTTGCATTGCACATGCAAGGTGCACCTTACTTTTCTGGTCAAGCAACATGACAAAACGAAAGCTTAAGCAACTCTGATCTTAATATGTGTGCACATTGCAGTGGAAAATGCGTTCACTGATGTCTGACCTGCTGATTTCAAGAAGGCATCCTCTTGTCAGCTCTACAAATTTTTTTCCTGTTCTATCGTAGCAGATGGGGCGTCAGCAGCCTCGGCAGCTTCTGCGACGAGCGGGGTGTGCGGGCGCATGACGTCCGAATGTGGTGTGTTGGGTGTGTACCTGTCGTCCTGGGATCACGTGATGGGGCCACAGCTGGTGTTCCGGTGGCGCATGCAGTGCCCCGGTGCAGTCACCAGTGCTGGCACCCCCGAGTGTTCGGCCGACTGCGGCCCGCACTTCCTCAAGTGCCACCAGTTTCTGGAAAATCCTGAAGGCTTTCTCGCTCGAGGAGAGGCACCGCAGCAGGTCTGAATGTGTAGCCCTTTATCAGAGCAGTGATGTGTTGGCAACACTTTATTAACCGAAGACGGGGACAAGCTTGAAATTATAAGCAAACAATCATGCCCCCTAACTTCCTTCTCAATACTCTCTTCCCATTTTTGAACAAATATCCGCTCCACGATTTGTTCATTGAGGTGGTATGGTGGTTACAGTGCTCGACTTCTGACCCAAAGGATGGTAGTTCAGTTCCTGCCATGGCGGTTTTCTTTCGATGGAGGCAAACGCTGTAGGTCCGTGTAGTACTGTGTAGTGTCAGTACACATTAAAGAACACCAGATGATCAAAATATCCAGAGCCCTCCGGATTTTTCAGAGGCATGCCTGATAATCATAATACTTTTGGGACATGAAACCTCAACAGTTGTTAATTAATACTACACCATTCCCCCACATTCCCTCCACAACTACAAACAACTCTCCTTTCTCCAATTATGAACACTCTCATCCCCCCCATCTCTTTCGGTGCCATCTGTGGGGGTGGCATGAGGGGTGGCCAGTTAGACGCCAAACTAAATGATTGAAAGAGCTACTAATTAACTTCTTTTCATGATCAAAGTGTTGTAGTATGTATGGTTCACTTTAGCGAAATTCATTCCAGCAGTGCAGAACATAAAGCAGCCTGTAATTACCTCCCCCCTCCCCCTTGGGTTTGATGCCTCTGTAATTGACGCTTCTGCGTGCAGGCATCACGGCGTGATGAGGAGTACGACGTACACGCGGCCAGTGTACTGCAGCTGTTGCACGGAGGTCTGGAACGACGAGGTACGCGGTCGTGCCTGCTGCTGCTTCCGGACAAGCGGGCCGCCCTTCATGCGGTCACCTTTGACCTCTCGGCCGGGGCACCCGTGTGCCTGGCCGCACTGTTCCCAATGAAGGCACTGGCCGACCTCTGGCTGCTGCTGCCCCTCACTGACCTGACCCTGGCACGAGTAGCGCTGGTCTGCCAAACGCCTGGGGTATGTAGCATCCAGTAAACTAAATGGAGTGGGTAATAGACTTGTGGTTTGTTTGGTACGCCTGATATTTGGAAGGTGTGCTCTTGCTGCACACGTGGCAAGCATAAATAAAAGGCTGTCACATAATGACTGTTTCATATAAAAGCTTAAGAAACATCTCTCACTACTGTGGTTAAAAGGATAAGTATTCAACATGTAATTCAACTAAACCACTGGTGTCGTTTTCTGGTTTTACAAACTATGCAATTTCTACAATTGGTGCCTACGGCGTTCTGCTATGCTTTGTGACTGAAACTTAGAATGTCACATACTGGAAGTGAAATGGTGCACATGTAATACACAGTTTGAAATTACATCACCCATGCCGGCAAGTAACAGTTGTGTAAGATGAAGTGTAGCAGCTATTCTCTAGAAAGTGGTACTAGACTTTTTAGAAATTCATTGCGGGACGCAAGACGTGAGACTGGCTAGTTGCCCATCAAGTATGAAAAGAAGCAAGGTGGTTGCATACAAACTTGCGAAAATGAATGGCCATGCACACATCTTACAAGAGGGTTGCTAAAAGTTTTATGAAGCAGGCGTTGCATCGGTGTGAAAATGACCAACTTTGGGCTGTTTGGAAGGTTCGGGTAGATGGATGAATACCAAGGGTGTCCTTTTTCTAACACAACTGTGACCTGCACTGCACCAAGCTCTAGATTGTATTATTATTATTATTATTATTATTATTATTATTATTATTATTATTATTATTATTATTATTATTATTATTATTATTATTATTATTATTGTTGTTGTTGTTGTTGTTGTTGTTGTTGTTGTTGTTGTTGTTGTTGTTGTTGTTGTTGTTGTTGTTGTTGTTGTTGTTGTTGTTGTTGTTGTTGTTGTTATTATTATTATTATTATTATTATTATTATTATTATTATTATTATTATTATTATTATTATTATTACATATTGGCCAATGTGGTCTAGCTGAATTGAGGTTTCTTTTCTAAAAAAAAAACATTTGCAGCTCGTTTTGCACTTATTACAAATTTACCTTAGTTTTCCCATTATTTCTTGCTTTTTGCTTATTTTTTCACCACCTTCGGTCATCTTTTAGTCATTTCTTTCACCGACCTTTTTTACCTTTCCGAATTTGTCCCCTCAAAGCCCAAGCGGTCACGTAGGCTAGTACCCCCACATATATTGAAGTGGATACCTCCACATTCAATCGGAACATGCTCCATCATTTTCTCACCTTCCTCCGCGCACGTGCATTTTTCTTTGCTTTCTTTACAACTATGCTTTCTAAGGCAATCCAAGCTTGCTTCAAACAGCAAGGCACTTTCCCTTGAATTATCATAAAATTCATTCTTGCTTATTTCATCCGTATCCTTTCGGTTGTTAATCAGAGCTGGTTTTCTTTCCATCACTGCCATATAATGAATCTTCCCCGCTTCTCTGAATTTTCTTCGCTTCGTGCTATTTGTTGCCATGTAATTTACACTGCCACCCGTATATTTACCAATGGGCCTGCTAGTTCTTTTTCTCAACTGTTGGCCGATGCTATTGCCATACAAGTACTGCAACGCCTTCTCCTCCCATGTGCTTTCTTGGGTGTTCCGTTGTCTCTCTTTAAAAATATTGACACAAGGTGACTTCAAATTACGCACGCTAGCAAATACTTGTGCCTTTTAGATGATTTGCGACGCACGAGCCTGTGAAACCCAGCTGCGCGCGAACCGTGTTGGGGAAAAAGACGAACGTAGAAGAAGAGGCAGAAGGGAATCCTCGAGACAATCTAGCTGTGCTATTATTCTCGGGCACAAGTTCGCCCAGCGTACGTTAGCGTATTAAAATAGTTTATTGAAGAGTGCGTTACAAATCTGGTGGAAGTGCTGGGTGTGATGCCAAGCCCCTCTCGAGTGACGGAGCACAGTCCAGAACCACAGCGATTTCGACCCAACGAGCTGACGCCTGTTCATCAGCGCTGCAGTCGACGCCTACGTGGTGAGGGTCCTGAATTTTCACCTTTATCGACTTCGCTTGGAACATCAACGGCTGTGAACGGGTACGCAACTGACATGACAGCTCAGGTCACTCCAGCCAACATTGTAGTAAACCAGCCAATGCTACCAAAGCCTTTCCACGGCGAAAGCTACGAGGACGCAGAGGACTGGCTTGAGCACTTTGAACGCGTCGCAAAGGCTAACGGATATGGGGAAGAGCGCAAACTTGGAAGTGTTTACTTCGCACTGGAAGATAGCGCACGAACGTGGTATGAAAACCACGAAGCCACCTTCCGGTCATGGAATGATTTTCGACGGGAGCTGCTCGCTGCTTTCCCGAACACAGACTGCAAAGAGAGAGCTGAAGCTGCGCTCCAGACAAGAAATCAGCGCAATAACGAAACTGTCGCCATGTATGTGGAAGACATGTCTCGCTTATTCCACCGAGCGGATTCAAATATGAGCGAAGACAGGAAGCTGCGCCATCTGATGCAAGGCGTGAAGCAAGAACTCTTTGCCGGACTAATTCGAAGCCCGCCGCGCACCGTCGCCGAGTTTCGTTCCGAGGCTACTACAATGGAAAGGACGCTACAACAGCGAGCAAGGTTATACAACCGGGATGCGATCGTCACTTCCTTGGACATGTTGCCACCAACCTTCGGTAACGGCATGGAAGCACTACGCGAGCTGGTGCGGTCTGTTGTGCGAGAAGAGCTGCAGAGGCAGCGTCTTGACCAGAACACTCCAATGCTTTCGTCTCTGGCCGATGTGATCCGTGAGGAGGTCAGGCAGGTGGTACGCGAACCTTCGAGCAACGCACAGCCAGGGCTGCCACTACAACAGAACACGAGAATGACGTATGCTGATATGCTACTATGAGGACATCCAGGACGTGCGGACGTCGCGGCGGCTACACCTATGCAGTACCCGATGCCGCCGAGCACCCTGCAGCCAACGCCAGAGAGGAGACTAAGGAAGAGCGATGTCTGGCGCACCCCCGACAGGATACCGCTGTGTTACCACTGTGGGGAGCCTGGTCATCTCTACCGAACGTGCCACTACCGCCAGGCAGGACTATGTGGTTTTCCTGTTAATGCACCTCGACCACGAAATGGTGAACGTCCCTTCGAAATTGAAGAATACCTGTCAGGTCGTCAAACCTCAAGTGGCTTCCAACGACACCGACCTCGGGCAACGACAACAGGGAGGTATAGATCGCCTAGCCCCCGACCTTCAGCAAGCTCCCCAAGGTCTCGTTCCCCAAGCCCACGGCGGGAAAACTAGAGTCAGCGACCTGTGGAGGCAAGGCCGCTGTCGACGCTAATGCAGAAAAACCTCCAGTGCTGACTATCAACGACGACCGATTCAGAAACCGGTGCTTTGATAGTGACGTTACTTCCGATTTACGTGTGTTCGTTGACGGCTATGAAGTCATCGGACTGGTAGATACCGGCGCAGATTATTCAGTGATGAGTAGCGGACTTTCTAAAATACTAAAGAAAGGGCTGACTCCTTGGAAGGGACCACAAGTTCGCACAGCAGGAGGGCACCTCATCGACCCTACTGGAATATGCACAGCAAGAATCGGAATACGGGGTTTTACGTACGTCGCCAGTTTTATTGTGCTGCCGGAATGCTCAAGAGACTTGATTATCGGCATGGATTTCTTACGAGCTAATGGCGCTGTAATTAACTTGCGAGAATCTTCCGTCTCATTCTCGACTAGGCACGCGATTGCTACCTTTGAAACGGAAGAAAACGTATATGACCTTTGTATTGCAGATGATGGCGTCATGGTGCCGCCAAGATCGAGCATATCTGTCGCAGTAAACAACAAAGCATTCAGTGAATTCGAAGGATTTGCTGACAACAACACTGCCTTACTACTCCAAAAAGGGATCTGCATGGCACGAGGCCTTATTAAGTTACGTGACGGATGTGCAAACGTTCTACTCACAAACTTTGGAAATGAGGTGCAGCATGTTGCAAAAGGAACCGTCATCGCCAGTCTGAATGATTTCGTCCAGGTTACGGAGCTGCGAACTTTTGAAACCAATGATTCTGATTTCGAAAACGTGGAGTATGTCCTTGCAGCCATCGACATCGAGCCAGGCCTACTACCGAGCGAAAAAGAGCAAATAGAGGGTCTTTTAAGGGAATTCGCCGAATGTTTCTCGTTGTCATCTAAGGTTCGACGCACTCTTGTCGCCAAACATCGCATCATTGTCGACGAGTCAGTGAGGCCAATACACCAGCATCCCTACCGAGTGTCACCAAGAGAAAGAGAAGCTATTGGTAATCAGGTTAAACAAATGCTCAAAGACGATGTAGTCCAGCCTTCATCAAGTCCATGGGCGTCACCTGTTGTTTTTGTGAAGAAAAAAGACCAAACCCTATGTTTCTGTGTTGATTACCGGAAGCTGAATGCCGTCACCAAACGGGATGTTTATCCTCTGCCAAGAATTGATGACACTCTGGATAGGCTGCGAAATGCCAGGTATTTTTCCTCATTGGATCTTAAAAGTGGGTATTGGCAGATAGAAGTTGACGAAAGAGATCGCGAAAAGACAGCGTTTGTGACACCTGACGGTTTATACGAGTTCAAGGTACTCCCTTTTGGCCTTTGTTCAGCACCCGCCACATTCCAACGGATGATGGACTCAGTGCTCTGTGGTCTTAAATGGCAGTCATGTCTGGTTTATCTCGACGATGTTGTAGTTTTCTCTGCTACCTTTGAGCAACATTTGGAAAGGCTCCGGGCCGTGCTCACTGCGATCAAATCAGCGGACTTGACGATAAAACCGCAGAAATGTCATTTCGGCTTCCGTGAGCTCCTTTTTCTCGGCCATGTCATCAGTGCAGAAGGCGTCCGCCCAGACCCTGCAAAAACTGAGGCCGTAGCAAGATTTCCGAAGCCAACAGGCAAAAAGGCTGTTAGGCGATTTTTAGGTCTCTGCGCCTATTATCGACGGTTCGTTAAAAATTTTTCACGAATTGCTGAACCACTGACACGGCTGACAAAAGAGGAAATGCCTTTCGTATGGCTTGCCGAACAAGAGGATGCCTTCAATGAACTACGAAAGTGCCTTCAAAGCCATCCTGTTCTGGCGCATTTTGACGAGGAAGCGGAAACCGATATTCACACAGATGCAAGCAATTTAGGTCTTGGGGCCGTGCTCATCCAATGGCAAAACGGACAAGAACGAGTCATTGCGTATGCCAGTCGCACTCTTTCGAAAGCTGAGGTGAACTACTCAGCGACCGAGAAAGAATGCCTTGCCGTGGTATGGGCTATCAGCAAGTTTCGACCATATTTATATGGTAGGCCTTTTCGGGCTATAAGCGACCATCATTCGCTATGCTGGCTGGCTAATCTCAAGGACCCATGTGGACGGCTTGCACGATGGAGCTTGCGATTACAGGAGTATGATATCACGCTTGTGTACAAGTCAGGTCGCAAGCACAGTGATGCGGACTGCTTGTCACGTGCTCCGATTCAACCTGCTGCTTCTGCTTCCACCGAGGATGGTGAAGATTTTATTTTCTTGGGAGCTGTGACACCATCAGACATGGCACTTCAGCAGCGATCTGACCCTGAGATACTCCTCTTGATCAAGTACCTACAAGGACAGTCTGTCGATGTTCCACGACCTTTTGTCCGCGGCTTGTCAGCGTTTGTCCTACGAAACAACATCCTGTATAAAAGGAACTTTGACAACAATACAGCGACATTCCTGCTTGTCGTCCCTTCACCTCTGCGACCAGAGATTTTGGAGGCTTGCCACGACGATCCATCAGCTGGACACTTAGGAGTAAGCAGAACGTTAGCACGCATCCGCACTAAATACTACTGGCCGAAGTTGCTTAGCTCTGTACGACACTATGTCAGAACCTGCCGGGACTGCCAAAGACGTAAGACGCCACCGCTAAAACCAGCAGGTCTCCTTCAACCGATAGAACCACCAGAAGCCCCATTCACACAAGTGGGAATGGACTTACTGGGCCCATTTCCTACGTCGTCATCGGGAAAACGGTGGATAATAGTTGCCACCGACTATTTAACCAGATATGCCGAGACAGCTACTCTTGTTAAAGGATCAGCCGTTGAAGTAGCCGAATTCTTCGTCTCCAACATAGTACTGCGGCACGGAGCTCCAAAAGCGTTGATCACGGACCGAGGGACTGCATTTACGGCCGACCTGATGAAATGTATCATGAAATTGACGCACACCAGTCATAGAAAAACGACGGCATATCATCCTCAAGCAAATGGTCTTACGGAACGGCTGAACAGAACGCTGGCTGATATGTTGTCAATGTACGTTGATATAGAACACCGTACTTGGGATAAAATATTACCCTATGCAACATTCGCCTATAACACTGCGATGCAAGAGACAACACGGATGACGCCATTCCAACTTGTTTTTGGCCGGACGGTAACGACACCTTTAGATGCAATGTTACCTATTGACGAGACGCCCGAGAATTACTATGACGTTCACGACTACATACTAAGAGCAGAAGAAGCCAGACAGCTGGCACGATACCGCATTCTCCAACAACAGAAAACCGACACGCATCGATACAATCTGCGAAGAAGAGACGTCCAGTACGCACCAGGAGACAGAGTATGGGTGTGGATTCCTGTACGAGTACGTGGCCTGTCAGAAAAACTGCTTCGCCGCTATTTCGGTCCGTACAGAGGGCTCCGTCGCGTCGGCTCGCTCAACTACGAAGTTATGCCAGAGGGACAGGATATTCAATCCCGACGGCGGCATCGCACGGAAACTGTGCATGTCGTCAGGATGAAACCATATCACGACAGGCAATGAAACGCTGAAGATACAACGTTCTTTGACGTTAACGACATCCCCAACGAGGGTTTGTGAATGACTGCCATGCGACCAGTTTGACACAAGCATCGGGACGATGCACTCTGGAAAGGGGGGCAATGACACAAGGTGACTTCAAATTACGCACGCTAGCAAATACTTGTGCCTTTTAGATGATTTGCGACGCACGAGCCTGTGAAACCCAGCTGCGCGCGAACCGTGTTGGGGAAAAAGACGAACGTAGAAGAAGAGGCAGAAGGGAATCCTCGAGACAATCTAGCTGTGCTATTATTCTCGGGCACAAGTTCGCCCAGCGTACGTTAGCGTATTAAAATAGTTTATTGAAGAGTGCGTTACAATATCTTCAAACAACTGAAGTCACTACCAACTTCAGCGCCACCAGACATTTGCATGACTTACAGTGACGGGTAGTCCGTACCTTATTATTGCACTGCACTATTTTTCGGCTAAAGGTATTGTGTAGGGTAAAGTGGGGTAATTTTGACCATGACTTGAGGTATTTTCTAAAAGTTTGTTGGCAACACTGAGCAGTGAAAAAGCCTACTCACATAAAGTTGTCTATGAATACACTAGAGGGAACACTAGATTATTGCAGGCTGCAACGCACAGCTCTTCAGCCGGCACTAATCCTTGTACTTTCGGCTACATTTGACTTCACGTGGCTTGGCGCTTCTTTGTCATGAAATGACAATCGGCAAATGTTCAGCAGTTGCTTTTAGGCTCACCAATTCAAATTGAGTCGCAATGGTTCATTATTTTATTTGAAGCGAAATCGAAACACAACAATAAACAAAGCCACAAGTGTGTTTGAAGCCCTCAAGCATGAATACTAGGCAGATTCGTGTGCTACTCATTATTCCTGTGGTCGCTGAAAGATCACAATGCCAGAGTCTCCTCTAGTTAATTTTAGGAAATTCTATGTCCTGCAGTACGCTTTTCAGAAGTAAAGGCACCACCATGCTGGTTTTGGAATGACACCTGAGCTTGCTGTGCTTTCGGGTCAGTCTCTTGACTGCCCTCGATAAGCAGGAGTGCATCACATGGTCTCACGAGGTTATGTAATTGCGCATTAAACGTATTCGGTGAACTGCAGCATGCTTAGGTCTCATTCTCTTGCAAAAAAAAAACAAAAAAAAACACCAGTGATCTCTTTTTTTCAAACTTAAACAAAATTGCTTCCTTGTTCTTCAAAGCTTTGAATGTTCTTGCATTCCATACATACTATTACCTTCATGACATTGTTCTTTTGTACCGTTGAGAAACTTGTGCTTCATGTGTTTAATGTAGAATTTCAATAAAACTGTGACTTATGCAAGCTGGTAATGATTCTAAATCAACTAATACAGCAGTCCAAAAGCAAATAGAAAAAACTAGGACTGAAAAAAAAAAAAGGCGACAAAAGGAACAAGTGCTCATGTGTTCGTTACCGTTTCTTCAGTCATAGCTGTATTTTCTTGTGCTGTGTAAGTTTCAAGTGGAACATTTAACGAACTCATAGTTGCTTGTACATAGCCACTCTTGTTCTGCAGGTCTGCGGCGCTTGCACTCTAAGTTTGTCGTTGTTGAATAACCTGCTGGCTTTCCTTTCAGCGGGAGTTGATGAAAAGCCTGAGCAGTGCAACCTCATTGTTGCACCGTTACTTCCAGTTAGCCTCATCCCTGCTGAGCACCAGGACGCTCGATCGAAGGGTGAGGCACATCTCTTATCAGACGCTGTCGATGTATCTTGCCAGTACAGTTTCTTACAGTTGGTGTCTGTATGTGAGACGATTTGGCTGAAGTATTGTTGTATGTACAGCTGTAATGAAAAGAGATTAGTACTAGTGACTGATTTCCTGTGCAGCATATGATGCATCTACATCAAGCATGGGAAATGCTGGATTCAGGGCAGGATACTTTCTGTCGACTACCCTTGCTTTGAAGAGATCCTAAACAGCCCTTTGTGCTTGGTAAAAAAATTTATACTTTGGAAAGCATACACTTGCCACGAACAGCTTATCTAAGCCTTGCTGTCATATGCGACAAGGAGTGTTCACAAGCGAAGTTTAAAGTTACTGCTCCTGTTCACGTACAGGCTTTTTGAAGGACAGTCGTACACCATATCTTTTATCATGCAACAGATTGCTGCTAATGGTCAAATGCTCGTATATACCAAGAGTGGAGTTCGTATCAAATGCACATCTTGCAAAGAGGTGCTGCCACATGCCGTGCTCTATGGTGCACTAATTTTACATAGTAGCAACACTCGCATGCGCCGTAATCACCCGAAGAAAGCAGTAATGTTTCCTGAAGCACGCTCAACAGCAAGATGTAAGTACTAAGTAACTTCTTTTGCCCTTTTGTTCCCTACCCGTGTAGCTTTCAGCATGCTCATCGGGACGAGAGAGAAGAGAAAGCGCTTAAAGCCTGCAACAAACCCCTGTAACTTCGTGAGTTCTTGAAGGATTCGGGAAAATTTTCTGGAGATCAATTTGTGATCTGGAAATAAACTCTGATATTGGGGTCAATTGATAGTTAGTTATAAATGTGGTTTTTGGCCTCTTCTAAAGTAAGACTAACATGTGCTTTTCATTCTGTAAATGCTCAGCAATGACATACCATGTGTCATGATTTAGCTGTTCACATCAGCGGGCGCAATTTTTTAGACTGTTTTTTAAGTTTTTCACTACAGCTGAACAGGAATTCAGCATAGTGGTGGTTCGCGACATGCTCCTTTCTTGGAGATTCATAAAGTGCCTGCCATTGTTGGTTTAGATTTCTGTATTACCACATCTAATGGGGCTCTGCAACACTTTCTGAGAATTGTCAGAAAACGCTGCCGATCGACAGTCGAGGCTCTCGAAAACATGTGCGCCAAATATTATAGCTCAGCACGTAACCTGGAATTTACGACAAATTCTTTAATTTAGCTAAAAATTGCTTTATTTTCTCTCAACAAATGACGCTACATGCCCAATGTCACTACTTCCCAGGCCAAGTGTCAGCCATTGGCTGATTTGAGCATGACGCGCTCGGTCATTACTGGGGCCGCAGCGGGAGGCCACGACTTGTCTGTGTGCGTGCGTGCAATTGCACTGAAAAGCCGCGCATTTGAAAAAAAAAAGTGGGAAAAGTGCTGAAGGTAACGACGTATTTTCTTTCTCTATGCCGTTTTCCTCGCTTAGCTTCCAGCGCTTTCGTCGGGACGAAAGGAGAGAGACTGCAGTTGCAGCGTGTGGCAAATTTTTGTAACCTCGCTTGTACTGGACGGATTCTGAAAATTTTTGCGGCAATAAGTTCGTGACGCAATAAGCTTTTTTAGTCAATCCATTTCATGGCTACTTGGAAAAGCGTTGCAGGGCCCCGATAAGAGTTGTGTTCCTCCAAATTTGCATTTGGTGACGTTAGCTAAGAGATTGTTAAGAACACCTGAAGGATTTTATGCGTAGCAATTGATCCCACAGCGTGTGTCATTGCTAGCCGTATATGCTGACAAAACCTGAGGAAAAACTTGTGAAAGCACGAAGACTCTTTGAGAGACTCTTCTTATGATATGGTAGCTTTACTTCTTCCTTATAGTTTTTTCGCACTCTCAGACTGCCACATTTTGTGACATCCTAGCCATATGCAGCTTTGTTGAAAAAAAAAATTTTGAATGTAAAGAACAAACCACTTAGTACAACTAGATACACCACAGTCTCCTGTGAAAAAATGCACTATGCTTTTGCAGGCATCAGTGAATGCACTGAGCCGGGCTGATCGCCTACCAGAGGAGCTAATTCGACGAGCACTCCAGTCACACTTGCAGACGCGCCGCTGCTCCATTGTCATCGGTGACAGCGCTTCTCAGGTGTGTCCTTACCTGCCGCCTGCCATCTTCCAATCTTTGTTCAACTATGTCTGATGTTCGATGAACACTCAAGAAAGAAAGGAACTCTTTTGCAGAACACCAGGTTGCCTTGTGTTAGCCTGTCACTGCACTGAATGTGAGCTTGCAGAATGTACATACAGAGGTCACATTTCTAATCTAATCAGTTCAAAAATGCATATACTGCTTTTAGTAGCGCCTTGGGTTTTTTTTTTCTTTCAGCTTTTGCAGTACTGGAGCCCCCTTTATTCTTCTCTGGAACATTCAGCCATCAAGCACTTTTATTTGTGCAATATTTTTTGAAAAACAAAAAAAAAGAAAAAAGAAGACGCCACTGCATGTGCGTCTTGTCACACCAGCAGTGTCGGATTATCACTTTTTTGTGGACGGCATCGCTTTCACAAGATATTGCGCCTCTTGGTACCAGATGTATGATGAACCACCTCATATTTGGTGCCAGGTCGTGTGAGATCCACTGAAAGTGTTTGCGTCTTTTGCTCTGGTAGCATGAGAACATCACCTCCTGTGCATACCTCAAAATTCTGGCTCCGCAAAACTTTCATGCCAAGTGACAATGAGCTATTTAAAGTCTGCTCAAAATGCTGATGACCACTATTTCGAAATACCGAGCAAGTGACCACTTCTCCTTTTCAAGAGATTTGAAATACTATGTGCCAATGACCGAGCAAGCCCCCCACCCCTGTGCACTCTTCTCACCATTTCTTTTCAGGCTGTTCTCCATTATAGACTGCCACAGCAGTGGTTTCTAGGGACCAATGTTCTGAGAGTGTTTAGATGTGAGCACGATTTCTCGATACATTTACAGTGTGGCTCCTCGGGGTTGCATTCCGAGTTGGCACAAATTGTTGGAACATTTGAGCAACACATAAAATTTTAGACAGGGACTTTTTCTGGTTCAGTGAAAGCTGTAAATGCATGCATATTGTTTAATTTTTCATTAGAAGCACAGGTGTGCATTCTTCTGACGAGCTCTTCTGCTGCTGTATTTTTAATTTTGGTTCATGCCCTCCACAAGTTGTTCAATCATATTTCACTATGAGGTGGGGAGGAGTGTTTGCTCAGGATTTTACACTAGAAAGAAGATGCAATGTTGATGCCGCCAAATAACAGCATTCTGGATAAGGCCAAAGTTTGCATTAAGGTCCTACACTTATGAACTGCTTAGACATTTCCCAATTGAGACTTTGCATCCGCCAACTGCACTGGTTGCTCACGTTCCCTGAGTGCAATGGCCTCGTGTTTTGACTGGATGATGAGGACCAGGCAACACATGCAGTCGCACCGCGATATTTGAATAACACAATTCGCGCCAGTTGGTTGTTCACACCGAGGCGAAAACAGCGCATATATTGACGAGAATGGACAGACACAAAAAAAATATACATGCCTGCACCTGTATCCTTCCTTGTGTCTGTTCGTTCTCGTCAATTCATGCTGTTTTTTCCAAGGTGCGATGTTCGAGCAGAAATAATTTCAAATGAAGTGTCGATAAATGCAAGTTTTTCGTCAATGCAGGTAGAGCCTGCGCTGAACGCCCTGCGAGGCCTGCTCGATCACGAGGAGCTGTTCTGTTCCCTGTGGGGCGACACCCTCGAGCCCTGCTACCTGCCAGGTCTTCAACTACAGGTGCACTTCTCATTAATGCACGCCTTCGATATTTCTGGTCTAGAGCAAGAATGTCAAAGCACGCAGCTAGCAGCTACAGCTTGGTACAGACCTGACAGTCAGAATTTTTTGACCATAGCAGTTCCAACCTATCTCAAAAATCTGATAAATTCGGCCTTCTTTTTTTTCTCTCAGACTGTGTGTCCAGTAATAGGTACAGACACCTACATACAATGCATGCATTGTACTTACTAAATGTGTCAGCTTTTCTGTGCCAACACAATGAGTATTCTGTCTATTCCGTCACATAATGCAAATGGGCGTGAAGAAATGAATGTATCAAGCAAAATTAAATTTTTTTATGGTGCTCAATTTTGAACGCAAGAGCCCTGCACCCTGAAGGCAGGCAGCTGCCTAACCACTGGGCTACACACTGATGCTTGCAGAATGCAAATATGCCTGAACCATATAAATGCATTGTACATATGCACTGGCTGCTTAAAAAATGTAAAGTGAGGACAATTTCCACGAAAGCTCAGGTAAAATATTTCGCGTTGGTGGCATAAGAGTCCTCTCTAGGAACTTGTGCTAAACCAACGCAGAGCGCTGTGCACATGGTGACAAATGAGGCTTTTGAAACTTGAAGGCCAAACGTATGCTTCGGAGGTCACAGCATGGGCTTTTTTTCAGGCTGCTCCAGACACTGATGAATGCTGGAAATAAGACAAACATATGCCATGCCGATATCGCCCATAAACCCCATTCTAGGAAGGGCTGCAAACATAAAAGCTTTCCAAAATAACGCTCTATGCTTACGCATCACTTGGACAACTTTCGAAGGAGATCCTGAAGTGTGTTTTTTTTCCACTTCTTTTATTGTATATTGTCACGTCGCTCCAGGGGGTGTCGACAAGGTTTATTGACGTCTGAGCAACAGGGCTCTAACTAAGTACATCGGTTGGACTTGTTTTCCAGAGCAGGGGCCCACGCGCACTTCTTTCTTCTCTGTGGTGTGAGCCTTCACCTTGGCATACGACCCACTACTAGAAGTAGGTGGCAATATTCCTTCTCAACAAAAAAAAAGAAAGAGCATCGTCCCGATGCTGTAAAGTTATTGAAAAAAAAAACAATGTAGCTTAAACAATGAAAACGGGCACCAATAATCAAATATTAGACGCGATAAGTTCACCAATGATGAGGCAATTTTTGGAGCACAAATAAAAAAAACACAGGAAAAGTGGTCTTTTAGGAACGCGCAAAATAAGGCTTCATGCGCACCACGTGAACTATGTCGGAGGTTGGTTGTTTTCGTTGTACCCATTGTGACGACGTAGCATCCGGAACTACTTCGTAGTTTACGTCGCTCACGCGGCGTAATACTTTATACGGACCGAAGTATCTGCTGAGCAACTTTTCGGAGAGGCCACGGCGTCGAACAGGGGTCCAAACCCAAACTTGGTCTCCTGGACTATAATATACATCATTGTGACGCATATTGTAACGTCGTGCATCGACCTGTTGCTGCTGACCAATGTGTAGCCGGGCGAGCTGGCAAATTTCCTCGGCACGCTCTGCAAATTCTTCTGCGTCAGTTGTTAATTGATCGGCGCCTTCACAAGGAAGCATCGCATCCAGAATCGTCTGAACTTCGCGGCCGTAGAGAAGGCGAAACGGTGTAAATCGGGTTGTTTCTTGAACGGCGGTGTTATAAGCGAACGTCACATAAGGCAAAATGCGATCCCATGTTTTGTGTTGGACGTCGATGTACATGTAGATCATGTTTGTGACTGTCTTATTTAGTCGCTCGGTTAAGCCGTTGCTTTGCGGATGGTAAGCAGTCGTCGTTCGATGCCTAGTGTTACTTAACCGAAAAACTTCATCCATAAGCTGTGCAGTGAACGCTGTTCCTCTGTCAGTTATCACTGTAGATGCAGGGTAGCCCCTCACGGATGTTTCAGACCCTTCCTGGAAGCGGCACCACAAGCCCAGTGCGAGTCAACACTCCCGTTCATCGGACAAGCCGCAGGATCAGAGGATTGCCACCCGAAGCTGACCCTACAGTTCACACCAGTATGATGAGCACGTCCGCTCAAACCACTTTAAAAGGTACGGAAAACCCCCCGGTGACTTGGTACACCCTCGAAAGTCCACAGGTTCCGACACCGTTTCATGGCACCGAGCTCGAAGACGTCGAGGACTGGTTGGTCGACTTCGAACGCGTGGCTGCGTTGAACGACTGGAACGACGCGGCCAAACTACGGCGTGTGTACTTCTATTTGCAGGATGGAGCACGTACCTGGTACATAAATCACGAGGAACAGATGACATCATGGCCCGAATTCTGCCACCGGCTGTTGGATACTTACAGAAGTGCTGATCACCACGAACAAGCCGAGCGAGCGATCCAGGCCTACATCCAGATGCCCAATGAAACTGTCATGACCTATGTGGAAGATATGACGCGCCTGTTCCGACGGGCTGATCCGAGTATGACAGAAGAAAAGAAGTTGCGTCACCTGATGCGGGGAGTTAAGGAGCAGCTTTTCGCTGGCCTTGTACGGAGCCCTCCGAACACGGTCGCTGAGTTTTTGTCCGAAGCCGTCACGATGGAAAAGATGCTTCAGCATCGATCCACCCTGTATGAGGGGCAAGTGAACACGTCCACTGCTCAAGTTCTCACGACTTTTGGGAGCAACACCGAGTATCTGCGTGACCTTATCCGCTCTATAGTACGCGAGGAGCTGCAAAAGGCTGCCACACCACCACTACCTACGGTGAGTTCCATTGCAAGCATCGTCAAGGACGAGCTGCATCATGCCCTTCGTGACCCTGTGAGCCTGGATAACGCCACACCCGCCCCGGCTGACTACCACCGTGCGACCTATGCGGAAGCCTTGAAGCGCCCAGCATCCTCTTCCCCAATGTTTGTTCAGGCACCTCCTACGGTTTCACCTCAGTCGGCGCAGCCTCTACGGTACTACAAGAACACACGCACGCCCCCACCCCTCGTTTACGCCAGCCCTGTGCATCTTGTGGAACAACCAGCACACTGCCTTTACGACAGACGTGCTTTGCCTCGGAAATCTGATGTTTGGTGCACTTCTGATCGCCAACCTTTGTGCTTCCACTGTAGTGAAACGGACCATTTGTACCGCCAGTGTCCATACCGGCGCCTCGGGCTGCGCGGATTTTCAGTATACCCAGCACCTCCACCAATTGTCACGTCGCTCCAGGGGGTGTCGACAAGGTTTATTGACGTCTGAGCAACAGGGCTCTAACCAAGCGTGCGTCGGTTGGGCTTGTTTTCCAGAGCGGGGGCCCACGCGCACTTCTTTCTTCTCTGTGGTGTGAGCCTTCACCTTGGCATACGACCCACTACTAGAAGTAGGTGGCAATATTGTTATATAGTTATGAGATCACAAGGGCCATTTTTGGTGCTGCGGTTGTTCGCCACCACAGCCAATGTCTGTAACCGCTATGGCGCAAAAGTAAAAAAAAAGCTTAATAAAAACTTAATCAACCTGGAACGGGGTTCCAACCTGGGCCTTCACCGTGGCATCCCAGTATTCTACCGCAGAGACATATCATTGCTTGGAAATTCTTCGCAAAAAGACCATATACAGGCATTATGTCTTGGAGGAACCACATTAACATATGTAATACTATAATGAAACAGAAGAATGAAGTAACAACCAGGCGTTGCACAATGTGAATCTTGTAACCAGGATCCCCCGGTACTAATTGCATAACTAGTGGGTCGTTAAGTGTTTCCAACTTATTACAAAAGGTTCTGCCAAAATTCTTCATCGCCCTCAGCCACTGCATCAACAAAGTGTACGTAATGCCTTGCAAGTGCATAGCGGGTACCTCGCTTCTCCTCACAATCCTGAATAATGGCGTAGTGAGTGCTTCCAAACCTGACATAGATTATGATTTATGGCGTAGTGGTTACCTTGCTAGCGTACTTGTATTATTAGCTCCAAGAGAGTTTACAGTGGGTTCCAAAAACGCTGCTCTTCCAGCTTTCGCTGTGACTGAACTAGTCCCTCCGTGCAGGCCTAGCATTTTTTTTTTTACTTCCTGGCCCAGTCTGTGTGTCACAGTGTGATGAAATGGTAAGCCTACACTAGGTACCCCCTTTTCAAGCTCCGTATTTTGTATTTCACAAATATCGAGTAAGATCAAGTCATCTGCAGATTCATTTCAACTTAACAGCGTCTGTACCAATAACTTTCTAGACCAAAAACAGCACACGTCTGTGCTATTTCCCTTGTGGCTCTAAGTTATGCCTTCCGCCCACAGGGCTTGGTTCGGGGTTCAGCGGGGAGCCCCCTCTCGGCCCGCGAGCTCATTTGGTCTCTGCACCCATCCACGGTGGTCGACATGGCACAGGGGCGCGTCTGGCAGTGCCCGCTACACGTCGGGTACCAGGGTCCCCTGACGCGCAAGTGCGTGCACCCTGCCTGTACAAGGCTATAAGTATTGCATCACTGTGAAGGAGTCGGGAATGACATTGGTTGTCTGGGGTTCCCAACTTTCTCTTGTACACGAATGCTTTTGTATCCTGCCTCACTCCAAGTGTGACCACCACAACAATTTATTGAATGCCCCTAGAACTATCAGAAGTAGAACGTTACAGCCATAATTCTATTCTGAGAGACTGCATCACATGTCTTCACTGTTATAGTTGTTGGGCAGAGCCCACCACAGCAACACCTGCTCAGCCTTGTGTAAGACCGCTGCACCTTAGCAGTTATAAACTTTCTTAATTATAGTCCTTTGTTATTGTACAATATCAGCATGACACAGCTTTCTTGATAGGACATGAGCAAGTATATTGTCTTATGTCATGCTTATAGTGCACATTAACGAAAGACTGGGAACTTTTTCAAGGGGCTCATTTCTCTGTTTGACACAACTGAACAGCTTTAACAGACAATTAAACGGGAGAAAACATATGGGCTACTAATTGATGCCTTTTAACTGTAGTCTTATAATTCCAACGTAAATGGAAATGAATCAATGTGGACGAAAAATCATCTTATCGTTTAGTGGGATCCAACAACACAACCTTCAAATTGTGCTTCGGATGCTCTGTCTATCCAGCTACAACAAAAGGCACTGTCCGTCCACTTCGTTGGGTGTTTTCTGTAAGTGCAATCCCTGGGATTGTCAGCAGACTTGCCATTCATGGCCTGGGCTAGAACCTTGCGCCCTTTATTAGAACAACTGAACATTATTGCCACGTGTGATTGGTAGAGGTTTGCGATTAGTGACAATGAGCATAAGCATCAACCAATCGCATGTGGCGGTTCACTCTAAAAATAGCTACAAAATCATTAAGGCGAGGAAAGGCAAGCGAGGAAGATGATTGCTGTGTGACAGAAACATCCCCAAATGGGCGGAACTGTTTTTTTAGAGTGTAAATTTTTTGTCGCTCTCTCTCTGGTGGCCACACCCAGGCTGAAGGCCGCACGCACTCCGTCGGCAGAGTCGCACGTGTCGCAGTTTGTGCAGCAGCTGGGACGAGCCCCCAACACTGCCGCGGCTGAGCAGCTGCTGCAGGCCTTCCAGAGGCATCTGCGCGTCAAGGCAGCAGCTCTCATCCAGTGCGCCTCCCGCTCCAGGTGATACGCTAGCCATTGTTTTCAAGGCAAAAGCCTCATCACATACAAAAAGTGACGATCTGTGTGAACATGAGTGATATGAAAGGAAGGGTTAATTTATATGAGTGGTAAAACTGCCCACAGGCTCCATGTATCAAAGTCCGAACATGTCATTGACTGTAACTGAGGAGGCCTGCTTATTTTGGCATCATCTGTAGGTACGAAAACAAGCTAATAAGTGGAATTTCTGTCCATTTGGACGTCCAGGCCAGCAATAGATGCTGCATTGATGAAGCAGGCAGTGATTTTATGCTTGCAGCACACATTTTGCAGGGATACTGCATCTGCAGAACTCGACAAAGTTCTTTGAAGGCGCTTCTCGTGATTCTTCAAGTGGCCAATTGCGATAAAACATTGAAAGCTGCAGCAACCATAGCTAGTAGTCACGAAATCAGAAAACTAGCCATAATGTAGCCAACTTGAGTCAATGGCAATTAGAGTAGCCAAAAGTGACCATGTGCCTGTGAGAGCAACTGTGGCATTTTTATTTAAACGACCAAATTAAGTAGGCTATTCGTGGAAACATTAGTAAATGCGGAAACAACCCTTCAAAATCACGGTTACTAATATAAAAAGCATAAATTCCTGACTTTAGGAATCATTTTGTCAAGGATAACGAAGACTCTTGCGCTGGTGCCGAAAGTAGACTGTTTTCATGTTTTTTGCGTGACTTTTCTTGAGAGGACTAAAAACTACCATCCGTGGTATGATAACAAAAAGAGAGTGCTGCCTGAGTGTGCACAAAATCTGAATTTATGGGATAGAATGGTATATGTCACAAAGCTTCTCATGCGATTAAGAAAACCGAGCAGTTAGACCCGTCAAACTTATGTTCACAAGGGCTGGCCTGGCGATATTGCCTCTATGTCAATTCTGCGCAAATATAGAATCTTGATGCCAACATTTGCTTTTCAGAAAAACTCTTTTTCACTAAATATGAGATATCGTACTCAGTTTTGCTGCTTTTATTGTGGGGTGTGTTTTGCTGCCTTTGATGGAGCGTGTGTGTATTCTTGCTCAAACTACTAAACGTATACCATTTTAAGAGGGGCACATGTCATTTTATTAAAA
This sequence comes from Rhipicephalus microplus, assembly GCF_043290135.1. Classification (NCBI taxonomy): domain Eukaryota; kingdom Metazoa; phylum Arthropoda; class Arachnida; order Ixodida; family Ixodidae; genus Rhipicephalus; species Rhipicephalus microplus. Next base: position 9,840,056 of record NW_027464597.1, on the reverse strand, counting down.
AAAAGGTTCTTATTTTGCGATTGATTTTGGTGAAACTTAGCGAGCTTATCTATATTTGAGTGCTGATTTATTATATGTGATATTTTTTCAGATAAAGTGTGTAGTTCTTAAAATACAATAGTACGCTGTTTCATGAGCCTTTTGGGGAGCAAGTTTTTTTTTTTATAAACTGAGCGAGTTGCAGGGCAAACCAGCATGTCACAATAATCTGGAATCAGAACTGTTTGCAGTGTGACAAAAATGGATTATCTAAGCTCATTTGTAGAAAATTTATGCTTTGTTAAACATTTTGCGATTGAATTGAAATTGACCTACTCGCAAAAGTTCCCCGAACTCCCCTTTAGTTGTGGTCCTAGGTATTGGGCTTATGAGCTAGAAGTCTTGCATTCAAGTTGTTCTGAAAACCGCATATTTTGTTTTTCCTGTTTTTCTCTCATCTTTCTTCTAGCTTGTTTTACATCTTGTGGTGGAGTTTCAATGCATGAGCCAGTTAAGAATCGCACTACGTTAAACCCTTGCCCTCTACACGTTTACTTTACATGTTATGATTGTATATCATCTTATTAATTCACTCGATAAATCATATTACTAATCATGACCACACTCAAACCTCATTATAACAAAGTTGCATATTACACAAAAACAAATTTTAAAAATAAATTACGTTAAACCCCACATATCAATCACAAAAATAAATTCATTATATCTAAAAATTTGTTGTAAAGGTTTATTCTTAAGGATTTATATATTGAAAGGCTACTTTTCACTTACTTCGTAATAACCGATATTTCATTATATCCAGTTTCATTATATTGTGCTTTGAGTGTATAGCTACTATTACTGTTGTTGTCATCTCTTGTATATTTTTCAATCGACACTTTTTATAGGTAAGGGTCAATTATTTTGTAATATAAATTAGTGACCCTCAATCACTCACCATAACCTCAACATCACTAATTCTTGATATGCTGCCATTGTCATGTAAGTATATACATTTAAATAGTACCTGTATTTACTGTACATCACACTCTGCAATCACTACCAGCTAGTGATGTTGAACAATGCCTTTCAATAACAATGAGGCTTCTAGTGGTTTGCCCTAAACACTACAAGAACAGAGCAAATGATCTGCCCCTGTCACCAGCAGCTCCTCTCCTTTTTGCTCTCATGGCAGCAGCAGCTAAAATGAATGCGCATCCAAGAACAATCTTCAAGCGGTCAGCAGGCTATTTACATCAAGCTGTATGTGAGGCCATAAAGGGAGATTCCAAATTATTTTGACCAGCTGAGTTTTTTTTTAAAGTTTACCTAAACGTACACGGGTGATTTTCGCAATTCGCACCCATAATCGAAATTATGTACCGAAGGTACAATAGCCGTGAACCTGTGCACAAAAAGGTGAAGTCTGTGGGCGTGCTAACAACCTATGTAAAGTTATTTCCACCGCGTGACGCATGTGTCTCGCACAGAAGCCGCATTTCTAGTTCACAAATACTGAGCGGTAGGTGGCGTTGTGCTAGCGAGTGTTTATCACCATCATCATCATGATCATGGTTAGAACGGTGGCGCCCACAGTGACGCCTGGCAGCAAGCCTTGGTGGTGGCAAGGGAGAGATGAGCGGGTCTCTTTGGCGGGTGGTGTTTGACGCAAATGGTTGTCTGTAGAGGTGGGTCCCCAGTACACAGCACCGCGGGTTGCGCGCCAGGGGCCCTCTTGGTAAGTCAAGCGTTGGCAAAGCCGCCTTGACTGTGTTATTGTTTATGTTGTTGAGTGTTATGTAATTTTGTGTAAGGCTGTTTGGCGTGTTGATCACAATCAATGTTATAATAATTCGGTGGACGATATCATCGTTTCTAAGAGTAGCTAAATAAATGTGTGTTGTTTGGTTCCTTCTGACCGCGTCTACTGTGTCCGTTCACTCCAAGAAGCCCACAAGTTTTGCCTGCGGTCGGAAACGGCATTGGGGAAAGCCCCAATGACTGGCTGCATTTCTAAACATGTATAGCCCTGGAACGTACATTCCATGAGAAAGCATCCGAATTCGGGTCATGATAGGGATGGACAGGTATAGTCGCTGCTCTAACACGCAGCAACTACCTCTCCATCTTTTGCTGCCTTCAGTTTTCCGGATATAGACCAACAGACCGACCACGCATTATGCCAGCTAAATGCGGCAGTGAGAGATAGCAGCCTCGGGGAGTCGAGCTGGACGTTTGTTGCCACTGCAGTGGGGCAAGGTAGTCAGTGCTGTCCAGAGTTTATTCGTCTTGCTGTGAACACAGCATGTTGGCAGGGGACCCATATAGACCCACTTCGCAGTGCGGATATTTGAAAAATGAGGTCCACTTCAGCACAGAAATAGAAGAACGGGCACTGGTCGTGGTCTGATGGCAAGCAAGCCAATGATGGTCAACAGCGGACTTGCAGCATAACTACGAACTGACGCAGGCACAGCGTGGTGTGGTTCTGAGGCTGCCAGTGATCCTTGAACATCACTGCAGGCGACACCAGCCGCTTGTGACTGCAACTAGCGCTAAAGCTTTCCCATAGCAATCCTTGTTGCCTTTGGCTATTCTTTTATGTGCAAAATTTTCACTAAAGATAAAGTCCAGCAATTTCGCATTAACCCAATTTATCCATTCTCAAATTTGTTTGTATACAAATATTTTTCATGTTCATAAGAGCACTGCATTGTCTCCGTTTTCAGTGCTAATGCACAATATATTTCTGTCATAAAAGCACAGGTAGCATGATGAGATAACAAACTTGAATTGAGTAGTTGTAATTCTGCAGCGTCTGTCGACCAATTCCCTGTACTGAACAGGAGGGCTTTGCAGGTGAAGCTCTATAGGTTGCGTAAGCTGATTTGCGACAGCGACTGAAAAGTCTTCCGGCCAGCGGAAACGGCTGGCCTTGTCATTACAACTCGCTGGCTATCTCTGCTGTCATTCATGCGTGACGTTTATTAGCAAAGAGCTCCACCATCATTTTCTTTTGCCTATTTGCTTGACCGCAACCTTTATTTAGCTGTCTAAAAAAATTCACACAGGAATGCATGACATTACGTACAAATCTGTCTCGTCACATTGCTGGTTCTGCAGCTGTGAAAGAGAGTGAAATGTCATGACCTAATCTGCAACCGTACCCGTTCAGTCCTGCTCTGTACCTGCACAGTTAAGGGATCAGCGACTCGACTGAACAAATAAGATTTAAAAATGTTTCAACAAGAGAGATTGTTGCATATATCTAAGCCCAGTGTTTGCAGCTTTTATCAGCCTTTTGAAGCAAAGGTGAATGTTTCAGGCTTTGCTTTTTTGATTTACCAAAGACTTGTTTAATCTTTGTTGACTCTCTAAATGAATATTTTTTTTTTTTGGTTTTCAATATTATGTGGCCTTGCATACAAAAAGCTTGGGTGCCTTTCAGGTTTTGATGGGTTCGCATCGATGGTATGTTTAACACATTGGGGTTTTTTAGTTGCTTTGCTCATGAACTTGTGCTAAAATACTAAACTCGAATAATGCTGTATGGTCGATGTGAAATCGCCTTGCGATCTGTGCTGCGGACACGGAATGTCGTTCCCTTGTCGTGCTGTTCGGTACATACGTGCCTCGCTAATATGCTGCAAGAGACGCAGTAAACAGACATATCTATGAGTGCCACATGATCTGCCCGCTACATGTGTTTGCTGCCAACAATTCTTAAGATGTTCTAAAACATCACGTGCGGCAAAACGACGCACTTTCCGTTTCGCGACCGTGCGTCAGTGGAAAGATGAGAGAGAAAGTGAAGAAAAAAAACTTTTCTCATTAGCTATAGCTGGAAACTTTTTTCCGCGTTACTCCGAATAAGTTGGCAGCCGAATGGAGCAGGAAAGAAAAGGGCGCGCTTTCCTTACGTCAGCCGAGCCTTTGCGCGCCCGCGCTTTTCACTTTCCTCCGAACGATAATGCCGACGGAAAGGAATTCCTTATGGTCTTGGTGATGCCGATGGCCCGAGGGAGGCTGCCAGCGGTTGCTTGGTTTGCGTCGTCGGAAAAGTCATTGACGCGCGACTTGCGACTGCTGGAAGTAGCGTAGTGCGAGCAGTGCAAGCGCACTGTTTTGTTTCCGGACGCTTCATGCCTGTCGCCGTGCCTCGAAGGCCGATCGAGCAGACCGCCGGTAGCGCAAGGACCGGCTGGTTTGGCCTTGAGGGTGCTGCTTTGAAAGACTTTGCATAGCGACCTTGCACTCACATTTTCCTGCTCATTAAACACCCCGTTTTCTTCTTTCTTTTGGTGCGGTCCGCGCAGGCGAGCCCTGTCAACGAAGTACCTGCAGTCGGTGCTGGCCGTGCCGTACCTGTCCGACTTCTTGGTCATTCTCGCAGAGGCCGAAAAGCTGAGACCGGGGCTGTCACGCTACGTCCTGCCGCCGACCTGACGACCGCCCCCGACGATCTAGCTCTTCACAATCGTAGCTCGTTGAATAAAAGAATCCTTTCTCGATCGAGCCTTTCCTCCGCCTATTGCGTTCCTTTCCTCGTCACGTGTGAAAGAAGGAAGCCGTCTGACTGGTGTGTGTGTGTGCGTGAGTGAGTGCGCACAGGTGTGCGCGTTGTGTTGTCGGGTTGCTGCCGTCGCAGCAACGTCCGTAGTCGTAGCCTTCGTAGCGCGCTAGGGTTTCGGCGAGCGGGCACGACGGGCAAATCAGCTGACGGCCCGCAGTCGAGAACATGGCGGTCGCCTGGAGTAAGCTGCTCGAGCAACGACGGCCCGCCGTGGTTGCCGGCACGGTAGCCCTCATCTACGCCTGGTCCTACTTCAGGTTTCTTAGGAAACAGAAGAGGTGAGTCTCCCCAGCACGCGAACTGCCGGGTAGCGCCGTGCACTTATCACGGTTTGCCGAGCTATTCCAGTATCGAGGCGAGCGCTAAGCACGGGCCGGGAAGCACCCGTAACTTTTCCTAGTTCCTCCGGCGAATCTTTTACCATCGGCGCGTGTCGACCGTGAGATGACGGCCCTCGCGGATTATTGAAAACAAAACGACTCGCCTTTTTCTGAGAGGAAGTAATGAACGTGTCGTCGTGGTCGTGACATTCATTTACCGAGGCCGGTCCGACATCGCGAAACCAAGTGCCTTATCTCGATAACGTGCGCACGGCGACGCCGATTACGGATGTTTATGCCGTACTTGACGTTACCGTCTCTTTCTCCGTTCCTGTAGGAGTCGGGAACTTGCAGCGGCGGCGCTTGTTTTCGACAAGGTGAGTTTGTTGCTCCTCCGGCAAAGGCGCGAGCAGCCTGGGGTCAACGCTGACAGCTGTCGATCTCTGCTTTTAATCGTCCGTTGTTTTTGGCCGCATCGCAGAAAGATGCCAAAAAGGAGAAGGCGCACGTGGACCGCGAGTTCTTCAGGTGAGATGCCGACCGATTCCTATCAATTATCAGCAAGTTCATATGTTGACGTTGTTGCATTTCTTTCGCGCTGTAGGCAGCTGGGAAGCCTACTCAAAGTTGTCATTCCCGGCGTCTTCACACCAGAGGTAAAGTCACTACTTTTATATTTCATTTTCTTTCTTTTTTTACGAAATAGTCCGGACCTGTACACCACTCACCAAGCTTCGATCACAATCGAGTGCTGCCGGGATCAAGCTCCTCGATCGTGATTGGCTCATTTGCGTATGGTGCGCTGAAAGGAGCTAATCGCGTTCGAGGCACTTGATCATGATCGAGAGTTGCTCGAAGCCGCACGCGTCAGACCGAAGAACGTAACTGCCGTTGACAGCTGGTCAAATTATGCCAATACAGATCGAACTGCGCAGCACAAGCGATGTTAAAGGGCAGATTTGAGTGGCGAGGCATTGGAAAGGAAAGATCACTTTAGAGCTAAATTTTAATGCATCATTTGCTCTCTATCCTCGTGCGTCGGGAAGTTTGGCAAATGAATCTGACCTTGGTAGGATCTGCGATTGCCAACGGTTGCCAGTTTTCCTTAAAGAGGTGGTCTATTTAAATTCGTTGCTAGAACATAGCCTCATGTGGCCCTTGCGTGTTAACTCTGTGGCCAATGCTCGGCAGCCTTGTTGCATTATATGCTTAGCGGTTCCCCATTTGTGATTTGTAATTAATCTGTCATTATTGCATGGAATTATTACATCATTCTGTTTGAACTCCTGGGCAGTGCTAAGCAGTACCGATATCAAAATATGCACCTAATTATCTTCATTAGCAAGATTGATTTTGATCAAGTGCAATCAAAACTATACCCATATCTGTTTGCGCACAGTATTGGAATATTGCCAATAGCAAGAGAGGTAGCCAGCGTTTCTGCTTTCCTGTGCCGCAGTAGCTTGCATTGTTTCCAACAAAACGGTTGTGAAACAAAATATTCTTGAAAGCTGTTCACTTTTGATTCGAAACCCATTATGATCACATTTATTTTATGAGTTCAGTCATTGTCCATGTTTTTCTTTTCCAAGTTTCAATGAGTTTAACATTAAAGTTCGCCAAGTTTAATTTGTTTCTTAGCATAAGCAGGACCGCAGATTGTTTTCTAATGGACCCTCTTTGTCACATGTGACACAGAACTTATACCAATTGCCGACTAAGTGGATTATTAACTCTCCGTCCCAGTTTCGAAGAAACGGGCACACTAGCATTCTTTCTACCACAGTTCCCAAGGGCAACATGGGTTCATCCACGTAGACATAAGCATATTACGAGAAGTGGCCTGGGATTGCCCCATCATGTCTAGACCAGGAATGCCCACGTTAGACCAGACGGCCGTGGGTACAAAGATGTGGCAAAGTGCCAAATGAAATTCTGATCCTTTCCGTCGTGGTCAGAAGGAAATGCTGCGCAAAAGTGTGTGCTAGCATTTACTTACCCTGGTCATTGGTCTCCCTTGCTTGTGAAATTGTAATAAAGTGATGTGATACAGTAGACTCTCAATAAATGGAAATTTCTTAAATTGAACAACTGCCTCTGATAGGATTGGTTTCATACCTTAATTGTACACATTTGTCTGGCTCTTGATAAATAATACCCCTGTGTCTATAATAATTATATAATGTGTCTATAATAATTTTCTCAAATGTCTCTCTCTATTATATTTTTACTAATTTCTGCATTGGTTTCTTAATTTTGTACAGCCCACAATCAGATTGATGTGTGCAAACAAATAAATAGATTTTCGCATTGATTTGTCTGCTTCCAGTTTGGCTACATGCTGTTGGTGGCCAGCTCGCTCATTGGCCGGACGCTGTGCGACATCTGGCTCATCCGCAATGGCACCATCATCGAGCGGGCCATCATCTCGCGCAACGTGTCACTCTTCAAAGAGACCCTGCAGGCGTTCATCTTTACCATGCCTATGGTGGGTGTAATGTTCCCGTTGCACACATTTTCAGAAGGGGAAAAAAAAGCACAGTAAAGCTTTGATAAACAAAGTCCTCAAGAGAGGTTCAGTCAATTAACAAGACTTCTAGTTGGGAATGGGGGGCATAGGGGCAGGGCTTTCCATTGTTCAACATCTAGGCATTGTTGAATATTATGCAGAAAGAAACGAATGTGTCACCTGGTTTGTCTCGTTGCATGGTGTTCAGTTAATGAGTTTGGCGAGTTTCACTTCTCAGGAGACACTAGTGATGTAATGAAAAGAGTTTTTAAAAACGTACCCCTTGTTGATTCAGTTCGTGGCTGAATAACATATAGCTGTGCGCTGTAGATGTTCATCACTGTTAATAAAAGATTGCAGTCTAGATAGACGACAGGCATCTCAATAATACTTTCCAGATTGTTCTTTCTTTGAGAAAAATCTGTTAAAAAGTTTTTTTTGGATCTGTTTAGAGAAGGTTGCCGAAACATCTGTTTGGATTAACTAGTAATTTCTGCATTATTTAATTGTAAATGAACCAATTACAATGCTGTTCATCTGCATGAGCAATTTCCGTGTCTTGAGACGCGGCTGTGGTGTCTGTTTCTGTTGACATTCTATCTCTATTAAAAAGTCTTCATGAAGTAATCTGCCAAGGGGACATTCTCTTCAGCCTAAGGAGGTTTTTAGATATGCATGCTAGAGTGATGTCATTGATGGTAAATAGCAGCAATCAGTCGTTATTGATTTTACTGTGGGCCAGTGAAAAATCATGATGTCTGTCACTGCTTTACTAGACTCTGGCCAGTGTAGAGGTTGTGCTGTGGTGTTCATTGCTGAATTTTTCAGTGTTTGGAAATGGTTGTTTACTGAGTATTGTGTGCACATATAAGAATTACTGGTAGAGTAACATGTCATTAAGCTTCAATTATGTAATTTTAATGCATCATTGGCCTGTCGATTGTGCCGTTGCTCGTACAGTACAGAGCCTGATGAAAAGTGCTACATTTTTCTTCTTGTTTTATATTTGTTTTATTCCGACATTTGCTTTAAGCTTGGGCCCTGTTGAGTCAATTACCCATCAAGGCTTACTTTTGCGAATGTTCATAAATATATATGTGAAGCCACTGCCTTTTCAGTTTTTGCAAAAGATTGAGAAACAACTCTTACAAATCATTATCGGAATCGCGGCCTTGACTTGGGTTGTTGTACACGTGCTTAAGTATACACTTGGGTGACTGCTTTCTTTCTTTTTCTTTTTTACAGCTTTCCATGGTCAACAACCTCCTTAAGGTAAGCCGCCTTGGGGGTTATTTTCTTGCTACTTGAAAACAAAACGAAAAGGAAGAGGATTCATTAGACCTGTGCTGTTTAGCTTATTGCCTTTGACACGCGTGTAAGCTTGCACATGCCCTGCCCAAATGACTGAAGTACAACAGCCAGTTTTCCTCCACGACTGAAAAAATATCCCCATTCTACGGCAGTGTTGCCAACTTTGCAGACTCATTGGCGCAGGCTCGTATGCATCCGTAATTTAAAAAGAAACACCATTGAATGCTTAAGTTGTATCTCTTCATAGACAGTGCAAGAGTGCTTTTACCAATAGCTGTGCTTAAAGTGAGCTTGAGACATTTCTCATTTGACCATTGTTGAAAACTCAAACAATATGTGCAAAATAATTTAGCGAAAAAAATTGGAAGGTGCTAAATACGTTTTTGTTTACACTCAAGTGTAGTGTTTCGTCATTCAGTGGGCTATTTTTTTCATTTTTTTGTAACAGTCTTGCATCACAAACTGCTGGGGGGTGCCTTCCAAGTCCGCTGTAAAATGCGTTATCCCATTATCTCACACCTGTCGTTCCTGTCAGAGTTGGTCCATACCACGATGTCAGATTAGTGGCCACGGCGTTCCATTGCCAAGCTTGAGGGTGCGGGTTCGAGTCCCGGTCACAGTGGCAACATGCCAAATTGGACAAAATGGGAAAACACAGGTGTACACAGATTATGGTGTGCATTAAAAATGCCAGGCAGCTGAAATTGATCCAGAGTTCACTACTATATGTTCCCTCTTCATTAGGTTTTTGCAAATATGCGAAAGAATAGTACAGTGTTCGAATTCGCTTTGATTTGAATTTATGTTATTGAAAATTTTGAAGTATTCGAAATAAACAAATAAATGTATACTAATCCACGTGTCATTCTTGTAAAGGTTGTTTCACTGCAATAAAGGGGTTCTAAGCCAAGAAAGCACATATTCAAGTGTATATTAGCTTGCATGTACTTTCTGTAAGAATAGTTTCACTGCGATAGGAGTGATAAGCAGAAAAAACGCCTATCCAGGGGAAGTCCGCACTGCCGCGAAGCTTCACTTCAAAGTTAAATGAACATATTACCCTCACATCAATTCACCATGCCCATTTCATCAATTTAAAAGCTTGTTATGCTGGTTTAAATGCTCCAAGTATCTTATAATCTAATCTAATCTTATAACGTAACATATTTACAGGTTATCACTTACATTTCACCGAAAGTCAAATCATGCTGCTATTCTGAGTTGTTTCCACTTTCTTTGAACCAAAAAGATTGGCAAAATATATTTTATAAATTAAAAAACGGCACAGGCCATTTTTTCAATTTATACAATATATCTTGTAGGTAAGTTGGGGAAAGAGAAATAGGCCCAGTTTTCTTTATCATATGTGATATACACAATTCAAATTTGATTCGAAATTATTCGTACCAAATCACTATTTGCTTTGAACCTAGAATTCACTATTTGCACAACCCTACTTTTCATCACTGTGGACTCAGTGCCTCAAGCTCTATCATTTAACAAAAATTTTTTTACTTCGTTATGCTGTCCCCTGCCCCAGTGGGTGGCTTTGACATAAATGTTTGGCTAGGTGCGCAACCCCAATGGCAAAACAGGGCCATTGACCTCCGATTGCTCTCGCAGTACGGGCTGAGCGAGCTGCGGCTTCGCTTCCGGTCTCGACTGCACCATGCCCTGTACAAGGAGTACCTGAGTGGCATCACCTACTACCGGATGAGCAACCTCGACAACCGCATTGCCAACCCGGACCAGCTGCTCACACAGGTAAGCTGGCAGTGTTCTTTATTGTCACTTGTCTCTCATTATGTTTCTGCTGCTTCTTTTTGCAAAGGCCTTTATTTTTAATTAATAGATGTGTGTGAATGTTCAAAATTTTGAATATAAAAACGAGAATGTTTTCCTTTTTTAAAGCACATTTCAATTCGAGAAATGCATATTCGATATTTCCCAAATACTTAGCCACAGTCAAGTATGTGGTCAAATTGGTGAATATTCAGAAAGAGTCATCATCATCATCATCAGCCTGACTACGTCCACTACAGGACAAAGGCCTCTCCCATGTTCCGCCAGTTAACTCGGTCCTGTGCTTGCTGCTGCCAATTTATACCCGCAAACTTCTTAATCTCATCTGCCCACCTAACCTTCTGTCTCCCCCTAACCCGCTTCCCTTCTCTGGGAATTTAGTTAGTTAGCCTTAATGACCAGCGGTTATCCTGTCTACGCGCTACATGCCCGGCCCATGTCCATTTCCTCTTCTTTATTTCAACTATGATATCCTTAACCCCCGTTTGTCCCCTAATCCACTCTGCTCTCTTCTTGTCTCTTAAGGTTACACCTACCATTTTTCTTTCCATTGCTCGCTGCGTCGTCCTCAATTTAAGCTGAACCCTCTTTGTAAGTCTCCAGGTTTCTGCTCCGTAGCTAAGTACCGGCAAGATACAGCTGTTATATACCTTCCTCTTGAGGGATAGTGGCAATCTACCTGTCATAATTTGAGAGTGCTTGCCGAATGTACTCTACCCCATTCTTATTCTTCTAGTTACTTCAATCTCGTGGTTAGGCTCTGCGGTTATTACCTGCCCTAAGTAGACATAGTCTTTTACAACTTCAAGTGCACTATTACCCCTCTCGAAGCGCTGCTCCTTTCCGAGGTTGTTGTACATTACTTTCGTTTTCTGCAGATTAATTTTAAGACCCACCTTTCTGCTCACCTTGTCTAACTCCGTAATCATGAGTTACACTTCGTCCCCTGAGTTACTGCAATGCAATGTCATCGGCGAAGCGCAGGTTACAAAGGTATTCTCCATTAACTCTTATCCCTAACTGTTCCCATTCTAGGCTTCTGAAAACCTCCTGTAAGCACGCGGTAAATAGCATTGGGAAGATTGTGTCCCCCAGCCTTACACCCTTCTTGATTGGTATTCTGTTGCTTTCTTTATGAAGCACTATGGTAGCAGTTGATCCCCTGTAGATTTCTTCCAGAATGTTTATATATACTTCATCTACGCTCTGATTCCGCAGTGTGTGCATGACGGCTGATATTTCTACTGAATCAAATGCCTTCTCGTAATCTATGAAGGCTATGTATAGTGGTTGGTTATACTCTGAGCATTTCTCTATTACCTTATTGATAGTATGAATGTGGTCAATTGTTGAGTAGCCTGTTCGAAATCCTGCTTGTTCCTTTGGTTGATTGAATTCTAATGTTTTTTTTACTCTGTTAGCAATTACCTTTGTAAATAGCTTGTATACTACAGAGAGCAAGCTGATCGGCCTGTAATTCTTCAAGTCCTTGTCATCTCCTTTCTTATGTATTAAGGTAATGTTAGCCTTCTTCCAAGACTCTGGTACTCTTCCCGTCAGGAGACACCTCGTAAACAGGGTGGCTAGTTTTTCTAAACCGTGTGGCGATGGCGTAGTGGTTAGAGCATCCGCCTCGCATGCAAGAGGTCCGTGGTTCAAATCCTGGTGCCGCGCAGTTCCCAAACGAATAAAAAAAAATATCCGTGTGGTGATGGAACTGCATTAAGAGGCCTGGGGTGCGGCCTTACCGGTAACCACCGCCGGGAACGCACTCCCTCACCAGAGAAGGATTGGCCACCCTGGTGCAGTATCTGGCCACTACCTCCCACATGCATAAGTCAAATAACTCACGGCCTTCAGTTCTCAGCAGCTGCGAAGCAACTGACCATGGCGGCGGTCAGATCTGCAACGCAGCAGAGGGTGCTAAGAATCTCTGGACTACAGGCCGTCTTTGGAACCTGAACTTGGCAACGTTTAACGTGAGAACCTTATCTAGTGAGGGAAGTCTAGCTGTACTATTCGAGGAGCTAGAGGGTGTTAAATGGGATATAATAGGGCTCAGTGAGGTTAGGAGGACAGATGAGGCCTATACTGTGCTACAGAATGGGCACGTCCTTTGCTATCGGGGCTTGGCAGACAGAAGAGAACTGGGAGTGGGGTTCCTAATTCACAGAAACATAGCTGGCAACATAGAGGAATACTATAGCATTTATGAAAGGGTGGTAGGTATTGTAATTAAACTGAATAAAAGATACAAGATGAAGGTAGTACAGGTTTACGTGCCTACATCCAGCCATGATGACGCTTCAGTTGAAAGCTTCTATGAAGACGTGGAATCGGCAATGAGTAAGGTAAAAACACAGTATACAATACTGATGGGAGACTTTAATGCAAAGGTAGGGAAGAAGCAGGCTGGAGACCAGGCAGTAGATTATGGCATCGGTACTAGAAACGCCAGAGGAGAGCTACTGGTAGAATTCGCAGAACGCAATAATTTACGGATTTTGAATACCTTCTACCGAAAATGAGAAAACCGCAAGTGGACATGGAGGAGCCCTAATGGCGAAAATAAGAACGAAATAGACTTTATAATGAGTGCACACCCAGGAATCGTGCAGGATGTGGAAGTGGTTGGCAAGGTACGATGCAGTGACCATAGAATGGTACGGTCTCGAATTCGCCTAGACTTGAAGAAGGAACGACAGAAACTGATACGCAAGAAGCCAATCAATGAGCTAGCACTGAGAGGGAAAGTACAGGAATTCAAAGTGTCGCTGCAGAACAGGTTCTCGGCTCTTAGTGAGGAAACCAACCTTAGCGTAGATACAATGAATGATAATCTGACGAGTATTATTACGGAGTGTGCAGTGGAAGTTGGAGGCAGGGTAGTTAGACAGGACACTGGCAAGCTTTCCCAGGAAACAAAGAACCTAATTAAGAAGCGTCAAATCATGAAAGTGTCAAGTACAACAGACAAAATAGAACTGGCAGAGCTTTCGAAGTTGATTAATAGACGTAAGGTATGCGATGTAAGAAAGTATAACATGGAGAGAATTGAACACGCTCTGAAAAACGGAGGAAGCGTCAAAGCAGTGAAGAGGAAACTTGGGATAGGCAAAAGTCGGATGTATGCACTAAGGGACAAAGAAGGCGAAATAACTACCAATATGGATAGGATAGTTAAAATAGCGGAAGAGTTTTACAGAGATCTGTACAGTAGACGAGACAACCAAGACCTTAATACTATAAGAACTAGCAGTAACCCAGATGACACCCCACCAGTAATGATAGAAGAAGTCAGAAAAGCTTTGGAGAACATGCAAAAAGGCAAAGCTGCTGGTGAGGATGAGATCTGCTGAAAGATGGGGGACAGATTGTGTCAGAAAGAGTAATGACATGAAAATGCTATGCCTTGTTATCTTTAGAGCAAAATATTGCTACAGCTTAACCCATTTGTAAGAGGCATGCTCCAGGCAGCAATTCTAGTCTTTTAAATGAGGCCTCTCTTATATGCAGGGTACAACGTATGCATTTTCTTATATATCCATATTTTACTGTAGGCACACTGGTGCCTCTTATACCCATTTGTCTCTTACATCAGTGTCTCTTATAGCTGAGTTTGACTCTAATACCTAACTGCTGCGTTTCGTTGTACAAGTTATTATGCTGCATACTCGGTGATAAGCATTGTTTTCCCATATTTGGTAAGAAATACCTTGATGCCCCATTGCATAAAGCCTTATGTCCCACACACCAAGGTAACAGGAGAGTGGGGCATATATTTGCTAAGCTTTATTCTGCAGCTCTCTCGTAACAGCGTATTACGTGTTCTTCAAACCAAAAAATGTTTAGATGCCTGGAAAAAGAAAAGCCAATGTGCGGGCGACATGTTGGTTTATAGCATGTGAACAGTGCTCACCTTGTGAACATGTCAAGGAGTTCGTTTTTCTGGGCGAACATTTGTAATTATAGCATTATCGAAGGTATCTTTAATGTGCTGCAGCATGGTGACACGCACTTTTATTATTTACACTGAAAGATTCTGTTACTTCTCATCTTACAACCTTTTGATTCTGCAAAAAACAGTGAGGAGTTGCCATAGAGGGCAAGGGTTGGGCGGAGCGATGAAGCGAAGAAATTTTGTGGCATAAAATGGTATTAGCTTGTGCAGGATACGGTGGACTGTAAATCATCGGGAGAGGCCTTCATGGTGGCATGCTTAATTTTATTACCAAGCAGTGCACTGCGTGGGAAGTAAAAAGGTACAGTGAAGTTGATGCGGGCATCGTTACAAGCTAGCCAGCTTTGGTAGAGCCAGTAATCACACTTTATGCACCACGGGACATTAGTGCAAGCAAACTCTCACTCGCCCTCGCTCAGTGTGTTTCTCTACCGTATTCGCACTCGTTTCTGTTCAAACTCTGAATCACTCCCTTCATCACCCGCTCACACACTTATTCATTCTTATGCTATGTGCACGTTAGGGAACCCCAGGTGGTTCAAATTTGTGGGACCCTCCACTGGGGTGTGTCTCACAATCATGTCATGGTTTTGGGGGTGTTAAACTCCAACAATAATTGTTACTACACTCAAATGTTATAATAACATACATCTTGAACGAAAATAAGTTTGTTATATCCAAAAATTTGTTATAAAGGTATATTTTAACACTACTACGTGCAAACCTCGATATAACGAAATACTGGCTATAATGAAGTGAATGAAGAATTTTTCTTTAATAGATATAGTGTTACGAATAAACAATTATAACGAATTTTTGGGTATAACAGTTATTTTTGGGTAAGATGCAACTTCGTTATAATGAGGTATATATCCACTGCAAGACTATTCTTCGTTTATTTCCTTGTGACCATATTTCTTCATATATATTGGTTTGTAATACGCAGGTTTGTGTGGAATATATTATCATGCATTCCTGTGAAATAAATGTGAGGGATAACGCCAACAACTGTTACACTCGCGCAGGACGTGGAGAAGTTCTGCGGCTGCCTGACCGACCTCTACTCCAACCTTAGCAAGCCTCTGCTGGACATTGTGCTGTACGTGCGGTGGTTGTCGGTGGCCATTGGCCAGGAGGCGCCCGGAGCCATGCTGCTCTACCTGCTGTTTGCAGGGGTCATCCTGACGCGCATGCGCCGCCCCGTCGGCCGCATGACTATCGAGGAGCAGAAGCTCGAGGGCGAGCTGCGATACGTCAACTCGCGCCTCATCACCAACAGGTGGGCAGAGAGATTCTTGGAAAAGCTTTGTCATTTTTACTTATTGGAAGAAAGAAATGAATTCCTCGCATACCTCACGTACCTAACACAACCTCGCGTACCTCGCACAACTTGAGTAAGTTTTAACATTCTCTCGGAAACCGTAGACTTTGGAAACCGCATAACGACGACAGAGACACTTGACGAGGAGCACTGTGCCCCTCTTGCCTTGGGTATCCATCGTGCTTGCTCTGGTTTCCCAAGTGTGCATTGTTTCGAACTTCCCCGCCTTAGTGCACGTTGTATGCGAGCAGTGCTGCTGTGCAATAGCTAACATTGTATACTCAGGTTCAATCTAGATTACTGACTCGGGTTTTTTTTCCCCTCTCAGCTTTTTTTTGTGTGTGCGTTTACCACTCCTCCTCTGTAATGCCTCTGGCCCTAGTGGGTATAAGAAATGAAATGAAATTCTATACAAGCTAGCGAATTGTATCAAATTTCATTTTAGAGTTATGCCTGATTGATTGACAGCTGTGGAATAACGGTTGTCACATTACATACAGAAGAAACACCGAAACAATATTGCCTCTGCAATACTTGGTTTCAGGCTTGTATTCTCCACCCATGTTCACCTCTCAGTAAACCAAACTCCTGTTAAATGGAACATATTTTCCCGGTACCCTCAGGTTTCGTTTACTGAGAGTCTACTGCATATTACACTGCTATTGAACACCACCTAAACAGATATTGCTATCATATGGTGGTTATCGCATACGATGTCCCGGCACGGGGTCGCCTCTGGTTTCCAAGCACACCTACTGTGCCATCTGTGACACACTGCTTAGGAGCCATATGTGCTAATTAATGGTGGCCTGTTTTCTCTTTTCTTTTTTTTTTTTCTAGTTTTAGAGTTGAACAGGTTTGTTTTTGTATTTGTGTTAGGCTTTTATAATGCAGTTAACTTGTATGTTTAACGTCGTACGTCGTATATTGCAGTGAATTTGCGCTGCATGAGTACACTTAACCCTGTGGTGTACACGTATCCCGAAGGAGTACGGCCACCAGCGTGGGTCCGGTCTTAGCGAGCCGCACGGCACGCGTTAACCGTCGCCGTGGCGGGAAACACGATACTGCTCAACGTCGCAACACTTTATTGTGGCAACACCAAACGCAGTACAGCCCGTTGCAAAAAAGGCGCGGCGGGAAAGCAAGTAGGCTTATCCACGCCACGGGCACAAAGTACTACACAGGGTGCCACGAGCACGTCTCCGCGGTAAAGGTGATCCACGGAGACACCGGGACAAAGGGGCCCGGTTGCTCGAGCGAGGGCAAAGGCGCTCGCGTTGGCTTCGAAGGGAGACGGGTCGGCGTAGCTAGGCCACGCACTAGGGCACCGTACTGCCCTTCGGCCGTGAGTACGCAGCGGGGCAACAAAAGGTGAGCGTTCGCATCGGGCGCGAGGCGCCGTCAGCGAAGTCCGACGAGCCCCGAGACTCGACGGACGGAAAAGAATGCGTGGCTCACCGTTTGAAGTCCCGGACTGTACTCCCCGCTCCCGACGCAGCGCGCGAAAACCTCTCGGGGTCCCCGCGCGCGGCGCCACAGTCAACATCCGCTACCGGGTGAGGGAGTTAAACGTCACTCCGCCCTTCCCAGCGCGGCTGACGGCAAAGGAGGGCAGACATGTCGGGACATGAGAATGGCAGAAAGGCGGGAAAACCCGCGCAAAGGCAGCGGGCCAGCCTCAATTCCCACATCCCCCTCTCCTAAACTTGTCCTTTACCGGTCTGCAAAAGGCAGCCGGACGTCACCCATGCAGTTAAAATGACACTGCTATGAGCGGTAGCTAACCTCAGTCCAGCCCTGCTACTGCTGCTGAAAAGAAATATGATTACAAAGGAGAAACAAAAACATAAATAACAAAATAAACACACGACACTATACAAATACTGCAGAAGGGAGCACAGAAACGTGGCACTAGTGTTCGTGGTGCTGAAGGGGGATAGCGTCCACTGCGCGGAGGGGCGGAAAGGCGTGACAGTGTCCGCTGGGTGCGATGCCCGAGTGCGAGGTCACAGGTACCGGAAGGGGGCTCACTGATGGCTTGTTGCTGCTCTTGATAAGCCGCGAGTCCGACGAAAGCCGCTTCGGTTGTTCGAAGGCCCCGCATTTCCGGCTCGATGACGAAGCTGGACGTTGCGGGAAGCCGGGCCTCTCCGGTGGTCAGGGAGGCCGAACCAAAATTGGCTGCGAGGCGCCCTGGCGTTGGCCGGCAGCATATAGCTGCTTTCAGCTGGCCTCGCGCAGGAGCCATGGTGGAAAAGGCAGCACGGCTTCTTCGGCGACGGCCAAGAGCAGAGCACAGCCAGATGGTCTGACGTCAGTGGGTCAATGACCCCCCAGTACCTTTAGCGTCCGCATCGATGGGGGGGAAGCCATGGCGCACTCTTCGCGGGCTCGCATCGAAGCGTCACGCACCCACACACGCACAGAAGCACGCACACACACCGCCGACAGCTGCGCGAGCGTAGGCGCAAAGCGTCCTTCGTCTCTCTCTCCCCCGGCAAGCACCGACACACAAGGTCACACACAGCTCCCTTCGCGATAGACGAAACGAACACGGAAAAAAAAAGTAAAAACAGAGCAAAACGACACTCAACATCTGGCGAAAAACATAAAACACAAATAACACCTAATATTAGACAAAAATAAACATAAAATACACATGAACACTTCAAAAAAAAAAAAAGAAACACTGGAAGCAGACAGAGCGGGGTCAACTTCTTTACGAGAAAAGGCCGTAAAGAAGCTAACGTATACTGAGGCTAGACAGTAAACTGAGGGCCTTCGGTTGCGGAGAAGTCCGCCGTCCGGCGCGAAATCACAAAGGTGACCGCTTCCTCAGATTATACCGGTGCGGGGTCCGAATGCGGTCCGCCGCTCCGGGTGTGCCCGTTGCTTGCGCGAAGTGCCGCAGGGCACTGGCGCAAGCTCGTCAGACCATGACAAAGGGCTTCAGGTCTGCGATGTGGGCACGGCTGAGTTTTCCCAAAGGGGATCTTTCAGCTAGTACGCGCCACGGACGCTCACTGACAATCGGTTCATAAGACCGGGCGGCTTTCCAACCCTTGGCTCAACCGTTTGTCAGACGTGGCAGGCACGGAATAGCGATAAAAGCCACGCTTCGTGCCGGGCCAGGTCACAACATTGCTCAGTTTGCAAAAACTTTCGAGCCACTCAGGTGACCGGCCATGGGTTCGTCGTGAGAGGATCGCAACAGTGCGGCTCTCAGACTTTTGGGCATAACCACCTTAAACGGGTCTATGGACTCGTCGTCAGTGGCTATATATTTCAGCAGGAGCCCGTCATGGTCCAGCAAAATGAATCCGCCGGGGACTCAGCGACACACGCTGTTTCAGCCCCCTAATCGCGCCCGCCGCAGAACAAGCAGCGTAACGGCGCTCCGCGCCTCGTCAAGACGGTTTAACGGCGCCCGCCGCAAAGCAAGCAGCGTATACGGCGCTCCGTCCCTCCGAGACTCGAAACGGATCACTCTGCTGAGCCTTCAGTAGCTCTTCGCTGCCGAAAGCAATTCCCATTCTCCCAAATGGGGGAGTCTGGTATCGCGCCCACTCAGGACCGCAGCAACCGCCGCGTGAGTCGGCGTTACGGGTTCGCTCTCGGCCTCGTGGTCTTCGGAAAGCTCCCCCGCTCGGCCGCTTCGCGGTGCGCCGCTTACCTGGTTAGCAGCCAAGGTTTGTCCGCATGGGGACTCACCTTCTCGCCGAATGGCGGCGAAGCTGCTGTTTCGCCCCCGACGCTTGCATGTGCTAAGGCACCGCGAGCGGCCGTCGCACCGAAATCCAGGTTCTCGGCAGACAACAAGGGGCACGAGATAGCGCGTCAGCTACCACGTAGGAGTGTATTCACCACAAAAAGGGGTGACGACACAGGCGATAGAGGCGGTGGCCTCTTGGTGCAACGCGGCATGCCACGAAGCAGACATAACGTTCGGGTAGGGCAAGAGGCCCATTCCGAAGCGACGCGCCATCTCCAAAGGGAGCGGCTAGGCGCCTCGTGTCGTCACCGCAATAGGGGGTGCCGACACGGACGGGTGCAGAAGGGTTCCCGTCCATAGAGGCAATGGCCTCCGTGTGCAACGCGGCATCCGCTAAAAGGGACAGCGGACAAAACTCCCGCGAAGCAGCCATGTTGCGACGAGCCCGAATCGCGCAGGCGAACTGACTCGCTAAGAGCAATCAAAAGCTAGAGCTTTTGATACCGCGTTGGGCGCCAGTGTGGTGTACACGTATCCCGAAGGAGTACGGCCACCAGCGTGGGTCCGGTCTTAGCGAGCCGCACGGCACGCGTTAACCGTCGCCGTGGCGGGAAACACGATACTGCTCAACGTCGCAACACTTTATTGTGGCAACACCAAACGCAGTACAGCCCGTTGCAAAAAAGGCGCGGCGGGAAAGCAAGTAGGCTTATCCACGCCACGGGCACAAAGTACTACACAGGGTGCCACGAGCACGTCTCCGCGGTAAAGGTGATCCACGGAGACACCGGGACAAAGGGGCCCGGTTGCTCGAGCGAGGGCAAAGGCGCTCGCGTTGGCTTCGAAGGGAGACGGGTCGGCGTAGCTAGGCCACGCACTAGGGCACCGTACTGCCCTTCGGCCGTGAGTACGCAGCGGGGCAACAAAAGGTGAGCGTTCGCATCGGGCGCGAGGCGCCGTCAGCGAAGTCCGACGAGCCCCGAGACTCGACGGACGGAAAAGAATGCGTGGCTCACCGTTTGAAGTCCCGGACTGTACTCCCCGCTCCCGACGCAGCGCGCGAAAACCTCTCGGGGTCCCCGCGCGCGGCGCCACAGTCAACATCCGCTACCGGGTGAGGGAGTTAAACGTCACTCCGCCCTTCCCAGCGCGGCTGACGGCAAAGGAGGGCAGACATGTCGGGACATGAGAATGGCAGAAAGGCGGGAAAACCCGCGCAAAGGCAGCGGGCCAGCCTCAATTCCCACAACCCCATTATAACAAAGCTGCATTTTACGCAAAAGTAAGTTCGTTATATCTGAAAGTTCTTTATAAAGGCTTATTCATAACACTATATCTATTGCAAGAGTATTTTTTATTGACTTCATTATAAATCATATTTCGATATATAGAGGTTTGAGTGTATTTGGGCTTTCTGAAACTATACTTTCTACATAGTCTGCAGTTTCATTAAAAAGAGAACTTATTTTTGTTAGTGTTATTTCCTCCCCCTTTACATCAATTTGTTTTTGTTTCATTTTTTTAATTTTCATAGTTTAGTGTTTATGCTGCTGAGCAACGGCCTGTCTCGTTGCAGTGAGGAGATTGCCTTCTACCAAGGCAACGACCGTGAGCGGATAACGCTGGACAACTCGTTCCGGCGGCTTGTACAGCACCTGCGCGACTTCCTGGAGTACCGCTTCACCCTCGGCATTGTGGATGACATCGTTGCAAAGTGTGAGTGCCTCGGTCCTCTCTCATCCAATATTGGAACATGCTCTGGCAACAATGTGTCACCCTACACACTGTCGAACTTTGATGTAACCGAGTCATACTTGGCATTTGCTGTGTGAAAGACTTTGTTACATAACAAAGTTCAATGCAGCAAGGTTCTTGCCTTTAAGTGGCGCTAGTGATGTTAGACGTACCTGAAACCTTTGTGTTGAGTTACATTTAGTGTTTGTGTACGTAAATTTTAAAATATTTACTAGTTATTGTAGAAACAACTCTAAATAAAAAAAACGGCTACCATGCTTTCATGGCAGGGTGAAAAATGTCAGCAGTATTCAGCACTTTTGTTAATGTAGGCAGTAGTGTAACGAGAGGTTATTTTAGGGGAGGGGTGTAGGAGGGGGGTCCGACCATACTTTATGTGTGTTCATGTGTTGTGTACGCATAGGAAACTGAAAACTTCGGTGAGTGGTAGGAGGTGAACGTTCCCCACCCTCTCTCCTCTGGCAACTCCGCTGATTGTTGGTGCATTCGTTAATTTCTCAGGGTCTATGTAAATTACACACCACTCGTTCTCAGACCGGCACCGTCTCATTTGTGAGGAAAACAAAATTGCCTTGCATAACGATGAAAAAAATGGTTGTTTGAAATGTTGGAACATTATTGTGAAGGTTTAAATAATGTGACATTTTTTAATCTCTGTACATGCAGCGTCTTGAAGAACAAAAATATTTTTTACTTGAATGCTTCCTTGCGTCTGTGACTCCCTTCGTGTTCCAAATTGGTAGAATTTGACCAAATTTGCTTTCTTGCTTCTAAAAAGTTTGTTGCATTGCGGTCACATAGCGAGACCACTTCGGTAAATTGGGAAAATGAGAACATGCACTTAAAAGCAAGATAGGCAAGAAAAATTATGTTTGTTAAGTACTAAACTTCACTATGCAGTGAAGTTTGTTTTACTTTTCAAAAGTTAATTAGAGCGCGAAAACTTGACACAATCACTCACACACGCACACACCCATGCATCAAACACACAGCGCTCACTTCCAACTGATTTATTCATGGCTCGAAGGCTTGAATATATACAGGACACGTTGTGCGCACACACACCAAAAAAGGCCAACAGCAACATTATCAAAACGTACAGTTAATCAATGTCATCGCCTAAGATCGATAAACTGAAGTTCGCTCGGTAACAACGAAATTGAAGGGGCGCTTACACAGTTATCTTTATTTTTGTCAATGAAAAAGGCTTCTAACACTTCACGTGCAGTTTTACTTGCGCTTCTGCCCAGAATCTTTGTTTCAGAAAATCGTGCGTCACATCCACACGAGATGACATGCGCAACCAGGTGCGCATACTTGTCATCTCTTTTCGTTAATTTTTGGGCGTGTTCCCTTAAATCGGTCATTAATACACCGTTCGGTTTGGCCAATATTCACTTTTCCGCAGGATAAGGGTATGGAGTACACAACCCCCATGGAACACTTAACAAAGGCCCTCTCATGCTTCTTCTGACAGCCGCGCTTCTTTCTATCGCACACACTTTGGCACAGTCTTCCAAGTTTTTCTGGTGCGGAAAACACCATCGGTATGCCGTGCCTGGCCGCGACTTTCTTAAGGTTGTGCGAGACCTTATGGATATATGGCACAACTTGTGGCCTAATCCTTGAGGGCTGGGTAGCAGTCATCGCTTCCCGTGTTCCACGTTTAAACTTCTGCAGAAGTGATTCAGCAACGGCCGTAATGACCGATCGAGGGAACCCAGCTGCCTCTAGTCGGCTCACCTGATTAAGGAAACTACGTTTCATGCTGTGTGGGCACGATCTTTTTAGCGCCGATTCTAAGCAAAGAGACGCAACGCCTCTCTTCACAATCTTTGAGTGGGCAGAATCGTACGGCAACAGCTGCTTCTCAACACGAGGATGATAAGACCAACACATATGCTCATCGTTCCACGTGAGGCTCAAGTCTAAAAACTGCAGACAAGCTTCTTCAGGCAATTCAACAGTAAAGGAAAGCCCTCGTCCTAGTCTTAAAAAAACGTTTAAAATAAAATCAGGGGATGTAAGGTCACCCTGTTTATCTAAAAGAATTAAAAAATCGTCAACGTACCTAAAAACCTTTAAAACCTTCCCCCCTTTAAAAGCATTGTCCAAATCCCTATCTACATCCGCTAAAAAAATATCGCAAAGGACCAGGGCGACACAGGAACCAATGCAGATTCCTTGCCGCTGAAGAAAGGGTTTTTCGTCAAACATAATAAAAGTTGCATTCAGATAAAATTCTAAAAGCGATAAAAAATTGTCTACATTAACGCCCGCGTCATTGATAAAATCGACGTCACGATAAAATCGTCGATAAAATCGACGTATTTCTGCCCATGAACTTGTCGGACTAAACAGGGACTTGTCTGTGAAGGCCAACCAAGACTGGGACAGATGCCTACAGGATGGTATGAACTGTTTATCGAAATGTGCACCGCATAATCAAGATAGACTTAAAGTTACAGGCTTGAATAACATCGTGTCGTTCTTTAAAAAGCACAAATTAACATTAATGCTGGCCGACAAAGAAGGTTGCTTTGTTGTCATGCCTGAGGGAGCTTACAAAGAAAAGGCTTTAGCGGCTATCGAGAAGAACTTCCGCCCAGTTAAGTTGGGAGCGACTCGCGTTAAGTCTAAGTTCGCTGATTTTTGCAAGAATGTTGGGCTTACAATGTTAGCTAAGAGCATACAGAACTGCAAAGGGAGCAACCTGAACGTTTTTTTCTCGGCCAAGACACACAAACCGGATGTACCTTTTCGCACTATTGTTAGTGAAGGAGGGTCTTGGCAGATTAACGTTAGCAGGTTTCTTCAGAGTAAGCTAAAGAATCTCGTGGTGAATGACCCTTTTCGTACGAAGGGCTCATGTGATGTGTGCGACTTTTTGCGATCTCGCG
Source organism: Rhipicephalus microplus (assembly GCF_043290135.1). Lineage (NCBI taxonomy): Eukaryota > Metazoa > Arthropoda > Arachnida > Ixodida > Ixodidae > Rhipicephalus > Rhipicephalus microplus. The sequence goes on along the minus strand of NW_027464597.1, from coordinate 9,815,909 downwards.
TTACCACAGGCAACGCCTTTTCAGTGGATGTTGTAGATTTGTATTATTCCGTGCCGCATGACAAGCTTCTAGCCTCCGTAAAATCCTGCATAGAAGAGAATCGTGACGTCAATTTTATCAATGACGCGGGCGTTAATGTAGACAATTTTTTATCGCTTTTAGAATTTTATCTGAATGCAACTTTTATTATGTTTGACGAAAAACCCTTTCTTCAGCGGCAAGGAATCTGCATTGGTTCCTGTGTCGCCCTGGTCCTTTGCGATATTTTTTTAGCGGATGTAGATAGGGATTTGGACAATGCTTTTAAAGGGGGGAAGGTTTTAAAGGTTTTTAGGTACGTTGACGATTTTTTAATTCTTTTAGATAAACAGGGTGACCTTATATCCCCTGATTTTATTTTAAACGTTTTTTTAAGACTAGGACGAGGGCTTTCCTTTACTGTTGAATTGCCTGAAGAAGCTTGTCTGCAGTTTTTAGACTTGAGCTTCACGTGGAACGATGAGCATATGTGTTGGTCTTATCATCCTCGTGTTGAGAAGCAGCTGTTGCCGTACGATTCTGCCCACTCAAAGATTGTGAAGAGAGGCGTTGCGTCTCTTTGCTTAGAATCGGCGCTAAAAATATCGTGCCCACACAGCATGAAACTTAGTTTCCTTAATCAGGTGAGCCGACTAGAGGCAGCTGGGTTCCCTCAATCGGTCATTACGGCCATTGCTGAATCACTTCTGCAGAAGTTTAAACGTGGAACACGGGAAGCGATGACTGCTACCCAGCCCTCAAGGATTAGGCCACAAGTTGTGCCATATATCCATAAGGTCTCGCACAACCTTAAGAAAGTCGCGGCCAGGCACGGCATACCGATGGTGTTTTCCGCACCAGAAAAACTTGGAAGACTGTGCCAAAGTGTGTGCGATAGAAAGAAGCGCGGCTGTCAGAAGAAGCATGAGAGGGCCTTTGTTAAGTGTTCCATGGGGGTTGTGTACTCCATACCCTTATCCTGCGGAAAAGTGAATATTGGCCAAACCGAACGGTGTATTAATGACCGATTAAGGGAACACGCCCAAAAATTAACGAAAAGAGATGACAAGTATGCGCACCTGGTTGCGCATGTCATCTCGTGTGGATGTGACGCACGATTTTCTGAAACAAAGATTCTGGGCAGAAGCGCAAGTAAAACTGCACGTGAAGTGTTAGAAGCCTTTTTCATTGACAAAAATAAAGATAACTGTGTAAGCGCCCCTTCAATTTCGTTGTTACCAAGCGAACTTCAGTTTATCGATCTTAGGCGATGACATTGATTAACTATACATTTTGATAATGTTGCTGTTGGCCTTTTTTGGTGTGTGTGCGCACAACGTGTCCTGTATATATTCAAGCCTTCGAGCCATGAATAAATCAGTTGGAAGTGAGCGCTGTGTGTTTGATGCATGGATGTGTGCGTGTGTGAGTGATTGTGTCAAGTTTTCGCGCTCTAATTAACTTTTGAAATGATCTACCAACTAGCCCAACAACAAGTTCTCTTGAAGTTTGTTTTAGAACTTTAGGTATCGCTGCATTCACATAAGAGTTCATCTTGGCAGGATGTACAGCCCTTGCTTTGTAGCTGCTTGTAATGGGAAAGTGTTAGCAAAAAAAGTAAAAAACAAGACTGATGATGTGTTGCATAAAAATGACTCATTGCAGTGTTTGAAACGTTGGCCAAATAGCGTGCAGTTATGGAGGGAGGGCCCAAGTTTTTATATGGTGTGCTCTAGAACACACAAAATGTCGGTTTATATTCTGATTTTCTTAATTGCCCAAGTTTGTACATGCTTAGCATTTAAAAAAGTAAATCAAATTATTCTGTGGTGCAGCATTTGTTGCTGATAGCTTTCTGTATAGAGGACAAGTGTTCCGAGATTGTCCTGTGTGGTAAATCACACCTGAGCAGCCTTTTACATTTTCGTTTCTTCGCGACAGATCTGGCAACAGTGGTGGGCTACCTGCTCATCAGCCGGCCGTTCATGGCCGGCCACCGCATGCAACTGGACCACAACCAGCGGCTCGAGGAGTACTACAAGAGTGGCCGCATGCTTGTCAAGCTCGCTGAGTCCGTGGGCCGGGTCGTGCTTGCCGGACGGGAGATGACCCGACTGGCCGGCTTCACAGCCCGCGTCTCTCAACTGCGCCACGTGCTGCACGACCTTGCCAGGGGTCACTACGTGCGCTCCATGCTCGCCGTAGAACCTGTCGCCGCGGAGGTGAGCGAAGGGTGTCTCCTGCGATGAGTGCACATTCTTATCAGAAAGTTCCGAGATTGGTGTCATGTTCTGGAAGGTAATACCGGTGTTGTGTGGGCACAAATGATCTGGTTCGGGTGCTGTGAAACCATCACTTTTAATCGCAACATAGTGCCTGATCAGAATCACGCCGATTGCAATGTGCAGATCACTGCCAGATTGTGGTTTGACTGACACCTGCGCCAAACTCGATCTTTGTTGGGTTGTACTTTGTAGCAACTGTCATTGTTGATAGTGATCAAGACATTATTTGGATTGGCCCTTATCGCAACCACGAGCGCTTATGTAGAACTGGTGCAAAACAGTGCACACAGCTTCGGACTGGCGAGGCATGATAGTGTGTGACAAAACACCTGATGAGGCAGTTTCTGGAACTATGTACAAAACATTGAGAGGTGTCTAGGCTGGCTGCTTGGCAGTGTAGTTTTAAATTCAGTGCCTGAATGTGTCGCTTCCGCTGGTGCTTGCAGGAAGCTGGCGACACGTCAAAGCCTCGCCGCCGCATGGAGCTGGTCCCAGGGGCCGGCCGCATCATCACACGCGACAACATCATCCGGTGAGGGAAACTTGCGGCTTTTCTCTCATTTCCCTGCCTTTCTGATACCTTGTGGTTCAGTATATATGTAAGCACATGCAATAAAAGTTTCACCTCTCGCCATTCTTTCTTGCCATTCGCAGTTTCCAAAACGTGCCGCTGGTTACGCCCAACGGAGACGTACTGGTTGACGACCTCTCTATCGAAGTCAGGTCCGGGGTCAATGTGCTCGTCTGCGGTCCAAACGGCTGCGGAAAGAGCTCACTTTTCCGCATCCTTGGAGAGGTGATTGTTTCTTTTTGTGTGCGTGTGTGAAAATTGTTTTCAGTGATAACTTATCTGTGCTACCTGTTTGCACTGCTCACTATTTGCACTTATTATGTGGAATTCTGTAAGAACACTATTGCATAATTATGCTCTTGTATGAGATGTAAAACCGATGAAGCCATTTCCGTGTTGGACATCAAGCCATTGCAACGAAGCTTATTTGTATTTGCAATATAGTACTGCCTGACATGTGCACATCTGCGTCTTGCTGTTTCGTAGCAGACAATGCAGTGCAAGTGCGTCTTTCATGACACTGATGTGATGTAATTGCTGTGCAGTTGTGGCCCCTGTTTGGAGGCACCCTCGTGAAGCCAGCCAAGGAGAAGCTCTTCTACATTCCACAGCGGCCGTACATGACCCTCGGCACCCTCAGGGACCAGGTGGGCGCACTGCTATCATCCCCGGGCCGTTGTGGTTTTAAAGGGGCTCTGACATTATTATTCTAATAATCTCTGATTAACTTGGTAACTAAGAGTAGGAAGGGCCAGAGTGGTATGGCAGACAAGAACTAGTCTCTACCGTGACTCAGAATTTCGATTTTGAGTTGCTGCTTGCAAGCTCCTCCCACTGACGGCGATCGCCATATAGGCACACACTGTGTGATGTCGGAAACTGAAGAGGCAATAGTACTGTGTTGCCTGCTTTTCATGCAGTGTAGCTACACATTTAGTGTATCGCTTCGCAAGCTACTATGTGCTGAGCACATAGTAGTAAAAGCAGTAAAAGCTACCCGTTTTAGTTGCGATCACATTCCTTTGCTCACACTATAAATGACAGCAGCAGTGATGCATGTGGAAAACAAAGTCACAGGTGGTGGCCGTGATGTACTTTTAGCTCTTGCAACCACTTCTTTGACTTAAAAGCAAAGCTGATCTTGCTCAGTGTCGTGGGTCATGACCCAAAAACTATCACCATTAACGGGTATGTGTCACAGGAATAGGGCAACAGGTTGGTGCCACATATCAACGGGATGAGAGGAGAGAAAGAAAAGGACGGAACAAAAGAAAAAGAGAGAAAATCTTGGTGAAAAAAGCTCCTCGCAAAGCAGCGGGATTTGAAGCAGCGTACCCATGATCCGAAGACAACAGTATTTAAGGGACACATTGCTCTTAAAATGTTTTTAAAATTCTTGATAAAGTTTGATAAAACTTCCTAAGTCTATGTATATTTGCATTCCAGTTTTGAATATGCAATTTTCTCTTTATTACAATAATAGCTTTTAAATTATCACATATTTTAAATGCTTTTAGGGGAGCAAGATTTTTCCTGAATTAAGAGGATTGCTAAGTTAATGCAGTAGAACAAAGTGGATATTCTAATAACATTGAACAGAAGTTATAGTATGTTGAAATACTCGCAACTGATTCAATTTCAAGCTGGAATTACTGTCACACATGTTCTGCATGTCATAACCTTTGTTCAAAGGGGTTTAGAGCGTCCATTCTGGTTCTACTACCCAAAGTTCTAACTCCAGGTTAACTACATAATATACTGAAAAATTAATTGCATATTTGAAATCAGCCCGAAATCAGAAAGTATACATAGACTCTACAAGATTCATCAAAATTGAGTAATAAATAACAGGTTTTCATGTGTCACGTTCCCTCTTTACACAAATTTAGACACGGAACCTCGTCTAAATGAGCTGTGCACACAGTTGAGCGCATTCACTAACAGACACAAGTACCAGCAGGGCTTTCAAACGACCTTGAACAAAGGAAAAGTATGTATATTTCTCCTGAACTATCGAAAAAATCACTGTGCTATGAAAGTCGGTCAAGGTAGAGAAAGGCTCAGAAACCTGGCCATTCCAACTTAATTATGAAATACCAGTACCATTAACCCAGCCAGACAAGCAATTCATTGTAAACGCTCATCTTCCACTGGCACCAGCGTTTAGCCTGGAATGTATGCGATTGAACACATGTACGATTAACCAACAGAACTTAGCCAAGGAATTCATGTTCTACAACTGGCACCTCTTTCCACCATCATCATGACACAAGGTTGCCCAACAAAAAGTGAAAGGTTCTCTTAGGATCACAGTTATGTCACTTGTTTGGCATTTGTTCGATAGCTAAAGTTCTGCCAAGGCTGCAAAGGACGGCATTAACGAAAGGCTCCATGTTATTGCCAAACACACTGGGTCAGCACAAATATCAGCAAAGGGGCAACTTTGCAGCACAGTCTGTCCACCATGGCCAACAGAGAAGCCTGATACACAGCTTTCCTGCTAAGTTTCCTTAAAGTCCACTGAAAGTCCACTGTATTTTCCGTCTCTCTGTTTCGTTTTCTTTCTGTCGCTTTTTGCACCTGTTTTTATTTCTGTCTTTCTCATTCTTTACACGCTATGCCTTACTCTCTCCTCTCTTCTCGCTCTCACATCCTTTTCCTACCCTTGTGCTATATGATACGATACAAGACTATGCTATGTTCTGTCAGCGTGCCTGGATAGCCAAGTGGTTAAGTGGATTTCAGACAAAAAGATGATTATCTTGATATCACTGACAATCACTTGTGAAACAAAGACATGAAAAGTGTAAGTCACTTTATTTGGTGACACTATTTGCCAATCAATGTGCCTTTGACAACGTTGTGTGCAGGTGATCTACCCAGACAGCCATCTGGACATGCTTCGACGTGGGGTGACAGACGAGCAGCTGGCACGGTTCCTACACTTAGTCCAGCTGGACTACGTGCTGGAGCGAGAGCGGGGCTGGGACACCATCCAGGACTGGATGGACATCCTCAGTGGTGGCGAGAAGCAGCGTATCGCGGTTAGTACCTAAGGTCCAACTAACCTCGAGAACTTGCAGGCATGCTGGCCCAGTTGCGGTCCAGCATGCCTGCAACTGCCAGCTAATTCCCCACCGACTTTGTGTGATGTCGATTTCCTAGGTGTACAAGACCTGCCGGAATGTTGTTTTTCACTTTGGACAGCGGTGGCTTTAACTTAGCTCGGAGCTCTTGCGTATGCTTTGCAGATGGCTCGGCTTTTCTACCGGCAGCCCCAATTTGCCATCCTGGATGAATGTACAAGCGCGGTGAGCGTCGACGTTGAGGGCTCCATGTACCAGTACTGTCGACAGGCCGGCATCACCCTCTTCACGGTGTCACACCGCAAGTCTTTGTGGAAGTACCACGAGGTAGGTCACTGGGAACTAGACTTTTCGCTGTGGTCATAATCCCATATGTTGAGCTCCCTAGGAGCAGCCAATTATTCTGAAAAAATGGTTGTTCGGAAAAACACAAATGCGTTCCTTTTACAACGCTCAAGGTCTCAATTTACTGCGGACACGTCTAGCGTAGCTCTGAAGGTCGGCCAGCACATTTGTTGAGCGGCTCAGTGGGCATCTTCAATTATGCTGCCCTGGCAATCCCAGACTGCCCAAGGTGTCTGCGTTAGGACGAAGCTGACTCTTGGGAACCACTGTGCCTGCGAGTTGATTGAGGCACGAGACAATCTAAGTTGTGTGATAGTCAGCACGGCAATGATAGTGCCACCTAATGCCGTTTCAAACTTGATTACGGCAGAATGTCTGAAAAATCAGATTGTCATACCTGCCAAGTCTCCCGGATTTTCCGGGAGACTTGGCAGGAACTCTACTGTGTGCTTTCTTTTTCTTATGATTTATGTGACAGATGACACTGATCGTCTCCTCACAGCTTTCTTGCTTGCCCTGCTCATGTAATCACGGCATTTATTCATTATCCCTATCTGTATTTCGACTGCATGCCATATTTTGTGCGACTGTCTAGCTCACCTGCATCGCCCGGGTCACACATGTGATACTCTATGTTCGGTAAACCTGAACAGGACTTCTCACACAAGCATGCATGGGTTAATGGCAAATGCAATGCGGTGGTAGATTCTGGGTGTCTCTATATTAGTTTTTTATGTGAAAGGACTGAAAGGCCTCTTTCTCGGTTTTGCAAATTTCTCGATTTTACAAAGTAATCTGAGCATGGAGATGATATGGTTAAATTGTGTTTTAATTGTATATGTAAAAGTGCAATAAAATAACTGTAGTTATCGTATAAAACATTGTTGTAGTTAAAAAAAATTTCATTTGAATGCCAGTTTTTTTTAATCCTTGAAAAATGTACCACAAGTGCATGAAATTTCTTGAATTTTTTTTACTTTGAAACATGGACAAACCCTGCTGATCTGTTTTTGCATAAATAGAATAAATTCTTGGGGTAAAAAAATTTCATTTACAATTATATTCATTTCAATCAAACGAAACTTGCACTTTTGAAATGGATCATGGAAAGCAGCGCGATGAACAACTTGTCAAACATGGTACTCTCAAACCTCATTGTAGCAAAGTTGCATCTTACATGCAAATAAGTTTGTTATATGCAAAAATTTATTATAATGGTTTATTCCTAACACTATATCTATTGCGAGACAATATTGTATTTAGTACTTCGTTATAACCAATATTTTGTTATAACTGCATTTATTATATCGTGGTTTGAGTGTAGTGCCTTTAGCAGAGCGACCACATGCAATGATAAACAGAAAAATTAAAAATAAGTTTTATTCGTTTATTGTCCAAAATGTTAAATTCATAGAAAGCTCTATCTTGCTCTCTTATTTGGCAATATTCAACACAACTAGCAAGAACAAATGGTTGACACAATTGTGCTAAAGTGTTGTCAGGTAGTTTCCATGCCCAAGGTGGATAACAAATGGCCTGTTAGAGCTACATAGTAGGTGCCAGAGTAAGGAAAGCTCATTTGCTAAAGTAGAGCACTATTATCAGATAAAAAAAGACGAGACAGGTGGTACTAACACTGTACTCTTCTAATGGCCAATTCCACGGAGAGAATGCTGCACTAGGGGTGCTGTGCTGTGAGGAGCGGGGACAGAATTAAGGGCAGGGACCCTGGATCTGCCCCTGTAATGCAGCGTGCCTCCAAAGAGCTGGTGAGAGGGCGACGAGTGGGAGGAAACATACCATGTGATCAAAACAATTGACATTCCGGCATTCTCGGTTGGGCAACAGCAAATTACACGTGAAATCTGTCAGTTGCGTATTTGCCATTATCCTAATCTGCGATGACACGGTACGTTTGTCCACTAATGCATCCAGCTAACACTAGCTGAGTACACTTGCTAACTGTCATTGTCGTAACCCATACAGATGGTGCCAGTATGGCCAGCATCGGTTGTGTCAAGCTACACGTGGTTGTTACTATTGCCGCACCACTCGCTGGCTGAAGCAAAGTTCAAAGACATGCCGAGGGTGCGAGGTTTAAGTGTCGCGCAATTCCCGTCGTACTGCGGCTACTCTACTTTTTAGGCAAAAGCACACCGAATGGTTCCTGGCTGTTCTCGGCGCAGCAGAAGCGCTCTCACTCACAGCGATCCTACTCCTGTTCGACCACTAGAACTTGCTAACCCTGAACAGAGCACTCTCAGCGTGCTTTTGAGGGCCCTTGTTCTCCCAATAGACTTTACCATGAGTGAAGCTTCTCAGTCAGAGCAGTCTAATGCAATGATGGTGTTTTAGTGTATAAAATGGAATTGGTAAGCACAATGCGAAATCAATGCTGCACAGCCTGTCGCAATCGAGCCTAATCAGGATCGCATTTCTTGGCAACAATTCGTTTATTTGGACCAGATGCACAGGGGAAACAAATCATAATAAAAAAAAAATTGATGCCGGTTAAGATCACATATGCCCTTGTGACTCGTATTATTAGACCAGTACCACACTCTTAAGTTCGCTGGGAGGGGCTTTCATGCTGATTGAAACATGTCCTGATAACAGCTTCGTTATATATGAGCAAGCTCATTTACTCACTTCAAAGGTGTCTTTCATTTCGAAATTTTTCTCAAATTTACACATTTAATACAATATGTTTTCGGCACTGTTAACCAATCTAGCATTTCTGTCTTTGAAGGTTCAGACATTTTTACAATGAAACCCTATCTCAGCAGGGATATCTTGCATGTTTTTCAAACACAAACTTATTTTGGGAGCCTGCATACCATACCCAAGGATTGATATGCAAGCTACCTTTCTCTCTCTCTCTCTCTCTCTCTCTCTCTCTCTCTCTCTCTCTCTCTCTCTCTCTCTCTCTCTCTCTTTTTTGTACAATGACTGCTATGAGCAAACGACTACTGTAATCAAATGCTCCTGACAGCCGTGTCATTTCACTGCAAATCTGACTGCTGAAAACTCCAATGTTGGCTCTGATCTTAGTGCTTAACTCAATGTTACTCTGCTATGACACAAACTCTAGATGACAGAAAAAAAAAAGAACTATGGGCGCCACTAAGTTCTACATTTTTGCGTTTCAGTCCTCAAGTATTGTACATGACATGCCCACTTGCTTATAATCAATTTATAAGCGTGCAATATAGTGTTTTCTCATTATTTGACTCATTTCACTGACGAGGCATTAACGTGAAACGCAGACAGGTGTGTCAGTGGGGTGCTCAGAGTTTACACCATCCTGGCACTAAATTTTTTGTTAAATATTTTGTATTTTTTTTGTCCTGCAGTCTAAATCGGGAGTTGAATTTAGCTTACATGTAGTGCACCCACTCAATGGTGGCCCGCAGTACACTGTAGCTGAACATCACTGTAGGAGCTAATTGCATTGACATGCAACCGTGAACTCTCTGGAGTGAGATGGTTGACTGCTGGCACTATTTATTTATTTATTGCATATACCTTGAGAGCCCAAGGGCATTATAGAAAGGTGTGGTCAACATATATGTACAATGTACTTTAGCACATTGTCTAAGAATACAAGTTACCAAAAGACCGTGTCTTGAATGGCACTTTTGAAGCTTGCATCATTAATTGTGATGGAGGCGGAAAGGTGGTTCCGTTCTCTGTTGGTTTAGGCAATATAAATTTGGCATAGTGGAATACTAACCTTAAAGCTATAGTCCATGCATGATGAATATACTCAGGTTGAGCAAAAAGATCGTTTTTTAAATCTTTGTCTTGAAGATCAATTTTGTGAAATGGACATGGACAAAGACATTGACGACGTAAAGACAGATCAGGCAGTTGTAGTGTATTCTTCATTGTAGATAGAGAAGCGTAATTGGACAAGATAAACCAGGCGCTTTTCCGAACAAATTCACGTGTGTTGATTAGTGTGGTTTGATTGGGGTCCCAGATGCTACGTGTGTATTTTAGTTTCGGACATACTAAAGCTTTATACAAAATTAAGCTTAAGGAATAGGGTGCTTTAGAAAAGTTACGGCGCAAGTAGCCAAGAGTTCGGCTAGCATTGCAGGTTACGTAATCAACGTGCATTTTCCTGGATGGGTCGTTAGTTATTTAATTCCAAGGTATTCGTAGGAGTTAACAAAATTCAAAATTTTTTTGAGGTCGCAACTGTAGTGTGCGCTGCATAGGCGTCGGGTTATTCTCATGACCTTACATTTATTAATATTCAATTGCATTAGTGATTTGTCACACCATAGGGTAATTGGTTAAGGTCGTTTTGGATAGTTATAGAATTAGTTATTTGTGATAAGCAACACAGTCATCTGCAAAAAGTTTAATTGGTGAAAAAACAATAGTGTCAGAGAGGTCACTGATGTGGATAAGAAACAAGAATGGGCCCAGCACAGACCTCTGTGGTACACCGGACGTAACGGAGGAAAGTGTGAAGGAGTGATCGTTAGCAGCGGCATATTGCGTATGGTTTCAGAGGAAATCTTTAACCCATACTTTAATTGAACTGCTATGGCCACAGGGATGCACAGGGCTCTCCATTTAGGAGAACCAAGCTTCACTGGAGGCCCCCTCCCCCTATTGGATGACACCTAAGGAAACAAGCTCCTCATTGGACAGAAATGGCGTTGGCGTGCTGCTCACAACAGCTTGCTTTGAAGGCTGCATCAAAGCTCCTCATCCACAATTTCCGTTCAAAAAGTGCATGCCCAAAACCATTGGCATAAATCATGGGGGGAGGGGTTGTCTGGACACCTCCCCTTGTGTTCAAGCTGGGGGGGGGGGGGGGGGACAACCCTTGCAAGTGACAGTTAAGTATTGCACACTCAATTTTTATTTAAAGGCCGATGATTTATTAGTGTGTACGTCAGCTGTGAGAGACTACGGAAATAGCAAAAACCACTTGGCAGCTTTTAAAGATATCTCTGAACAGAACAATGCACTTACACATGCTCAGGCACCACGCATATTTCAAAAATTTTATCTCGATGCACGATTTCTTATGTGAATAAAAATACAACCCATATTTAATAAATCAACTAACCACCATGATCCAATTTGAGTCCTACCTTGTGATTTTTCTGGATTCATGCCACTGCCTGTAACCCTGCACTTTCAACAATGATAAGGCAGGTAAAATAGTGAGAGGCAAACCTGGTGCCCTCCTTGGAGGATTGAGGGAGTTTGGTGACCCGCCTCCTGCCCCCCCCCCCCCCCTAGTGCACGAGCCTATGAGTATGATGCCGCACTCTTAGGCACAATGGCAAGAGTGGCCACATTTAGGCAGGTTCAAAATGGGAAAAAAGAAGAGAGAGAGAGACCTGCATTTATCGGTACATGCTAAGTCAAGGGGATCAGAATTCATCTCTTTGCCTCATGATCAAATTGTAACTTAGGCTCATGCCTACATCGGAGTAAATAAATATAAAATACTGCAGAAAGGGGAGATGGAAGCTTACTATGAAAAAGAATGTGTAAATTGCTCTCGTAGACATTTCTACTAGTGGACTTGTCTTCTTCGATGGCGTAACTGATTTTTCTTAGCGCTAGCCTGTAGACGCTTTGTGCCCTTTTTTTCCAATCTGAACAAAGGAGGGAAAAACAACTGTGGATATAGGGGACGGGGGGTGGGGGCAGAAGAAAAGGAGAAGCCACCATGACAAATTATGTGAGTAAACGGAGAGAGAGGAGGCGGTACAAAGCCCATATGTGCTAGCGCTAAGGAAATCGGTTTCAGCCTTGAAAAAGACAAGTCCTGCTTTTCGAAACGTCGGCTCGAGCACACAACACCCATTTATGGATACTTTCAATTGCGATTTCATTTAAGTGAAACGGCATGAGCCAGAAGTTGCATCACAGTGTGACAATCTTTGCTAAGCCAATTGACCTTTTCAATCTACCAAGCACGGCTGGCCAGGTAGGATTTAGTAAGCGATAGAAACCATGGGCACAAAGTCCCGTTCCGATGTATCACCATCAGCCTGACCACCCACTGCAGGACAAAGGCCTCTCCCATATTCCGCCAGTCAACTTGGTCCTGTGCTTGCTGCTGCCACTTTGTACTCGTAAACTTCCTAATCTCATCTGCCCACCTAACTTTCTCTCTCCCCCTCACCCACTTGGAATCCAGTCTGTGATCCTTAATGACCAGTGGCTATCTTTTCTTCGCGCTACTTGTCCTGCCCATGACCATTTCTTCTTCGTGATTTCGACTATGATGTCTTTTGACACCATTTTGTTCCCTGATCCACTTCGCTCTCATTTTGTCCCTAAGGGCGAGGTTTCAGAAACCTCACACTGGTTTCTGATGTTCGAGGGTGATGGAGGGCCTGAACACCTCTTCAGCTACACCAGCAGTGAAGAGAGCATTAAATTTTTAAGTGTGACCCATTGCCGGCGAACTTGCATTTCCAGTTTGCTTCACTGAGGGCAAGACTGGAGGCATTATCTGACTTGGGAGCAAGTTCATTAAAACTATCTGAAGCCACAGTGGTGAAGTCACTTGAAAAGTCATTGTAACCTACAGAAAATTGTCACTTGTGTGAATGTGATGTGTTTCAAAATGAATTTTTAATGAGGTACTTGTACAAGGTATCTTTTTTTCCTTGAAGTCCAACTGTTTAAACTCAGTGGCACTGCAGATGTTTAAATGGGGACTTTTTTGTTCATTGAAGCTGAAGAATAAGTAACTGGAGCACACACACGTTTTGTCAAAAAAAAAAAAAAAAACACTGGTGGCATTGTCCTCTGAATCCATTGCAAGGTTTACACAATCGTGGAACAATACTATATTTGCTACCCTCAATATAAAGCAGTCTTGCAATGACGCCTTTATTGTTGAAGGGGCTCATTCAAAGTTAAAACATTCAAAGTGTGGGACTAAGCATTACAATGCACAACACTATCCTTAAGACATTGAATTTGGCTTGTCAAATTGACTCGGTTAAACATGCTTACTCGCTATGTGCTCTAGCTCTAAATGTGGGGCTAGCTGGTTTTGCATAATTGGCTGTTCAAGGAAGCAGTGCTATAATTTCAAGTGCACTGGGAACCTTATAACTGCACGACATGAAATGCAAGTATCTACTGACATCACATGTGAGACTGCACAGAAGTGTTGCACTTTGCTGCATCAAACTGTTCAAATGAAACCAATTCGGGAACTCCATTATTCCAAATCTGAACAGTAAATTTTAAAACCACTCTATTCTTGGCCAATCCCCCACAGTGTGTATGCGCCACTAACAATAGGAGAACAACAACTAATATGTTGCTTACCTTTTATCCCGTGCAGTACTGCCTGTACATGGATGGCCGAGGAAGCTACGAGTTCAAGCCTATCACGCCAGACACCAAGGAGTTTGGATCCTAGCGAAGATGATTTGCTACCTTGCACAACTTCGGAGTGCCTTGTTCACAAAGCCTGTACAGCGTGTTTGTGTTGTATAGTAAATAAAGAGAGAGATGTTCAACCAGGAAAGAGCCTGTGTTTTATTATTAAATCAACTGTTTCTCTCGCGCCACAAATGAGGGGAACAGGACAGGAACAAAAAAAAAGTGAGTGAAACGGGCGAGGGGTGAGAGGGGTAACAGAAATAATGAGAGATGCCTGTACAAAAGATGTTTTTTAGAGTCCGCAGCCGCGTTAGCTCACAACTCTTCGTGCTTGTGGTCTTCGTCGTCTTCGGGCGCGGGTGTGGTCTCCTCCTCATCTTTCTTGTCTTCATCCTTGTCCTCGTCGTCTTCGAACTCGTCCTCGTCCTTAGCGTCATCCTCCTTCTTGCTCTTGGCCTCTTCCTCTTCTTCCTGCTTGTCCTTCATCTTTTTCTCCTCGTCCTTGAGCGCGGCCCAGGTCTCCTCGCCGTGCACCCGGGCGTACTCTTCGTCGTCCGTGATGAGGATGTTGTCGAAGATGGTGCCAGACTTGACTTGCCACAGGTCGAAGCCGATCTTGCAGATCTCCTTGTAGCGGTACAGCTTGGGGTCCGGCGTGTACTCGGGGTTGTCGATCTCCGGGTGTACCCAGGCACCCTTGTAGGCCGGGTTGTCGATCTGCTTGGGTTTCCATTCGCCCTTGTACTCGGGGTTGTTGATCTGCGGGGGTTCCCACTCGCCGTCCATGTCGTCGTCCCAGTCCTCGGGCTTGGTGGCGTCCGGATCGGGAATGTACTCGGGCTTGTCCCAGTCCTCGGGCTTCTTGTCGTCGGGGTCGTCGATCTTGGCCCGGTCGTCCCAGTCCTCGGGCTTCTTGGCTTCGGGGTCCTTGATCTTCTTGGGAGGCAGGAAGGACCAGTCCTTCTCGAGTTCGCCCTTCTCGACCACTTCGTTGTCGATCTTGATCTGGTACGTGTTGTCGGGCTTAACGATCAGGGTGTACAGGTGGCTGAAGACGTCGTCTTTGCAGCGCACCTCCTTGTTGATAAGGTGGTTCTTGCCCTTGTAGTTGAAGATGGCGTGCACTTTCTTGGTGCCGGGACCGCAGATGTCAGGGCCGAACATGATCAGGTAGGGAGATTCACCGTGCATCTGAGTCTGGTCTAGGCTGCAGTCGAACAGCTTGACGTAGCCACCGCCGCAGTCGATGTTCTGCTCGTGCTTCACCGTGAATTGGATGACCAAGGTCTTGTCTTCGTTGGAGAAGGGTTCGAACTTGGCGGAGATGCCGTAGAAGCGGGCGTCTTCAGAGGTCTGCAGTCCTTTGCTCTTCTCCGCGTCACCGTAGAACTTGCCAGCGCTTAGAACGAACTTTCCGAGGTTGTCGCCTTTCGTAGACTCCACCCACCGGTCCTTCCACGCGTCTGCACCAAAACAAACACGCGAAATCAGTCAAAGGTAGTTACACATCATCAAACGCCACGACGCCGATGACCGCTGCAACCACTACCACCTACGCAGGCTACAAACCGGTTAAACTATGCAGAAAACTGGCTAGCTAATTGTACTCACCCGCATCTGCAGTAATAGACAAACGAAATCGAGAAAACTTAAGATTACACATCAGCAAACGCGGTTGACGCGGATGGCGGCTTCACCCTTCCCCACCACCTCCATCCACATCGACAGTCAAAAAAGCGAGGCGAGAAAGCCGGGAAAAAAATGGGCTAAAATCATACTAACCTCCATCGTTGAACTCCTCTTTGAAGTATACGGTCGGGTCGGCCGATATTAACCCGACCAGGGGAAGCAAAATGCAGAGAAGCCGCATTTTGTGCGGGGGAACTGCTAGCGAGCCTGCGAGGACCACGTTCAAAGAGCCGGCTGAAGCACTGAACAGCACAAGTAAATCAAAGCCGGTTGGGCACGTGACGCTCCAGATGTATGCTCCTCATTGGTCCTCGGCACCTCAGCCAATCACGCCTCACCACGCTTTGAGGAACGCTTTAAGGTTGATTGCGCGCGGGTAGCGCAGCTCACTTAGACCACCACCAACAATATAAAACAAAATAAATAATTCAACGTAAATTTCTCATTTCCCTTTAAATACTTTAAATTTAGTTTATTAAAACTTTACGTGTTTTTAAAAATAATATATGTTTGTATTTTCTTCATTTAATATTATTAAAAACAGTTTAACAATACCTTTGCCTCTCCACCACTAGGGCACAACTACCCCATTGAGAGCTTGCGTTACCCTTCGACAAGCACTGTCTCTCGTTACGTCGCTCGCTGACGTCATCTTCCGGCATGCGTGTGCGCTCCGGTTTGGGCCCGGGCGCGTGCGGTGCTGGATTCCTCTGGCGTTGACACGTGTAGTGACTCTCTCAACAGTGATCCGTGTTTCCGAATGTCACCGTAATCACCTCGTTTCCTTCACTTTAGCGCGCGCGTAAATGATGCTGCAGTAATCCGTGGGCACGGGTTTGTTGCTGTTTGCCATATGACGGTTCGGGCAGCTTTTTTTTTTTTTTTTTTGTATTCGGCGTTCAATTCTTGTAAGTTGCCGACAGCCGTGTCTCTGTGAAACTTGTGTCACCTGTGTCCCGTTCATCTTGAAAAGCCGGCTTTCGTGTTCGCTTTCAGTCATTGACAATCTTGACAGGAAGTGCTCGTTTTTTACTCGGCTCGAAAAGCGATTGTTCCGATTTGCGCTAAAATCTCGTTGACTTACTTTCGTTAGTCCGATTATAAATCGGCAATTTACTGGAGCCGCAGAGTCGGGGAAAGCGGTAACGTGGTAAAATCGATCGGCATTTCACTCGCGAACGTCAGTTCCGATGGCGTACGAGGCTGTGCTAATTAAGCGAACACATCGCTGCAGTTGTGCATAGTATCATTAGTGAACGTGCACATGCGTTTTTGCATCCCTGCATGCGGTTTATAGCGCATGGTTTATCAGAGCGCTACATTTAGGTGAGTTTGATAGCTCAACGAAATATTCGTTAGGCTGAGCGAAAAACAAAACAAGAAGACGTGACATGCTATCTGCATCTTTTATACTAAAAAGAATGTATAGGAATGTTAAGTATCTCGCAACTAGAAAGCGTTGGTGCTTAGCTTACCTTAAAAAAATTGCTAATCTAGCCTCTTTTGTTACTGATCAAGAGTCCGACACGTCCGTGTGTAAATTGAATCATTGAAGACGTGGCAGCTATTGAAGCAGTGGTGCGAGCACAAGAATGGTGAGAACATGCTTTGGTCGACTTGACGCTTCTGATTGTCATCAAAACGCCTGCTTGATGCTGTACATGACTTTTTTGTAAGAACACAGCCAAAGTTTACGCAAACACCGGAAGGTCGTAATTAAGCCCTCGATAAATGTCGTGCTTTATATGTTTAAGGATTGAGGGGTCGCCGATTAAATCCACGTTGAAAAAGGCAATGAGTACTGTCTTAATTTATTACTATGAACCACCGTTCAACGAATTTCAGGCAATCTGAATTCCGTAGCCTGAAAAAAAGTAGAATTAATTCTGCATTTTAGAAGATAACCTTCATTTTTTGCAAGTTAGAGGTGCTTTCAATTGATCCGTCGATTTACGTTTCACGAATGGAAGAAAATAGAATAGTTAGTTATGTACATGTGTATGCTAATTGGCGCAGCACAGGCAGCGCATGATGTTAGGAAAAACAGATTTTCTAGCAAAGGCAAAATGAAAGCCATACAAAATTTTAAAACACCATGTCATGTGATCTATGTTGTCCCCATATATACGCAATTACAGTGCACGCGCTTATCAGGAGTACTTCGACATTACTGATCACGTTCACTACGCTGGAGCTGCTTCGCTTCATTAATAAGGACTAAAGTAATTGTACATCGCTGAATTGTGCTTTCGGTAATCGAAAAGGCGACGTGAGGCTTCGCGCAAACGCTTGCAAGTTATGATGTTTGGCTCTTTTAACCTAAGTTCTTCCCAATGATACAGTTTTTAACTAGCTGCCTGAACGTAAAATAATTTCCTTCTGTTCTTTCAAGTAGAGTGTCTTATTAAAATGTGAATCCGCACCAAGTACCACTTCATAATAACTTCATTGATACACGTCAGAGAAACTCCGCCGCTTTGCTTTTCCTTTATATTTTATCTTTCCTTATCTGTGACGACGTCCCCACAGCAGAAACGAATGACTTTTTTTTTTTTTTTTAGACAACGAAAGCAGAGCTTTGTCTACGTAGAAGACACGTAAAAATTGATTATGTACTTGTTGCCACTAAATATGTACTAAGTTAAGTGATTTTTTATATATATTTCAAGTCACTATGGATCCATGTTTGTCACAGCTTATCGTATGTGATCGCTTAGTTCCTTAGATTCCACTTTTCCCACTATCTGTATGTAGCTCAGAGCCTGAAACTAGTGCGTTCAGTGCAGTTATATCAAACGCAGCTCTCCAAGCGCGGCTTATTACGCGTCATAAGAAGGATCTAAAGTTATTCTTTTAGAAGCTGTAATATAACTATATTGGATCCCATCGACTTGCTGCGTGACATTCCGAAGCGGAGTATATGGCCTATACACGAAGTAAACTATCGCTGTCAAGGCAACTGGCATGTTTGCCAAACTATTATATCCGCTAGGTCTCTCGCTGATTTGATCAGCGCAGGATTAATATACGTTCGTAGCATACTATAGGCGCTTCCTTGTCATTGCTTAGATGCAGACGGTATATCCTTTGGACGGAACAGGCCTGCGATTGTCCGATGAGCTCTCTGACGGCGCCACGTATATCTCGCAGCAGTTATTTGTTCTTCGAAAGATCGCTGGCGAATTGTGATATGCGCGCGTGTCAACAGCCACCGGCCGAACTAAGTATGCCTCTTATGAATTGACGCTATTTCCGGTGAATCACGGCAGTTATATCCGATCCGTTCACAAGGAAGAAGTGGTTTAAGCTGTTACATCCTGTTAGAGTCGGTTATCTTTTTACTATAAGTTCTCGAGTAGTTTCGCACGACAGCGCCACACAGCAGATGTTGGCAGATATTGGTTTTGTTCTTGCGAGGCTTGAAATTTTCATGAAATACTTTGCCCACGGCTGTATATGTTTTTTTTTTTTTTTGTAATCTCGGCTTGTCTTTGACTTTTTACATTATGACATTTCCTTGTATGACACCTGCCTATAATCATGGCACATTAGCTATCTGTAAAACGATGAGGCGCATAGGAAACGACGGGTCAATGACATATCACAGTCACTCACCTGCCATGCAGGATCACCTATATATTATTGAGTTGTGAATGATGGGCGTGCAGCGGATTCACGAGCAAACGAGTGAATATAATTTATGCAGAAGACATTTCTCTCCGCTTATCACTGCCGCCGACAAGAGTGCGACAGTTGTCCTGTGCAGCGCAATGCAGTCAGCGATTTAAAAGAAAAAATTGAAAACTCAGTAATAGAGTCGATAAGAACCTGGGATAAAGCCAGACCTCAAACAATATTCGTGCATCTGCCGCACAAGTGGTGATTTCGTTCCAGCAGTCTAACGTAAACTTGAACCAGCGGTGAGATATGTCCAGTGCGCAGTCAAAAACAAATATATTAGTTTAGTCTGCGCTGTGTGAAAACATTGTACCGTTGATTTCGCGTACTGGTCGGTAATTATCGATAGGAAAGGGAGTTAAAAAAGAACCCAGCATTATGTTTGCATTGTTCGAATTTCGCGTCAAGGCCTTAGCAAGCTTTTACAACGAACTGACGTCAGGCACTTATTACTTTGTTCGTATTGAGGGAATTTGTGGATCACGAAAAAGTTGTGGGAGCTTGCCGAGTTCAGCATTCCTGTTTTTAGCAGCGCCATAATGATATTTGCCGCTAAAATTTCAAGGCTCAGGCCAACGTTTTTAAAACGTTGGCTCCAATCCAGCACAGCATATGACTTCAAGGAAAGGCGGTCCGCGCGAATTTCAAGGTATCGTCAACATGCTTTGTTACGCTTAGGCCAGTGGGCCCATAGGCAGGATATCGTCTCGGTAGATGTGACCCCCCCTCCCCCTAGCGCGTATTGATAAGAAGGGGAGGGGCAAGGGCTTTTTTTTTGGTACCCCAGACTCCCATGAAAAGATCCAACCACTGTTATTCTCTATGTCTCTTTCTTTTTACTTTATTCGTGAAGTCTTTTCTTCAGTGTGAGACAGACTGTTCGGGTGTTGGAAGTGTGGAATGTATATCTCGCCGTGTTGACAACTCTTAAGGCCTCGCCACATCTACCCGTTGCAGCGCGTCAACGCGTCGTCTTTTTGCTGCGGCGCCGCACCCACTCCCATGTGGAGAGAGAAGTCGCGCAGCTTGGCGTAGTCACGAGCATTCTCTCTCCCCAAATGAGAGAGGGTGTGACATCGCGTCAAAAAGCCGCATGCTGCAAAGGGTACGTGTAGTTAGGCCTTCAAGGCATGGACTCCGAGATGGCGGGCGCGCACGCCCGTCATCTCGTAGGCCATGATCGAGGCATAGGCCTGCGCGCCGGGGGAGGGAGTGGAGGGGCAAGTGAGCTCTATCCAGGGAAAATTCTTGCTCCGTGGCTCTATCTATACCTATACTAGTCCTGTACTGTTTATGCCCAGACAACGCTCCGACAACCTGAGGTTGTCCTGAGGATGACCTACACCGTACGAAAGTATGACCTGAGGAAGCCCTCAAATGAACCTCAAGTGGTCCTAAACCAGTCCGTTTGTCCGGCCTCAGATCGTCCTCAGGGCATCCAGAAAAGAGCACATTATGATGAGTCTAGTACTTTTTGAGGACGAAGCATACAAGACCTAGGCACTCATCAGACCTTACGAAAAGTTGCTCTAATTCTTCTTTTGGAGCGCTGAAATGACAACTGATCAATCAAAAGTGCCTGAACATGCACACTCTTTAAAGCACTGCCTGTGAGGTTTCAGTAACAATTTCTTCAAGTATAGCAATAAAAACAGCAATGCACAGAAAACATGTTTATTTTCAGGAATGAAACTTGGCAGTTTTCACTAGATGAGACTTCTTGCCCTGTGCCTTCAGAGGTCTTCATCCGATGGGCTTGACAACGCGACACTTTGAAGACATTCTGTAGTAATAGAAAGCAGCATATCTTGAAGCACAAGTGAATTTAGAGTATCAATAAGAATATTAAGACAATAACAGCATGCCAGATTTGAAAGCATAAAATGAAAATTATATTACCATAATGTGCAGGTACGAACTAGCCATTATATAATGGTGAAAATGATTTATATAGTTCATGCTTGCATACACATCAAAATTCGAGTAAGGCAAGAAAATTATTTAAACTATAACAGCAAAAGTATCATATGTTATGATAGCTTCAACAGCACAGATAATAAAACTCACCCTCATGGTGAGTGCGAGAAGTTCTTAAGCGCTGCTTCTGGAGCTTTTCCCCAGCATGCCGAAGCCACACTTTAATCACACACTCGATGTCATTTTTTTTTGTTTCCGGAAAATTTCGCCTCACGGCCTCTGAAAAAGTACAAAGTTCATAAAACAGGAATTACACAAACATAATACATTAATATAATGCTACATAGGTTGTTTGAAGAAGTACCTCTAGTCAGCATGATCGACATTTTGATAGGTGGGCACATCATCATTAAAGGTCCTTGCCATCCTTCCCCATGTTAATTTCAAGAGTACTGACATTGACACTATGTGTTGCATTACAAGAAGAACACCACGAAGAAGACATCATTGTAACTTTTTTGAAACCTAGCATGCAAAGAATGATGAGGCGCCTTTGACGAAAATACGTCCATGTATGAAAATGTTGACCAGCTTGTCTTAGGTACTTATTCCTGTTTAGAGATCCTCAGTGATCACTATGAGCTTCCATCTGTTAGTTTTCATCTGTACATAAGATTTCCACTACAGTTAAGAATGCCTAGTAGTGCTACCTGATAATAACTTCTGCAAGTAGTGAATGCTTGCGTATGTGTGCCATGCAAGTATACTAGTGTGCTTGAAGAAGCTGCAGGGTTTCTTACTGACAACAGATATTTCATGCTAAAAATTTTCCACGTTTAAGCACATAATTTTAATTAGCAAGCATCCTAAAAAATTTAATGCTTTCATGAAAAGATTGTTCTTTTGCTATTGACTTCAAATGAAAGATAATGTGGATAACAGACTTAGAAATGTCTGTACTCAAACACGGCTCTTGCAGCACATGGTGTTGTGAAACAAATTACTCACTGCAAATGACATCTGTGACACCTAGATCCACAAACTTCCTTTTGCCTTTTTGGCCTGCCCAGCTGAACTGCACAGCAACCTCAAGGCTTAGCAGAAGCTCCAGCATCCTCCTGGCTGCTGCCCCAAAAGTTGAGCCACCAAGGCCAGCAAGCTGCTGTATCTGTACAGTTTTGAGGTCATTATTTTTTTTAGAAGAGTAGCTTAATGCAGTGACTAGAAAAAAAAATTATAGAAAAATATAATGAATGACGTACAAGCTTTAGCTTAATGTTGCCATCAGCAGCAAGTCTCCCCTCAAGACTTAGAAATTGGTCAATATCCTTGACCGGTGTCAAAACCACATCATCATTTGTCTCATCTTGAAGCCTCACTGTTGTGTTGAAAAGGTGCTGCTGCATGGCATCAACCTGTCGTCCCAGCTGCTCTAGCCTCATCAGGATAGTTTGCGAAATTCGCATGAGTTGACGCACGTATTCTGTAAAGACGTGTTCATGAAGTAATAGCGCTGAATTGCAACATATAAAATGGCAAAAGCTGAGATAACATTGAAAATGAGAAGTGCTACTAAACACAGCAAAACAAGCACACAGTTGTTTATGGCTTCTCTGCACATTATTGTCGGTTTTAGAAATTTGTGCCTACATGGCTTCAGTTATTTTGTTAGCATGCTCAGTGATGCCTTTTTAGGACCTGAATACGCATGCAGAGTTTAGGACCTGAATACGCATGCAGAATACGCATGCAGAGTTTAGGACCTGAATACGCATGCCAGGCAATGTTACTTTTTTAAACTCGGGGCCTCGGCATGGAGCAACAAGTGGCCCGTCAGCATGCTCTGCAGCAAATACGACATGGCTTTCAGTTTTCTTATGCCTCAGAGGACGGTGTGCCTGCTCAGCAAGCCTGTTGCAAAGTTGCTCCAAGGGAAGGTCTGGCTTTCTCAGCATTCTCTTTAACGAGGACATATGGTTTTCAAATGGGAAGGCACTCCATGAGTCCAAGGGGCCAAGGTGTGTAACATCATCTGCCAAATGACACAGGCCATGCACATTGTGTGAAACATGCTCTTTGCCATAAATGCTTATGAATGTCCGGATAAAAAACTTGAGCATGTTTCCGGCATACTCTATCTCACTTGCAGGTGCAGCTGGTGTGGAAAGAACAGAGATCCCCACATGTAAAGCTAAGAAGTTCTTGTACATGTGTGCAGGAATCAGTGATGACAAAACAACGGGTCCTCCATATAAAAGAAAAAAGCGAAACTCAGTCGCTTTCCACCGATCAAGTTCAGCAATGCTCCTCGGCTTTCGGCTAAAATCACATGGAACACACCGTGCAATTTGAGAATTTTTTTCCGACATCTCAAGACGCACTTTGCTTCCAAGTCTGGTCACTTTTGGGCCACGTACCCACAGTGTCAAGAGCTTGTTCATGACACCCAAGCACACAAGGTGCATGTAATCTAATGGTATATCTTTCACTAGGTCAAAAGGAAGTTCCTCAAGAATACTTTCGCCTGTGTGATGCTCCTCCTGGACTTTTAAGCGAAAGCTGTCATCTGTTCGCTTGCGAGCATTGACGTTTGGGAAGCACACCCTGCCCTCACAGTAGACACCTTTTACGTCACATTTGGTGCAGCTGTAATAGCCTGTGTGGCTTCTGACATATAATACAAATGCCTTTGCTGGTGCATCACATATGAGGGCATACAAGCTAACAGGAATTGCAGTTTCTCCAATGGTAATCCCTGTTGTGATAGCAGCATTTATGTCACAAACAAATGGTCGCAAAAAATCATTCGCGTTGTTGGGCTTGCTGCTTCCGAAAAAAACACCCACTATAAATGGTGCTTTGTCCTCCAAATTACTTATGCGTCCCAGTATGCACCAAAATTGGCCCCGTGAACTTTTTGAAACCGGCAGACCGTCAATGTTGAAGCTAAGCTTCAAAATTCTTGGTAGTTCTGCACAATCTTGCAGCACTCGCTGTAGGCCTGCACTGAGGCCGAAATGATGGTATTTCCCGCCGGCCAGCTGCAACACTTCCAGGCACTTCTTGGGCGTCTGTAACAATGCCCTTGCAGTTGAAGGGAGCGCGCTGAAGCATTCGTGGGACTGTAGTACTCTCAAGAGCGATGTAACTGAAGTGTGCGATGCGCGAGATTGTAAGGCCCACGCTTGCAGTCTCTCACGAAAGGCCAGCAAGCTGTCCACACTGCCGCGTTCACAAACTTGCTCTTCGTTACTCCCAGTCGGTGCCAATTCGAAAGAATCCCTCTGCCTCACCTGCGAGGTCGCCGAAGTCGAAGCCGCAGCGCTGCTGTCATGGAAGGCACGCCGTTCGAAGTCTGTGTGATCGTGAGGCACAGAAACACTGCAGCCGCTGGGGTAGCACGCGTCGCCAGAAATCAAAACGTGTCCTTGGGGCACATCCGTTTCTGGAACGATCGAGGAGTGTGCCGAAGGCCGTTCTCTGTCATGAACACAAAGGCGACGATGGCCGTCTTCGAGGTCGACCGCACAAGCCTCGGAGGGCAAGTCGCTCTCTCTTTCGGCGTTGCGGGAATCTCGGTCAACGTACCGCGTGTCATTTATGACATCGGCCTCACTGTCAATAAGCTGAAAACTAGCATTGACGCGCCGATTAATTTCACGCCGAAATTTGCGATCCGCGCTCTCAGCCATCTTGAACAGCACAGAGCACAGTAGAATGGTGGCTAGACCAAAGAACACCCACCACCAGAACACGTTGTTAGGCTAGTCAGTTGGTTTGTACATACATACATGAATAAGCAGTAAAGATATACAGCGCGAGGCTGAAAATCAACTGTCCTCTCTTTTTTTATTTATTTACCTTTGCGGCTTACAACTTCAATATGAAAATTTAACAGAAGACACTCACCTGGCATGCTTACGATTCTTTGAGGGCTTCTGCGAGAAGCTTCCTCTATGGCGAGAAGTGTTGTATTGGAATGTTGACTCGACCAATGACTCGACTTGACTTACTGCAGGCCCATAATGATGATGATGATAGTTGCGTCACTTTAAAATGGGTAAACAGTGTCGTAGACATCCAGATTTAAAAGCACCTTGACTGCGCATGGTGACCGCATTAAGGTACTGCTTTTTTTTTGTTAGCACCACCACAACTTCAGTCGCCCATTCGTTTTCCCACAGCGTTCTAGTTCCAATGCTGCTCTATTCACGATAACCTAGGCCAGCCCAGTCGTCAGCATGGTCAGTTGTCGTCTGCTCGATGGGACCGTGCGGCATTGCAACACTGGACACTCGAGAATAACGTGCTCGCTATTCACAGTTTTCACGCCTGCATTCATTTTGGAGCCGACACCGTTTATACTCGCACCAAACTTGGTCTGCCGCACGTGCGTTCATTGGGGAAACGGGTCAGACCACAGTCAGTGCGATATAATTCCGTATGCACGTCGGCGGTAGATCACGACCAACGAAAACGTGCAGGCAGAAAGTTTGGCCTACGATCACTTACAAAGTAAATAAATAAATAATAAATAAAAGAACACGTCTTTCTCGTGTTGGCTTGAAGTGCTTCCTCGTGTAACTATCTCATTTTAATGATCGAGAAGTACTTTACTATTATGACTCGAAAGTAGGCATACGAAATCCCGTGGACTTATTCGTTAACAGCCAGAAAATTAACCAAACACGAATTGCGAAAGCTGCATGCACCTACGAAACATGCATATCCTCAAAACGTCCTCGAGCAGACGATATCAGGACAATTCTTCGTCCTTAAAAAGGTCTCAAAGGGGCATTTTGGGGATAATCCTGCAAGTGTCGACTAGAGGACCAAATGAGGACGTCCTGAAACTGCCGAGGACGTTTGTACCATATGAGGACGACCTCAGGTCGTCGAGTGTTGTCTGGGTGGCTATGAAGTCCTTCAACGATATTGGTGGTGGCCGATAGAAAGAGAGAGAAAAAATTGGATCGTATAACCAAAGCATGTGGGACAGATGATATCGGCGACCACCCTGACCCTTTGAACCAAGGCCTGAAGAACCTCGGGAGGCCCGTCGCAGAGAGCATCGTCCCACAGCTATTTGGTGCGGAAGGGGCGCAGTATGTCCGGAAGGGGAGGAAATAATTTTGCGGCACACTCCACCGTGACATGGAATAACGTTGGGGAGCTGCCACAGCCCGGGCATGAGTGTGTAGTGGTCAGGGTCGAATTTATAAGTGGAGAAGGTAAATTTATGAATGGGGAAGGTAGGACGCGTAATATATCTTGCGTTCCAAGAACTGTTTAATCCCCCTTCTATTTAGCCCCCGGAGACCCATCACGAAAGGCAGGCCTTCATCAGAAGGCTTTCATTGGTTCATTGTCATTTTTGCAGCTGCGTTGACTCGATCATCTAAGAGAAAAGGGGAAGAGAGAAAGTGTGGGAGAGACTGGTATGTAGTCGAAACTGTCGCACACATCCGTGTTTGCGACTGTAACGCTCAATCGCTGGCGGAACGGGCTAATCGATGTATCCATCGATCACGCGGCGTCGTTAAAAACTTATTTCGCCACGTTTTACTGGCGTCGAAAAATGTTTATAATGGTTCTTTCTTCTTTGTCTTTTTTAATCGCTCTCCGTGAAGCCTTTGATGCGACAAAAGAAATCGTCAAGTTGTTCGTTCGCCTGGGGATCAGTCATTTCGGGGTCACGACCTCTGGACATTCATGAAGCCCAATGACCTATAGATATAAATTGCTATATATTAAACAGAAGGAAAGAAAATGTGGCCAGATACGCAAGCATTCGCCCACTTAGACAAAAGAGAAAAAGTTGTGCAACGCTGTGTCACAGTATAGCTAGTGGGCACCTATTTGGTCCTGGATTAATTGTCTAAGCCTTTACTCTCTTACCTGCGCCTCTTTCACACCTATTGATATACTGCGCTATATACGCATTCTTTCTTTTTTCTTTCTTTGCCTGTCTGTCTCTTCCTATCTCTTTACCTGTCTTTCTGCCTTTCCTTCCCACTTATTACAGCGAAAGCTGTTATGAGATCACAACTCGGGTCAAGCGCAGTTGTCCGGCGCCGCCGGTGTTCTGGACCACATCGCGTGAAACAAGGAAGAAAAAAAAACCTAGCACTAAAGACACAGTGGGGCTCGAGCCCGGGTCCGATAGGCGCCAGTCCAGTATTCTATCACTGAGCCACGCCGGTGCTTGGCACTTGATGGCAAACTTGCCTCAGGCAGGCTTGATGTCGCGAAAGCAATCGCGTTAATACGACTTATAAAGCGTTTTGAAACAGCGAAAGAACAAGCAGTCGTCGCACAATGCGAATAGCGTAACGAGTGGGTCGTACAATGCTCCAAGCCATTACAAAAGCTTGTTTTTGTTCGGCTATTAACTGTGGCGCATACCTACTTCAGACATATAATTCCTCATCATCATGAGCCACTGCATGAACAATTCGCACAGAATTCTTTGCGAGTGTTTAGCAGATATACCACGCTTCTCAGAAGAATGACGAAAAAAAGCATAGCGAATGCCGGCCTACTGCCCAAAAAGTTTTATTTATAATGCCGTAGTGGGTATCAAGCAAGTATGCTTGCAGTATATAGTTACCCAATGAGTGTTTAGAAAATACTCTGAAATGCCGCTCTGCTAGCTTTCGCTGTCACTGCTGCGCCTCCCACGCAGGCCTGGCGTTTCTCTCTCTCTCTCTATCTCTGTAGTCGCTCTCCCCTTCTATCCTTTTCTTTCTTCCCTTTATCCGTTCCCGTTTTCCTTTCCTCCACTTTCTCATGTCGGCTTCTTGCTACATGGTCCGATGTGGTTGGGACGCTCACCTTCGAATCGTGGACACGTGGGTTTGAATCCCTCCTAGTGTGTGTGTGTGTGTGTGTGTGTGTGTGTGTGTGTGTGTGTGTGTGTGTGTGTGTGTGTGTGTGTGTGTGTGTGTGTGTGTGTGTGTGTGTGTGTGTGTTTAGATGCGAAGCAGCTCTTTGACTAGCCTGTGTAACGCTGTCCGCCCGTGTCTCCGTGCCAACGCGCCGCGTTTCCCCCGTCGCAGTGGTTTGAACGATGCCAAGTAGGCCAAGTCGCAGCTGTGCATTGACTTCACTCTCTCCCTCACACGCAGCAGCTGCCGACAGATGCTCCTCCATTCGCTCGCAACTAAAGCCCTAGAACTTTCTTTAATCGCAACGCACTTCTCTCCCACTTCACCCTCTCCGCCACCCGCAACGTTCGACCGCACGTCGAGTGGAAACACTCTTTCGGTTCGTTTATCTGCGATGAAACTCACACGAAACCCAACCCGCCTCCCGTGTCTTTGCGTTTTGAAGAAAGGTTCACTCGAGTAAAGGCTACATCGAGTTTCGCTTAGAACCGCTCTTCCAGCACCCGCGTCGACTCCCGTTTCAGCCGAGTCAATGGCGCGCACACCGCTGCTGCTTCGCATCCCACCATGGTTTGCTTTGGAAAGAGGTTCCATAATTTTTTCCTCCACTTAATCTATCTTTATAATTTTCTCGGTTCTCATTCTCTCGCCCACCAGAATTATTGCATTCCACGCCGGACAAATCGGCGCGCGCTTTCTGGAGGCGAAGGAGAAGAGGAATAACAGCAAGAAGAGAGCGCGGGCCGTTTCATTATCGTGATCATTTTTTAATCACGACGCAGAGGAAACCTCTATAGTAACAACCTTCCTGTGAAAGAAAAAAAACGTGTCGCGGCCGATAAATCCAAGAAAAATCCGCGCCGAAGCTACTTAATTAGCTTTCATTGAATTAAGTCTGAATTAGCTCCTTTTGGGCGCCGAGACGTGAGTTCTCTGGTTTTGTGTTCTTTTTTTTGATTGGCAATTGTTCGATTTACTCAACCTTAATTGGCTCTTGCACGGCGTCGCTCCAAACTTGCTTCTTCTTTTGCTTTTACCTCCCACCTGTGGCACGTGACTTCCAGGTCCATACCTAATTAACTGTCGGTAACATTTTCCGTTTAAGTTCACTGAATGAGGTATCCCTGAATGGGTTCACTAAATGGGTTTTCACTGAATGAGGTATCCTCGAAAGGCGATATCACTCTTGCTAGAGGAAACGCCCATTCATGCAATGGCAGCCGTGCGTATTTTTATCCCCAAAAAAATGCGTAGCGATTTCCTTCTACCATTTCCTCCAGTGGTTTCGCTCTGTCATCTACCACACCTCTGACAATCCGGGAGTGATAACTTGCTCCCAACAATCGAGACAGTGCCATATATCAGCTTCAGCTTAATTCTGTTGTTTCTAAAAGTACAGAAAGCTGCTTGAAAGAGTAGGTATCTTTTTTTTTTCTGCTGCGTGTTGTAAATATCTCTTCCGTTGAAAAAAAAAAATGTGGTGTATGTGAATTTTCGTATTATCTCGCACATGCGCTCTTCAGCTGGTCGCGGTATGTACGTGGGCGCTTCCTTTTTACCAATAAAGTGAGTTGTAAGTTAGGGCATCTTTGTCGTTATTGTTCAAGTCCCTGTCTGTTGTGTGCATGCTGGAAATTTTCTCAAAATGTGTTCGATTGTTCCACTTAACTCGTTATCAAAATTGGCACTTCAAAAGCCTTCAACACTCCCTACCCCCTCAAAAGAGAGAGAGAGAGAGAGAGAGAAAGTCTAACTACGGGCCCGCCATGGTGGCATACGTTGCATTGAATCTTGTAGCCCCCTCATTTGATATTCTAGTACATACACGTTCCGAATCCGTAAACCCACGCTATTTGGACACACTGCCACCTTTAGACTGAAGGGGTCCGAGGAAAATATGCCATCAAAACACGGCCACTGTGGCGTGAGAGGAGGCTCACCACTAGCTCCCAGCCACAGGCTGGGGCACTTTTGAGCTAGAGTACCCACTTCTAAGCTAGGGTACCCCCTGATTTTCTTTCAAGCGATAAAGTTGTTCTCATGTTCTTCCCGCTCTTCAAATCGGCACGTAGACTCGATCACTGCGAAGCAACAATGCATATCGCTCGCGTCGGCAGAAAGGTTGGAATGTTTGTCAGGCTTAAAAAGGTGTTAGCATCAGTAAAATAAAATAAATAAATAAATGTCTCGCCGTAACGGCGAAGCAATGCATGCGATAACATATTTTAATGTTATTAGCAGAGATAGACGGTCGGGTCTGTACAATTAGTTCTCAATTGTGTCTAACAAAGAAAACGATCCCTTAAATGTACACTTTCCTTTGTGGTATATGAAGCAAGGCTATAGGCGCTTCCTTGGACAAGATCGTAACTAAAACGCCGTTGCAGGGCAATAAGCCCGCTACAGGGAGATAATCGGCTTTCACTCAGTCGACATAGGTCTCGACACGAAGCGGTGACAGCACAGAACGTTACGAGTCGTTCGCTGATGTCTGCCGACCGCGCCCTTACGATCAAAGTTCGCACCGCACACAAAGCAACACGCGGCATCCACCCCCCATTCCTCAGGATGCCTTCATGTTGCTTCATCCAGCGAAAGACGGGCGGGACGTTTGCTCTATGCGTGAGGAAAGCAGTTGACGGCAGGACTCGCACGCAGGTTGATGTAAATGGATCGCGCCCTCCGCGCGACGGAGCTAAAGCCAGCTCGTTTCACTTGAGCTGCATTCGTCGCCAGTACCTAAGCGTTTTTCCTCGCGGGTAGACATACACTGCGAAGGGCGACTTTAATATCAATTTTATCTTTATACGGAATATTACGGCGAAGGCAAAAACCCATAGATATTATCAATAAGTAAAAATAAATGAATAAATCAATAAAAAGACGATATAGGCACGTGTACTAGCGATCCTTGCAAGCACACAATCACTGCGGATTAGGTTGCGGCCTTTCTCCAATGCACAAAATAATCGCCGATTGAAGATGGTCTGTGATATATCACAATTGATCTCGGGTATATATTTTAATTCGCTTTAACTTTTACAAATTTTTCTCCGTGGTAATTACAACCGGCAGAGCCCAACTTCTCACTGTAGTTGATACGGCTGCCTGATACGAACTTCAAGGATTAACTGTAGCCCATTCGTTGCAGTCCCTGGGTAAAAATGCGCATGTTTTCAGCATCCAGAAAGAAGCAATTGTGAAATCCGTCATTGTTGTGCTGGAAATTTGGAAGTGTACGGACATATCTGGAACAAAATCAAGCTTGTAGAGGCTGCTAAGGTATGCATGAGGTGATAAAGCCCCCCCCCCCTCCCCCCCTGTAGACAAATATAGGAGCATGGGTGTGCGCAAGGGAGGAGGGAGGGGCTTCTTGGTCACCTAAGAAACGGCTGGGGAGCGAAGTCTGCCCAATATACTGACGTAATACGGAGGCGGGGAAGAGGGTAAGGGCGCCAAGCTAGACCCATACATAGACATAACAGGTAGAGAGAACGCTGCGACGCACCTACGCCCCCAACCCCCCTGCCCTGCTCCCCTCTTGAAGGGGGACCCTGTGCATGCATAAAGGAGGAAGAGGGGTGGGGTGATCGTTACCATCGCAATTTGCATAGGTATATATGCGGTGTTCGAAGAATAAACTTTTGTTGTAAATCAGCGCTCTTCATGCACCCTTCTTTGTCTGGTTTCTCGTTTTGCTTCCATTATGTCGTACCAACATGCCCAGGAAACCACTTCAGCTTCTTTTAAAGCTGACTTCTGACAAACTTCAAATTTGCAGAAAAGCCTGCTTCGGTAAAGAAAAAGGCAGACAAAAAAAAAAAAAAAACCGTTGGCAAGCCATCAGGCAGACGTCATCGTGTTTGCAGGAGTGCGAATTTACATTGCTGTGCTGCAATATGCTTTAGTTCTTGGTATGAGCAGCTTTGCTACGTGCGTAGCCGCGTCTGTGATGTACAGTCTGCATTTGTTTCCCACCGTTCCTTCATAACTAAATCAGTTGGTAGTGAGTGCCCGTCCCCGACTACTCGCCTTTTTTTTCTGCACTCTACTTTTATTTTTCGACGATGCACTAACTCACCCAGCAACGCATTCTCTTACCACAACTCCTAGTTATCCCTTCGTCTTCCATGAGGGTTCAAAAAGCCTTAATCGACAGCCAATTATTGGCAGTGCGGGAATCACCAAACCCAAGGGCCAGCCTCTACATGTTCTTTTTAACCTCTTCAAGAAATGCTAATGAGAAACAATAAATCAGTTGTTCAAGAAATTGTTCTCTTAGAAGTCTACCGTCATTGATAGTGCAATCATGGGCATGGTTTCAGGAGAGAAATTCAAGTTGAAACTTATAGTTTTGAATGACTCGTCAAAACCCTAACATCAGTGCATCACTGTGAGGTTACCGATTTCTAAGTACAAGTGTTAGTCTTTGACCACGTTTACTGAACAAAAGTTCTCAAAAGTGGCCAGGGTAAGTCTCTGGCTCCTTTAAAATGCAATAAATCTAATAAGTGCCATTTACAAGCAGTTGAAGAATCATATAGTGAGCTAAGTGCAGCATATTGTAGAGTAGATGGGAGAATTCCAAGGAGGCATGACAATGGCTTACCAATTTTCTCGCTGTTGAGCTCGAGGTTGTGAGTTCGATTCCCAGCCATGGAGACAGCCATGCTGTCTCCGTGGCGGGGAAAATGGCCACCCGTGCGCCTAGATTTAGGCGCATGTTAATGAGCCCCAAGCGATTGAAATTGATCTGGACGTAAGTAAACCCCCTCAGAATTTTTACTTCAATTTCCAAAGTTACACAGTTCGGTTTGTGCTTTAAAGGGACATGAAATTAAAACCACGAGTCAGCTTAGATTGATAAAATGTACAACTCTAATGTTATTATTGCACCATCATTGGCCTATTAATTGAGGAGAGAAACAAGGTCAGAATGTAATTTTTAAATTTCACACCTACATCCTTACGCGTGATGTAAAAGATTTCAAAGTGTATTTTTCTTGGCAAAATTGGCTCAACAGCATTTCCTGAAAGTTGGTAAGGGCACTTTTCTTATTTTGGTGACATTGGCTCAAGAGCATTTTCTGAGAGTTGGTACACTCTGTTTATGGCCCTCTCGAAATACGATACACTTCGCTCTTACCAATCAGGCACTGCCCTAGTAGACGCTATCAAAATGCAGGACATCGCGGCATTCGGCGCGGGCATTTCAAAGTGGCATTGACACCAAAATCTTCTTTTAGCTCGTTTTCTTGCCTGACAAGCGTGGTGATTTTGATATTGCGTGAGAGAGTGATATACTAATATGATAAAAACAGTCTCTCTCTTTAGTGCCTCTTTAATGTACAATGCTATAAAAATACACGACCTCACAATAAGATCGTGCAGGGACTTACAAGCTGGCACCACACATCTTTTTTTTCCCTTATTTTTTTGCATACCAAGCTTACTACCATGTAGCAGCATAATTTATGGCGTACAGCATAGCAGCAGTAAAATATAATGTAAAGTAGACTCGTCTTTATTCTTCCATTGAGCAAATAAAATTTCAAGTACCAAAATACTGCATACCTCGCATTAAACCATTTTGTATGTTGTGTTGTTACCACAATGTTTGTTTCTGATATTAGTGCCGTTTTTAAAATGTATATTTGAACATGTTATGAAGTGTTGAATTCAAAGATATGAATTCCTATGTAAAGTGTGTCTTGGCATAAGCAAAAAATAAAGAAAAGAAAAGTTATTACCAAAATGTTTCGCTTCACAATTTTGTCGCACGATTTCTAGCCTGAGAGTACTGCAAGACTTAAAATGTTTTCAGCGTGTACAGATGTGGCCATCGTGGCACAGTGCGTTGCAATGCCCATAGCATGCTACAATAATGCAATAAAAGATAGCACGGTCATTTTCAGAACTAACTTCTTATCACTTTCGATGCAGTAATGCTCAGTTGAGACGAACCCACAACGCCGCGTGCAGCGCAGAGTCGTTCAATGGGAGCACATCCACTCGAAGCAACAATCTACACAAAACAACGACACGGGCAAAAATTGTAACAACCTCATTTATTGCGACGCTAAAAACCGCCGGCTTCTCTCGATTTCAACAATAATGTGGCTGCTCGTCACACTGAAGAGCATGTGAGGCATGCACAATGTTTCCACAGCCAAAGGCAAGACGGTGATTACATAAAAAGATGATCCCTCATGTTCAACTACCTCGTGACAACATTACACGCAGCTCTAGTTCGTGCACGCAAATGCTACAAAAACATGAACACCATTGCGGTCATTCGGTGGCCTCAGAGATCTTTTACACAGATATTTACAGACACTGGGCCTCTCTTCTCCAAGGCCACCAGGTTGATGCTATGCCACTGAACCTGTTCCAAATTTAAGAGCCTGTTTTCTTTATTAAGCACAACATTAATGAAAAATAACAGAAAATTAAGCCAAGAAATGTATGGATGATGTTAATAAATGCAATTGTAATGCAAGTGTGAAGAAAGAAAAGCGGACAAAAAGAAAACTTGCCGCCGGCGGAGTTCGAACAGTAACCTTCGAATAATGTGTCTGAAACCCTTACCTTGGTATTCTGTTAGCTCTCATTGATATTGAAACTGTTCGACGATACATTGGTTCACATAACGAAGGACCCTTTGTACTGCCAAAAGCAGCTGAATATTAGAGATCTACCCAAAAGGGTACACTTGAATCATTCAATAAGAATACTTGATCTGGCGAACTAATGAATATGTAGAATGACTGCCAGATGGGCGTGTTGGTATGGTGAGATACGAATGGTGAGAATGAATATAGTGAGATAAATCTAAAATTCTTCAATAAAGAAAGGTACAAGAGGACCACTTAAAGATGAAACAACACAGGCACTTTCTGTTTTTCGGCAGTGTTACTCCTGCACTGTTCCGTTTCTTTGAGAAATAGTGAATGATCCAGCCAGACATCGCACAGCGTAGTAATATGTTTCTCACCAATGTGACCATGTAATGCGTATGCTCATCATGAACATTAAATGTAAAGAAATTATTCTGTGTCTCGGCCACAACCTCGATACAAAGAGATTAATCTATTTTTGAAGTAAAAAGGCACCTATGAAAGTACTGCTGCACCTTTTTTTTTTTTTTTAAGAAGAGCAGCTTCCTTTGCTGACAAAGGGAAGCTGCACAGAACACATCTCTAATCTTGACAATCCAAATGCCTTGATTACAAAGTGCCTTGGCCAAGCCCAGTGTAGCATTTGTCTATGCCTAAGCATGGTGGCATTTGGTAAAGTCAAATCTTGTCATAACAAAGTAAATCTGGCATAAAAATAGATAGATTAGAGGTGACAGCTCAAAGAGCATACACTGCTAATGCTGTCTTAATCGCAATGTTCCTCAATCACTGCATTAGAACCAATAATTCGTTACACTCAGGTTCGACAGTCAAGTCTAATGTTCTCATGACTTACCGTATTTACTCGCGTAATGAACACATTCGCATAATAAATGCACCCCCAGCTTCAGTCATCAAAATTTGGATTCCCCCCCCCCCCCCCTCGTAATAAACACACCCCCTACATTCATCCGCTGCAGTTTCGCTAAAGACACATGGCGCCTCCTTGCCCATTGGATCTCTTGCATTTTTTATTACTTTGCCAACCCCCCCCCAACCACCTCGGCTCCCTTCCCCCTCCTCCTGCAGGTTGCTGCCTGTCTATTGCTTTTCTTTCTATCTGTGCCCAGCAGGTCCCCTATCTTATTTGTGTGCCACAGGGGGGGTTGAGGGGTGGGGGTAAGTGCCAGTGTAGAGACATCGCAGCAAGCAAAGGTCACCAAACTGCCCATGCCAACCCACCTCACTCGCTTCCTGAGAATCCCCCCTTTTCTTTCTTAGCCTACTTTCTTTTTTATTCACTCTCACTGTCCCTGCATTCCCGGTTCACCAGTGAGTGCACGCTTTTGGGCGCCCCTCGAGATCACAAGCAGATACCATAGTTGCAATTAAACGATTGCAAGAAAATATAGTCACAAAGCGCTTTTATGGCGTGCACAGGTGGCCAGGGGACAGCTTGCAGAAGATAGCACTATCAACCACCAAAGACCAGTAAAGTGCAACAAAGAAGCTGTTTCCAAACAGTGTACGCATATGTAAATTGTGAAAGGCTAAGTGGCCTAACTTTTTTTTGCATTACCACATTTTTTCTTCTCCCAAAAAAGTTTTCATAAAATTTACACCATGTAATAAACGCACCCCCAACTTTGCTCCGATTTTTCGAGAAAAAAAAAAGTGCGTTCATTAGGCCAGTAAATATGGTATATACACAAAATATAACATTTTGCATCCTAATGCCTCTTCAAGGGTTATTTGTTCAATCAATCAATCCAATCAATCAATCACACTTATGGATTTTACAATATTGCGGTGGAGCAGTGAGCATTAAGGGAAGGCATTCCATTCCTCCCTGTACATCAACATTCATTGGCTCCGTCAATTAGCACACAATGAAAATGAAATTTCATTCATCAAATAGGAGCAAGGCTCTTGCATCCAAAGCTTCAGGAAAGGACAGACCACTGCCACCATTCTTGTCAGGTGGGCGGCATTCCGGGAGACACCAGCTGCATCTACCACTGTAGACACTCACGGAACAAGTGACCCAGGTTCAGTTCATGTTCAGGCACAGTTGAACACCTGCTCCCTTTTCTCCATAGTCCGGCCGCACGCACAACCCGTGTACATTGAATGTGTATTCCTGACCAGAGAACGCAGACCCACAATTGGTCGGGAGGCGGCCCAACTCCAGACTGATTGGTCGGGCTGCCCCAATGTCTGCGACGAGTGAAGTTGGCAGTCAAGTTCATTTTCGCGTGCCTCCTTTCTTCTTTCCCGCCGCATGTTCCAGGCCTTTGAGGTACTTGCGGGGCACACCGTACGATGAGCCGGTCAGCAGTCTCTCCATGAAAGCGACCTGTGTTGGCCACGGCAAGACAGAATTTCCCGTCAGTTTGAGGGTACAGCACAGGCCAAGTCGCGTGTGCACAGCAGGGATGAAAGAGTTTCCAAACTGCTGTACTGAAAATCCATTTTCGCTGTGGTCAATGTGCACAGTCTACTTTAAAACCACAAAGCTTGGCGTATCATATAGTACAGTCAAACCTGCATTATATTGAACCCACATATAACGGATTACTGTGTACACTGAACAGCTGTGAAATCCCCTTGAATATATTTTTCATATAGACAATATTTATTCTATATAATTTCACACATGCATGTGAATCCCTTCAGATTTGATGCTATATCTAGGCTTAACTGTATAGTATATAAATGCTGACATTCATACATGATGCAAAGTTAAGCACAGCAAATTCGACACAAGACCCACATGGCTGTCTTTTTGACAGCCTGGTGACAACGTGGTCAAAATTTCTGGTGGCCTCCGCTACGGCTTCCCTCGCAACCATATTGTGGGTTCGGGACATTAAACCGCAACAATTACAATTATTATTCACCTATAAAGAAGCTTCCCAACACACATTGCAGGCATGCACAATGCACAAGCTGGAATGTGTGCTGCATTTTCGAAGAGCGAGAATAGAAAATACATCTGAAATAGGAGGTCAGAAAACATCGCTAGAGAGATACATCATGAGAATCGAAACACATGGCAACTAGCTGAATCTATAAAATGGCTAAGCTGTACAGAATACACAACAGCCACAATTTCATTTTGAGAAAGAAAGAAAGATGGGCTCAACCTCTCCTTCTGATATCCCCTTTCTCAGTTACACATGTGACTCCAAGGCACAGCCTAAAAATTCTTCAGCTCAAAACTTCTGTAATACCGCATTTACTCAAATGTAACGCAACTTTTTTTTTTGTAGATTCTTGTAATCTAAAGTCGATCCATGCGTTACTATCGCATACCAAAATTACTATGCTTTCTTCTGAGGCTCAAAGAAAAATCACCCCTCGATTCACGATCGTGGTCTCGTTACAATCACGTAAATATGGTACGTGTCAGCAATGTGGCTTCTGAGTGCCCATTTTTTTATTCGTGCGCAGTTTTCTTTCTCGCGCTGTTTTCTCCACACTGCCAGGAGCTAAGGTGACCGTAGGTCAGAAAAGGGCAAAGGTTGAAATAAAGGCCAGATTAAAGCTGAAAAAGCGCACAAACTGGACACAACACTGCCCATGTCTTTTGTCTTCATGAAGTAAGGAAAGGGGCGCTGCTTGCTTGAATGGCGGTGCTTTGCATTACCTGATTGCCCTGGACGAGAACCTGCTGCTTGCCATTGGCCAGAGGGGTAACGGACACGCTGGCCGCCACGCCCACTTGAACCTGTGCAACAGGCAAATGAGAGTCATGGGGAGATGTACCAGGCATCTGATACACGGCAGATGATCTCAAGTCAACAATCTGTCAGGACTTCTAGAGCGAGCGCAAATCAGGGACAAAGCCTATCTAAACAAAGTAATGTTTCATACGTGACTACAGCCAAATCTCGTTATAGCGAATCTCAGATTAATGATTTTTTCATATTAATGACTTTTTTAAAAATCCCTCTCACACCGAATGTTTCAGAATAAGTTATCGAGTTTTGTCCCCCTTATATTACCAACAACACTTCAAAATACCAAGTAACGATGTTAAAACGTTATCGTGGCTGTAAATATAATGCCCAGCTCAGTACCTACCACTGTCGTCATCATCATCAAAAAGACCGCGCACTTGTCTCTCTGCCCAGCCTATACATATGTGAGACAGCCCTGTCGCCACTATCATCACCTGGTATTTGTTTCTAGCATCGGGGTTCGCCCCGTTGCCTTCGTTTTCGTCGAGTAGCTTTACCTGCGCGCTCATTACACGGCTGTTTTTTAGCTGTTTGGTCGCAGTGGTCTAGTGGCTAAAGTACTTAACTGCTGACCCACAGGTCGCGGGATCGAATCTTGGCTGCGGCGGCTACATTTATGATGGAGGCAAAAATGCTGAGGCCCGTGTGCTCAGATTTGGGTGCACGTTAAAGAACCCCATTCTAGGCTTCTGAAAAGCCTAGAATGGGAACAGTTAGGGATAAGAGTTAATGGAGAATACCTTAGTAACCTGCGCTTCGCCGATGACATTGCATTGCTGAGTAACTCAGGGGACGAATTGCAACTCATGATTACGGAGTTAGACAAGGAGAGCAGAAAGGTGGGTCTTAAAATTAATCTGCAGAAAATGAAAGTAATGTACAACAACCTCGGAAAGAAGCAGCGCTTCGAGAAAGATAATAGAGCACTTGAAGTTGTAAAAGACTATGTCTACTTAGGGCAGGTAATAACCGCAGAGCCGAACCATGAGATTGAAGTAACTAGAAGAATAAGAATGGGGTGGAGCACATTTGGCAAGCACTCTCAAATTATGACAGGTAGATTGCCACTATCCCTCAAGAGGAAGGTACATAACAGCTGTATCTTGCCGGTACTTAGCTACGGAGCAGAAACTTGGAGACTTACAAAGAGGGTTCGGCTTAAATTGAGGACGACGCAGCGAGCAATGGAAAGAAAAATGGTAGGTGTAACCTTGAGAGACAAGAAGAGAGCAGAGTGGATTAGGGAACAAACGGGGGTTAAGGATATCATAGCTGAAATAAAGAAGAGCAAATGGACATGGGCCGGGCATGTAGCGCGTAGACAGGATAACCGCTGGTCATTAAGGGTAACTAACTGGATTCCCAGAGAAGGGAAGCGGGTTAGGGGGAGACAGAAGCTTAGGTGGGCAGATGAGATTAAGAAGTTTGCGGGTATAAATTGGCAGCAGCAAGCACAGGACCGGGTTAACTGGCGGAACATGGGAGAGGCCTTTGTCCTGCAGTGGACGTAGTCAGGCTGATGATGATGATGATGATAATGATGATAAAAGAACCCCAGGTGGTCGAAATTTCCGGTGCCCTCCACTAGGGCGTCTCTCATAATCATATGGTGATTTTGGGACGTTAAACCCCACATATCAATTAGCCGTTTCGTTGGTGGTTGAATGTCCAAGATGAGCTCTGAAAGCAGCACAAAAAAAATGCTATGACAGTCAAAAAGTTGGGGGACCCTTAAGCTTCGCCTTTAAGAGTTAAACACGATAGCGAAATCCAGCCCCTATGCACCCTTCAACCGCTAAGTGCATACTTATTAATATGTTTTGTCATACACACGCACACAAACACGCATGCACGCAAGCGCGACGTATCTATAGCAATGGTACAGGTTTTCGACATATTTAACAGCACTTTTAAAACAACTTCATGAAAATATTATACAGTGATTGTTCACTGGTTGACGAGAATGTGTCACCAGTAGCCCCGCCGATGAGCAGGACTGTATAGTTTGGCCACTTCCCTCTGCCGATAAGGTAGTCTGGGTAGTGCACCCAGTTGCTCGTGCTTGAGCATTACTATCGCTCTGGCTCGTTAGTTTTGGAATCCTACTTGACATGATTGTCCCGCCCGCACTCATCGATGAGCAAGGCTGTGCAGCTTGGCCACTTTCCTGTGCTTAAACCGCGGAACCATATAAGCTCCATTGCCGCTGTCGTTTTGTCTCGCTCTGTTAAGCCAGCAATTCGTAGTTCTCTTACCGCTTCTGTCGCATAGCCTCAGCATGCTGTGCTTTGCTCTCTGCGTTTTGCGCATCAGTCGCGTGTGGCCTCCCTCGTCGTCGAGCACCAGTTGAGACAGATGCTGCATGAAGTGTCCCAGATGAGGCAATGTGGGTAGTGCTCCCAGTTGCTCGTGCTTGAACGTTAGCATCGTTCTGGCTCGCTAATTGTGGAACACTAATTGACATGAATGTATCGCCCACACTCATCGATGAGCAAAGCTGTGCAGTGTGGCCACTTTCCTCTGCTAGAACGGCACTCTCCTGTAGTCGAGACACATTTTTCACAATGTCTCACAGATGGCACATAGACACACACATGCACGCACGAATGGTACATACAGGTTCTTTATTTAAAGCAAGAGTCGCGTGGCCTCCAAGATAAATGCCGCGCACTTGCCATCTCAGGCCATGAAGAGTCTCACAATGCCTCACAGATGGAAGAACATTATCTAGCGCTACCTGTTTGCTTGATCAACGCCTCTGGAAAGGCATGATATGTTTTCCGCTAGATGGACATGGTTGTGCATTTTTAGAGCTGTTTGAAAGTTCCTGTGTGTTTTTAGCGGCGATGGCTGCACTATCCCGGTCTTTTTCGACGTAGTTTGTTGGCCTGCCAAATGCGCCTACAAATTGCCGAATGGGCTCATTTTCGTCGCGACACCTGTGGAACAAAGCGCGTTAAGGAGATTCCTTCCACAACATGGCATTTATATAGCGTTTTTTTTCTGAAGCAGCTGCAAGTAACATCGTGGCTTTGTGGTAGGACACCTGCTTGCCTTGCGAACGGCCCGGGTTCAATCCTCAATAGGACCAAAAATTTTATACATTATTTTATTTGCTTCTTTCTCAATTTTTTGCTCACGGATGATTTTTCGCTCACAACCAACGATGTTGAAGCGGATGGTGGAATTTCTGTGACACGAGCTCTCTAGCGCTATCGCGTTACAAATGCGATGGCACGAGTGACCTATGGGATGAAGTCACCTATGATTACCCGTGTGTGCTTCGCTAATGGCTTAACATAATGCACAGTTCGACAATCAAGCATGCACACGAGTTTAGCTGATGACCAATAAGATCCATACAATTTGTCGAAGTATGAAAACGGTGATGAGAGCGAAGACGCCGTTAAACAGCTTTCGTGAACCAACGTGAAGAATCGGTATTTAAGCCGATGCTTCGCAGTGCACAAGAAGGACGCACACGTTTTGAGAGTTTTTCTTTTAGCAGCCAAGCTGCCCTCATAAGGACAGATCGTGCTCTTTTTCAAACTAACATGCACCGGTTTCGTAATATTTTAGCGTTTCATTTTTTCTCGCTCATTAGAGAATAACCCGTTCACGAATATATACACAGCACAGGTAGGCGACTCATGTGCTTGCATTTGCGATTTTTGCTAAAATTTTTAATACTGTTACGTGATTTCGTCTGACTGAAAGAGGGCATAGTGGGGCATACCCAAGAAAGATGCCTCAGACTGAGAGTGAAGAAGTGGACGTTGTCAGTGAGCTGCGTTGTGGCTGCGGACTGACAACTGTTATTTTCCACGTAACATTTTGGTGGAAGTGCTGGGTACTCTTCTGACAACGGAGCTACGCAGTGGACGCCTCCTTAAGTCTGCTACCATGGCTCCGGGTGAAAATACGGCTTCGCCACCTACCTCAGCAACGCCACCAACCCGGTACGTCGCCCTAACGCAACCCCGCGATCCCGGTACCTTTACTGGAGAGGACAACGCGAATGTGGACAAGTGGCTTAGCATGTACGAGCGCGTCAGCAAGCAATATCGCTGGGACCCAACCTTTATGCTTGCGAATGTCATTTTCTATCTTGACAAGACCCCTCGCATCTGGTTTGAGACCCACGAGCACGAAATCACAAGCTGGGAAATGTTTAAACAACAGCTCCGCGACCTCTTTGGCAACCCGTTTGGCCAACAGCTTGATGCCCGAAAGCAATTGGCTGTACGTACACAGACGTGACGTCCACTGAGCCCTACTTGACTTATATTCAAGACGTCTTAGCGTTGTGTCAAAGGGCCGATCCCAACATGACTGAGGCCGACAAGATTTCGCACGTTTTAAAAGGAAGCGACGACGATGCGTTCAGCCTGCTTGTATTTACCAACGTAATGACCATCGATGCTGTGATAAAACAGTGCCGCCGTCTCGAGCAGGCGAAGAGTCGACGCATTTTGCAGCAGTTTCAGCGCCTACCCAACACCGCGGCAACGTCGTCTTGCGAAGCCACTCCTTGTCATCCGCCTACAACCGAAGACGTGACGCGCATCGTCCGATGTGAACTCGAGGCCGCTTACCCGGCTGCCAACAAACCGACGTTGCCCGACGCCTCAACGCCAGCTGTCGCCTTGATCCAGGCTATTGTCCGCCAGGAATTCGCTAACCTTGGTATCCTGTTCACTGCACCCACCCTGGATAATACTGGTCCCTCGATAGCTTCTGTGGACATGAGACGTCGCCGTCCGTACTCTATTCGAACCAGGAACCCGTCTGAATGGCGAACAGCTGATGATAAGCCAATCTGCTTCCGCTGTGGTCGCGCAGGACACATCGCTCGTTACTGCCGCGGCCAATGGCCATCTATGTCTTTTGGCTCGTACCCCGCTTACAGTAACTCATTCCGTCCACCAAACCACCGTTATCCGACCCACACTGAGTCTACAGCATTTACTGCCCCTGAGGACTATGGCCACCCTGTCCCGTCGTCGCCACCGCCTCAAAGCCGCCCTTCTCGTTCAAATACGCGTTGCCGCTCTCCCTCGCCATCGTTTAACCGCCGCATGTCCCCGGAAAACTAGGCTGCGCAGCTTCTGGAGGTGAAGCTGCCCTGTCAACCTCACCCAAAAATCCTCTGTTGCCCTTACGTTTGAACTGGAACACCCTAGAAGTATATGTTGATGGCACACATGTTGAAGCTTTGATAGATACAGGCGCTCACGTCTGTATTATGAGTTCGCGTTTTCGTCGTCGCATGAAGAAGGTCCTCACGCCCCCCTTGACCAGTGTCGTCCAAGTTGCAGATGGTGCAAAAGTCCCTGTCGTCGGTATGTGCACAGCTCAACTTACCGTAGCCGGTCATCAAGTGGTCGTCCTTTTTACCGTGCTTGCAACATGTCCCCACGACCTCATACTAGGCCTCGATTTTCTTGCCGCCAATTCTGCTCTGATTGATTGCTCCGCTGGTGGGCTCCGCCTTGAACTGCCACAAATCAGTGCCGCCCCGTACCAACCTACATGCCGATTACAATGCAGCGACATTGTTCGCCTGCCCTCCAAAACTGTGACGTACGTCGATTTTCTGTGCTCACCAGCTGTGCCCGA
Source organism: Rhipicephalus microplus (assembly GCF_043290135.1). Classification (NCBI taxonomy): domain Eukaryota; kingdom Metazoa; phylum Arthropoda; class Arachnida; order Ixodida; family Ixodidae; genus Rhipicephalus; species Rhipicephalus microplus. The sequence continues at coordinate 9,772,074 of NW_027464597.1, read as the reverse complement.
TGGTGACTATTACGCTACGCCTCTCACCGGCGTACTCCTTGCGCACAATGTTGCAGTGCTCTATACGGTGCTAAGCATCACAGATAACAAAACTTGTCTACCTCTTGTCAATGTCGGCTACATGAATCATATGCTTCCACAAGGCATTTCTGTGGCCCGCCTGTGTCCGATGCTCGATTCACAAATTGAAGTGCTTGTCTTAGACACACTTGTTTCACCGCAGCACACATCACTCGCAACACATTCGGGCAGCCGTCAAATTGTAGACATGATCGCCACTGATCTTCCGCCTCCGCAAGTTGAAGCCCTACAACATCTTCTCGAGGCCTACCAGGATATTTTCGATTTTGGCGACCGACCTCTTGGGCAGATGTCCTTTGTCCAGCATCTCATACACACAGGTGATGCCAACCCTGTTCACCGCCGTCCCTACAGAGTGTCTGCTTTTGAGCGGAGCATAATTCAGAAGGAGGTGAACAAGATGCTAGCGAAGGACATTATTGAACCATCCTCCAGTCCCTGGGCATCCCCGGTGGTATTAGTTAAAAAGGACGGATCGTGGCGATTTTGTGTGGACTATCGCCACCTTAACAACATCACCAAGAAAGATGCATACCCTCTGCCCCGCATTGACGACGCCCTTGATTGCCTCCATGGTGCCGCCTACTTTTCTTCCATCGATCTTCGTTCTGATTATTGGCAGATTGCCGTGGACCCCATGGACCGAGAAAAGACGGCTTTGTAACACCCGATGGCCTCTACCAATTCAAAGTCATGCCTTTCGGCTTATGTAATGCCCCCGCCACCTTTGAACAAATGATGGACTCCCTGCTCCATGGATTCAAGTGGTCTACGTGTCTTTGTTATCTGGATGACGTGATTGTGTTTGCTCCCACTTTTGAAGCGAACCTTGAGAGACTGTCGAAAATTCTTGGTGTATTCCGTCTCGCCGGCCTTCAGCTGAATTCATCCAAGTGCCGGTGTGGTCGCCGTCGCATTACAATACTTGGACATATTGTTGACGCTTACGGCGTATAGCCTGACGCAGAAAAAGTTCGAGCTGTGAAGGACTTTCCTGTGCCAAAAACCGCCAAAGATGTCCGCAGCTTTGTGGGGCTCTGCTCCTATTTTCGGCGGTTCATCAAGTACTTCGCGGAAATCGCTAGGCCCCTAACAGATTTATTCAAACCAGATGAGACGTTTACCTCGGGTCCCTCGCAAGCAGCAGCATTTTCCGACCTGACCACTTTGCTCACTTCTTCTCCTGTGCTGGCTCACTTTGACCCTACGGCACCGACCGAAGTGCGCACCGATGCCAGCGGTTACGGAATAGGCACTGTGTTGGCTCAGCGACAATGTGGGCAGCATCGCGTGATAGCTTATACCAGCAGGCTGCTGTCCACCTCGGAGCGTAATTATTCCATCACAAAGCGCAAATGCCTAGCGCTGGTGTGGGCAGTCGCGCAATTTCGCCCTTACTTATACGGCCGACCATTTATAGTTCTCACCGACCACCACGCTCTCTGCTGGCTCGCCTCCCTCAAAGATCCCACAGGTCGTCTCGCCCGCTGGGCACTCCGCCTCCAGGAGTATTCTTACACCGTAGTGTATAAATAAGGAAAACTGCACAAAGATGTGGATTGTCTGTCACGCTACACTGTGGCCGTCTGCGATCCTACGAGCACTGATTCTGTGGGCTGCGTTCTTTCCATCTCCCAGCTGCTTCATCTCGGGGACGAGCAGCGTCGCGATCCGGATATCAGCCGCCTAATACAACAGCTCGAATCTTCACCGCAAGACGCTTCTGTTCGCACGTTTACCTTAAAGGACCGCACCTTATATCGACGTAATTTATCGCCCAATGGTCCCGACCTACTTCTGGTCATACCAAAGCACCTGCGTTCCACAGTCCTACGCGAGCTCCATGACGCGCCAACCGCGGGTCACCTTGGTGTCTCTCGCACATATGACCGTGTCCGCCGCCGCTTCTACTGGCCTTGTCTTTCACGCTCTGTACGTCGCTATGTCAACGCTTGTGAAATTTGCCAGCATCGCAAGAAGCCGTCAGCACTCCCTTCCGGGTATCTTCAGCCCATCGACATCCCATCGGAGCCATTCTTCCGTGTTGGTTTGGACCTTCTCGGTCCCTTCCCAACATCCGCCTCCGGAAACAAGTGGGTCGCAGTGGCTACGGATTACGCGACCCGTTATGCAGTTACGCAAGCCATGCCAACAAGCTGCGCTACAGACGTCGCTGATTTTCTACTACGCGATCTTATTTTAGTGCATGGAGCCCCTCGTCAACTGCTGACAGACCGAGGCCGTACGTTCCTTTCGAAAGTGGTTGACGATATCCTGCGTTCCTGCTCTACCCAACATAAGCTCACGACATCGTACCATCCCCAGACAAACGGGCTTACAGAACGTTTAAACCGCACCCTGACAGACATGCTATCGAAATACGTCTCGGCCGACCATCGTGATTGGGACCTTGCACTACCCTACGTGACGTTCGCATACAATTCCTCCCGGCATGATACTGCTGGGTACTCGCCATTTTACCTTCTGTTTGAACGCGAACCAACATTGCCGTTGGATACCTTCCTGCCAGCCGCTGCGCAGTCTACTTCTGATTATGCACGCGACGCTATTACCCGAGCTGACCATGCTCGTCAGCTTGCCCGCAGCAGATTAATGGCATCTCAAGACGCATTGTTACGACGAGCGGCATCGCGACGAACACTTTCCAACAGGTTCCCTCGTTCTTTGGTCCCCTACGCGACATGCAGGCCTTTCAAAAAACTTCTCTCTCGTTTCACGGGCCCATACCGCGTGCTTAGACGAGTGACCGACACTACATATGAAATTGTCCCTGATAATCCATCAACCTCTTCCGCTCTGCTGTCAAGGGACATCGTCCACGTATCAAGGCTCAAGCGTTACCACACTGCTCCTGCTGTGGCCCCGTAAACTCGCCGGGTCGGCGCTTTTGCCGCCAGGGGTCCTGTTACGCGATTTCGTCTGACTGAAAGAGGGCATAGTGGGGCATACCCAAGAAAGGTGCCTGAAAGTAACAATACTTTCACTACAATGACTTTTCAAAATAACGAATTATTTTTAGTGGCTCTTTGAGATTTGTTGTATCGAGATTTCACCATATATTGAAGCCAGTCTAAATGAGTCGTCTGTTGTAATGAACAGTGCAAAGCCATGATGAGGGTGCAATGCGGAATGCACAGCAACATCAAATGAAAGTGTCTTTACATATTAGAAGAAAAAAAATTATACCAAAAATCTGAGCAAAAGCTCATGCGATTCCAAAAGGCTTGGATAACTGATTTTTCCATGCAAAGAACCACTACAGCCTCGAGGGTGTATACATGATGAGATAGTGTGGTATGTGCATAGGATATGCATTTTCAAGGCACCATATGTGAGTTAAATCACCAAGTTTTCTTTCACAAAATCTGATGCACTGTGGAACCACAACATCAGTTCAAGGTTACCAGAACTTTTATATGAAGCAAGCACAAATCAACAAAATGTGACTTTCCAAGAATAGAGGGTATATCTGGGAAAAAGGTAGAGGACAAAGATGGAAGCCTAGACAAACTTCTAGCTTGTGCGCAATCACACTCAAGGTTATGCAATGCTATCAAGCTCACCCATACCCAAACTCTACAGAAGTACACTAGACTCTTGATAACTCAAACTTTCGTTTGTTTCAAACAAATCTCACATTTCTGGTTGACGCATCACTATGTTTTCGAGTCGAAATGCCCCACTGCACAAGTTCGGTAAATTCAAACTTTCTGCTTATTCATGTCTGCTGGTTTTGGCCCTTCTATGTAAACATTGGCATTTTTTATGTTGCAAATAAATAAATGTGGTCAAGCAAGCCAAACCAGAAGCATCCACGATCACATGCTGACTAGCAGAGAGAGAGAGAGAGAGAACAAAAACAAACGAAGAATTTCCACACACAGTGAAGCCTCGATTCATTTATTGCCTGCTACAGGATTTATCTATTGCCTGCTACCAGATGCCTGCTGCAGGAAGAACAAATCAGCTGGCAAACCCTTCCTCTCTTTTTCTTTTCAGTAATGTTGATCTCTAGTGCTACATGCAATCATTTGGCATATTGCATTGCCTCCAAAATGATCGTGCACCATAGATGACCTCAAAAAAATCTCGATTAGCATGCCCCCATGAGATGCGGGGAGGCAGGGGGGACGCCAAGCAGATGACGTGATGATAGTGTCGGTTACGCGCCACTTGTTTGAAACCGCTCCTCAGGCATCTAGTAAAGGAGGCAATGATCTATCACGTGCCAAACCCTTTCTAAACTCACTTTCCCCGCAGCACACAAGTGTCATGCAAAAAAGCATTCTAAGAATGAGAAGGGGTTACCAGCTGACACGAGACACCATGCACTTCATCTCTCAATTGAATATGCGTGCAGGTGATGTATATTATTAAGCACCAGTATGATCACTAATGTCTAAAAACAATACTGGCAATCATGCAGAGCTGTCTATGATGTTGCTAAAGCACTGACAAACAATAAACATGCAAACATGCAAAACAACATTGCATGTTTATTGCAATAAACATGCAATAAACATGCAAAAGCCACATTTTTGAAAATGTGGGGATCTTAGGCGTGCCCGCAACCATCCGCAACCATTTTGCGGGCATTCCGCCGTACGGCCGCTCCTTTTCCCTTTCCCGTGCTCTGGCAACAGCGCGTGGCGATAGATGGCGCCACACACGGGTGCGGCACGTGTTCTCAGAGGCTACGAGAACTGGAAGGTCGAGTCACGTGCGTGCCGGAAAGGTCTCCCCTCTGTTGGTCGGCGCCGGGTAAGCACGTGTTTCTTTCGTCCGCGTCCCCTTTGGGAATCGCCGGATTGTAGCCTGCCTGGGGGCCTTGACATCCCGGCAGGTGTGTTTAGTTGAGTGCTGGCTTCGGCATTGTACGCTAAGCCAACAGCGGTACGTGGTGCTTGAAGTGGTTGCACCACACCAAACCGCAGCTGCCGTAGGCCTATGCGTACGAGGTTTGCCCTAACTCTCGCAACCAGGCCCAGTGGCCATCGTGAGAGTGGGAAGCATAGCCCCAAGAGACCTTTTCCCGAACGGCGTGTCAAAGCTCGCCATTGCCAGCTGCGACGTGCTCGCGGTTTCCCCTTATCATGAACGTCCGCGTGCAGGAGCCTTTGCTCTCTGCGTCCCGGGAGCGGACATTGTACTGTTGCCCGGGGTCCTGCCAAAGGCAACAAAGTGTTGGTGTATTTCTGTTATTCGAACACTGTCTGTCTTGCCGCGCCGTGCTAAACGCCTTGTTAGTTGAGCGCACGCGGAGTGGTGCACTACACGCGAGTAGGTGACGGAGTTGCGGCCCTGTGGCTCGCTAAGCGTGAACCCGCGGTGATCATCCGCTACGGTGAGTAGCGAGGTAACCACAATAAGTATAGATATTTCGAACTTTTTGCAATTGAACCATCTCCTGAGGTTTCCTCAAGCTTGAAGTTTTGAGAGTGCACTGCACTTGGGGAAAAGTAGAGGGGCTCACCTCATGTGCCAGGTGTGCAATGTCGATGCCGTACGACTCGAGACCCTCGACGAGGGTCACCTTCTTGTTGCCCGTTCGTTGAGCCACCGTGAACGAAATCGGGGGCAGGGCACCGCGGTGGATGGTAGATCGCCCGCCGTCTGCGGGCGTCACTTCGTGCGCGGGCTGCATCCGCGACAGCACCCGGTTAAAGAGTTCCTCCCAGCTGAGCTTCTCCGACGAGCATGCTGCCGCGTCGCTCAGGCGTGGGTCCATTTTCACCAAGCTGCAACGTGCAGGCATTAAAAGGCTCAGTGCTTTCCGCTCTATGTGCACTATGCTGGCAGTTGAAACATTATAATCAGACTGCAGTGAAGAATTTACCTTTCTCATTACATGGTCCACCCTCTTAACTTTTAACCTGAACGCGCAAGTATTGACTGCAGAGATGATAAGTGCCATACAACTGAGTGCAGTGGGTGAAGTGAAAGATAACACATGCACGCATGCCATGAGTAGTCCTGTGCAACTGTCTTCTGTTAGGCTGTTCCAGGAACTGGACACCACCCCACTTTTTTTGAGTACCATTATCCCCATCGTTTTTTCTGTTCTGAACACAGCAATGAAGTAGTTATGGAGAAAAGACCATGTAGTCACACTCGAGCCGGACAGGATGTGATATACACCCGCTGATATTACAACATGCGACTCAGAATTAATTATTTTTGTATGCTGTGGTCCTTGCAGCACTTTACTGATGCAAAAAATAAATCTGCCCCCGCAAGCCAAAATCAGGAGAGTAAAGCACGCGGAGTTGGATCCGTTTCGCATGATAGCATGACAGAAAATAGCTGCTCTAAACTTTTCACTGTGCGCATGTGTGTATTCTCGCTGATTTTGTCACTGCTCTCTATCAAAAGGCGCGTATTATTTCATGGCCATCACTCGTTCGCTCAGGTTTAAAATTAAATAAATATCGGTAGTGTGTACATCCAAACCACAACATACTTCGTAGTTTGGACGAGGTATGATATGCTGTACTGACCTTCTGTCATCTGGATCTTGAAGTTCGTTTTCCTTCACGTAGCTCCTGATGACGGCCCTCACTTCATCGAGTCCCAGTGCGTGTCCTTTGCTGCCAAAAGAGAGAACACAATGGAATAGTTGAAGCGCATACATCATAGGACACGGACATGAAGCTGTGTCCTATGATGTGTCAAATGGTACACAAATGCAATATGATGTAACCAGAGCTCCCCAATCAAAGTAGTTCTAAAATTTCATTGCGAAATCTGAACGTGCTTATGTGCAAACTTGTGAAGAGGGGGAGAAAGAATAAAGCGAACGACAGGGAGGTTAACCAGGACCGAGGAGTTGTGAAGGTAGGCAAACGAACATGCCACCAGGCACCAGGGTGCAATGACAACATGTGCACCTTGCCACCACATCTTTTTCAGCAAACAGGTAACGCAACAATTGGCCTCGGTGATTTAGAGCAATGCTGCATGCGGACTCAGACACGCGGAGCCTATGAGAAGTCCCACAACTGATATGACTGAAAAGCTCTGGACATAAAAAGATGATGCCATGCCACGAGACTAAGCAGAGAAAAAATCACAGTTTGATCACAAGGGTGAATCAATGAGTGCCATAGGGACAAATAGCAACATTAAATGAATTGAGGCTAGGACTCAACTCTATCAGGTTCTGAAGTGGCATAACTACAAAATGCTGACATGCGAGGATATGGCTTTTTCGTGCTGTCTAGCACCATAATGTGAGATAAGAGGTGAGGGCAGAGCACGTACAAGGTAGGAGCAGTCTAGTTATGTCAGACGAGATTGCATCCGCAATCTTTCGATCAAACTTTGTGGTTGATGCCTGAGCTATGCAGCCTCCCTCTCCCCACTGGCAGCCTTTCATGCTCCTTCGCCCGCTGGAGTAGGCCAAATAGCGTGAAGGGTTGCCAGTGGGGGGAGCGTCGGCTTGAGCCATGTCCATCTGCAGCCTTCGCAAGCTTATGACGCATATGACGAGTGAGGTATGTTGGGTTAGCTCTACTCCAAAGAAAAGAGTGTTCGTCAGGATAACCTAAACACCATTTATTAATACAACGAAAACTTTAGAAAGTTACAGCGACAAGGGCAACACATAAGACAAATTTCCAAGCATGACCTCCGCGTCATGCTGGCAAACCCTGGTCCGGGTGGACAGCATGGCGCTCATATGAACAAACTCAGTGAACTTTCATCGACCCTCCTCTCCCCCGGTTGCCCCTACTGGACGCATGTGCAAGAATTCTCACTGCTGGGTAATATCACTGCCAGTGTGGACAAAGCCGAGGGTGGTTATTGAGGGTTCCCCCAGGCTTATCAATTGGGGCTTTATACGGAACGCAACGACGACAGCAAAAGTATGCCTCTAGTGTCCATATAATTGCCATAAAAGAAGGTTGCAGGTGCATGATAGCTAGCCTAAAGCCACGGCAGCCATAAATTGAACCTGTCCAAGCAGAATGCCGTAGCCACTCGTGTACGGCACTCACCTGCGACCAGGGAAGAGGGGCAGCACGGCGGCCGTGATGGAGCGCAGCTCTCGGATGGTGGGGAAGCGGTAGCCGTCCCTCTTGGGTGGCTCGGCCGGTGGCAGTTCCATCTGAGCAAAGCCGCGCAGGCGAGGGTGTTCCCTGCGAACCGACACAATGCTCTGGACGCCCGGACTGGTCTCCTTCAGTGCCAGTAGACCTTCCTGGGAGGAGTAAGGGTCACGAAAGTTGCTTCCCATTTCTCCGCTGAGCGACGAATAGCCCAGTCGCTACTGGTCACACTGTTATATTCCTGCTATGAGTGCAGGGGCTCAGGGAACTTCCACTACAGTTCTTACAACGAAGTAGAGTGTTCCACCCTAAATGTCAGTTAAAGGGACCGACAACTGTCCAGAACACGAAACGACATGACTCCAACGATGGAAGGATCGTCCGTTACATCGACTCAAACCAACCCTATTTATTCTGTGAGACGTAGACATTTATTTATCTACTTATTTTACCCTCAGGGCCCAAAGTCATTAAATATTTTTATTTCTTCATTAAATGATGTAAAAACTGACCTGTGGATTCTCTGGCAGCAAAAACATGAACAATTCGTTGTACCCAGCCACTTGACTATTGATTGCTATATGTGGCCGACTACTTTTTGAATTATTGTTTATTTTTTTATAATCAATATTACTTTATAAAAATGTACATATAGGCCTGCTTTAGCGGTATGCATTAAATTCGCACACCCTCTGTGTGATGTAATGATCCCTTTCTTGTCAGAATGTCTTGAGCAACTTTTCAGCGTGCTCATGCAACTATGCACGCAGCTTCCAGATCATTAACATTTTGAAGCGACATAGTTTTTCTGCCTACATTTCGCCTCAGAAATGTTGCGCACTGCTACTCAACGTGGCCGTGCAAGTGCATAGTGACATATTCGATGACTTGGCTTGTGTATTGAGAGAGTAACAACGCCGAGACAAGCCACTCTCGACATAGGCGCAGGAGTGCGTGCTTACTTGGAGTGTTAAAAAATATACCAAAGGTGGTTTAGGGGTGTGCGATATCGATGGTGGCGAAAAGCGGAAGGCGTTTAGTGAATAAGGCATGATCGCAACTGCTCACCGACTGCAAATGTGCCAGGTAGGTGGACAGCTTCTTGTACGAAGTACGCCGGATGTCGATCTGCCGACCCGGAGGACAGCGTGGCAGGACGTGACCGCTGTACAGGCTGCTTGCAAGCAACGGCAGGGGAAGCTTCGATCGCAGTGCCGACAGCACGCAGCTCTCCAGCAGGGCATCCATGGTGTCCGTCTAGGAATGACAAGAAGAGAGTGATTTAGCTTTGCAGATTAGTGGAAACAAACAGCTTGACTAATGCAAGAGACGAGCTCAGCAATACCGCGAACAACCCAAAGAAGCGCACAGTTCACATATGCGGACGAAACTTGTTTTTTTGCCAGTTCTTTCAACTGATAGCGAAGGAGAAGCAAGACACATTGTGGAGAGGCCAACTTGACCCTACTGGAAAGTCACAATGCCTCAAACTAACCTTGACCCGCCAGGTACGACTGTAGTGAACACATCGGTGAAGACACTACGGTACTTCACTTGCTTCATTCCTGTACCAACATGTAAAGGTACAGACTCTCGATAAACGGAAATCTGTTAAACGAAACTACTGCTTCAATAGAACTGCCTTTGATATGATTGGTTTCGTACTTGGTATTCTGCATCCCTCTCAATCCCTTCGTAAATGGAGCCTTTTTTAGCCGTACCTTCAGGTTCCCTTTAATTTAAAGTCTTCATTATTTTTCTTTGCCTGAAACAAATACAATATCAAACAAATCACACATGAATTTTGAGCCTACAATTCACTCAATAGTGGATACTGTTGATTGGGCGAGTTGGTGGGCGCTCTCATTTCGAAACAGTCACTTCTTGTAATGTGAAAGCGGAATTCGGCCTACTGCAGACTGATTAAACTTAGGATATATTAATGAAGCACACACAAGTCCACCTATGCATTTTCTTTTTTGGAACATGTTATCGAGTGCTTTAGAATTATGATGTGTGAATTTGACACATTTGCATATGCTGCATCATAACTCGTGCTGAAAGGCCTATGCAGAATGTAAGCACAATCATGTGAGCTTTGTTTTCCCAAGATATTGCAATTTTTAAAATTCACCAAAAAGTACTCATGCTGTGGGAATAAATAGCGAACTACAGTCGAATCTCTATAATTCACACTCAAAGAAGCAAGAAAGTTTGTTAAAATTAAAAGAAGTTTGAATTAATGAAAACTAAATGAACAGAGGGCTCACCATGCAATGACGCATGTGTGTCGAGCTAACACACGAGGGGGAAGTTTCAAAAGACATACATTTATTCACAAATCACAGGACATCCATCATTATATTGAAGCAATCGTTGATGCGTGTCTGCACACGTTTGCCTTGCAGCGAGTCAATCAATTTCACATGCAGCTTGCAAAGTATTACTACCTTGGCAAGAGAAGCTGCGTGCGGTAATGTCCAATGCCCACACTCTGAAGACGCAACAACAACTACGTCTCCACTGCTACCCTCTGCGCCGCAGCCGGAGCGTGGCCAGCACATGACCAGAAAGGAGGAGTGTCTCCACGCGGAGAGAAGCAGATCGGCATTTGAGAGAGAACCAACACTCCGCGGCAGATTTTATTAATTTTTTTTTTTTTGCTCTCTTTGCGCGCAGCTTTGAAGGAAGAATGGTCTCTACGTGGCCGGGACGGGAAAGCGTAGCACCGGCGCGTCGCAGATCAGCATTAGAGAGAAAGCCAAGACACCGCGACAAATTTTTTCCCCTCTCTCTCTTCACACGTGGCATTGAAAGGAGAAGGGTCTCTACGTGGCAGGTATGGAAAAGGGAAAAGCGTAGCACAGGCACGTTGCAGACCGGCATTTGAGAGAGAGAGCAAACATTCGGCTGCAGTATTTTCTTTTCTTTTCTTCTTGTCTTTCTTCGCACACAGCATTGAGGTGTCAGAGGTGCCACAGCGGGGGATTGGGTGTGGTGCTGAGAGCATTTTTGGAGAACGGTATGTTCAAATTAACCATCACAAGTGCTTGCGCGTTCGAATTACAGGGCATTGTCGCCCATCGGAATACACATAGCTTTGACGGGAACCCAGCGTTGGTTTGAATTAACCGGAAGTTCAAATTAAGCATGTTATAATTAATGAGATTCGACTGTTCAAGAATAGTGAAATTAATTTTTGAATCAGCGATGAAATTTGGCAACAGATTCTTGCACGACATAACAATGCGCGAATGTTCGAAAGTTCTGAATGCCACTTGAATATACCACATTTGTGTTTCGTCTATTCAATTTCAAAACCATGTACTGTAAAAAATCCTTAAATGAAATTTGCAGGAAACAAGCCAATATTTTCCACCTTACAGAAATTTCGTTTATTGAGAGATGTGTGGAGGCACAGCACCCCAATGTAGCATCAACAAAGTTAGAGGCAATTGCTGCTTAAGTGATTTCCCTTCACCGAGATTCTACTGCATATGAACAACCTTGTGGACCACCTGCTTCCCAGCAAAATGCATGCCAAAGAACGAAGACACTCTGACACTGCTTTGTCCTCTATTCTGCCTGACGTTCAGAACGTAAAATGCACAATAGATGCATCAAGCATCCGTTGAAACCACTCAAAAAAAAATTGTGATACAGCCACAATATGCAAAGCAGTAAAAAAAAAATGTTGCACAAGCATGTTCTTTGTCTGCTCCTTTGGTCCGCGAAAAAAGCCACAGGACAATGCACGAGGATCTGAACTTACCGTTTCTTCAACCTGCTGCTCTTCCTTGGCATCCTCCGATGGCTCCGGCTGCACTTCCGCCATTGCTGGCTTCTCAGTAGGTGTGCATTGCTCTTCGTCGACTGCAGAAGAGTTCTCTTCAGGTAGTGCCGCTGGGGTGTCCGTTTCTGGGGACTGAAAGTGTAAGAATTCGCAGAGGTCTTTTTTATGTCCCGTAGTTACCCATGGTGCACCGATTCACCATAAAAAAAAAAAAAAATGTGTATACCATATTTAGAATATCTTGTATTCAAGTGACAACTGAATGCAGCTTGTGTTGAAACTTGTTTTCAACTCCACGCTCGATATTTACTTCTCAAGAACAATATGAAGCACATACAACAAGCACATAGTTTGGAACACGAAGATATTGCACACGCAGCTTCAAAGAAATGACGTGGGAAATAAAAACTACTAATTGAGGCAAGATGGGCTCCATAGGGTGCAAACATGGCTTTTCATTAATGTATATGCAGGTGCACAGCAAATTCATTTTTTGCATACACTATTCAATGATTTGGGTGACTGTGCACATAAAAAATCTGTGCAATTCAGCAAAAGGAGAGGAGGTTGGGTGTGAATAGGGTGCATTCCTCAACCGGCGGGAAGTGCCCACCTCTGGCTGCTGGTTTTCCTCGTCCTCTTCTTCGCCACAACTGTCGCCGTCGATCTGGGGCAGCGGCCGCTTGCCACCGTGTGCCCACAGTTGGTCACCCAAAACGTGCGCGATGGCGACGGCCTTACCGGATCGCTGCTCGGCCACTAATGCCTTGGGGCTCTGCAGAAGGCGCCCGACGGCCACCGCGGCCCTGCCTTCTCCGGCCACTCGAACAGCCACTGCGTCGCCCAGACAAGCCTCGGAAAGGCTCTCGCTGTAGCCAGCCAGCCCTGGTGCCATGAAGTCTGCACCACCTGCCATAGGTGAAGGAGATTCCAATGTTTTCAGCTGGATTCAAGCCAGCTGCACTCATACCTCAATATAACGAACCAAAATAAAACAAAATATCGGTTTGAAGTAAATAAAAAATGGTCTTGCAATAGATATAGTGCTAGGAATATACCTTTATAACGAGTTTTCAAATATAGCAGACTTATTTTCATCTAAAAAGCTGACAACCTGGCAACATGGGAATCAATAAACTCTCAAAGTTAGACGAGGAACAGGGCGTGTTAGCCAACATGCTTTTCTTTTTTCCAAACTCTAAGCGATTTGCCTTTACCAAAATGCTTGCTCACATTTTCACAACTATAATTTGCCAGAGATTAGTCAGTAAAATCTCTATTGGGCAACAATTTATAGCTCCTTTGACTCTGCTCTAGCAGACTTTGCCTACTAGAGAATGTTCTCTGCCAACAGAGGTCACTAAACATTGCAGCTGCTGATGATAACAACAAGAGCATGTACTGCCCTCTCAGGCACTGCAGCGCCACTTTAATTTTTCCAATCCTGCTCCCCCCCCCCCTTTTTTTCAAAAATAAATAAATATTTTGAATATATTTTCAGGCAAGATTCAGAAAATCGTAAGTGACGTCGAACTTTGTACATTTTTCAAAAAAATTTGGAAGAGCTGGCAGGTATGACTAAGCATGCATTTGAGCTCGGGCGTGTTAGTTATGCTGAAGAAAGTGGACAGGAAGACGACTGCCACCGTAGCCCAATTGCAGGACATCAACACGTTATTCGAAGGTCGCAGCTCTAATACCTTCTAGTGGCAAAATGTCCTTCCATGTACTTTGCTTTCTTCCCATTTGTATTATAGTTACTGCGAATAACGTCCCGCCATACATTATTTGGCTTGATTGCCTGTTGGTTCTCATTAAGTGACGTGCACAACTACAGAAGTGTCATGACGTGAGCTCATTGGTAAATGTTAATTTCAACAGTGCAAGAACGAACCAGACAGCAAGAGAGTAGCTACAAGGCAAGCTTTGAAACCATCAACTCGACCTTTTTTTGTAATTATTATTCGATTGCCAATTGGGAGAATGTGTGGCAGTATACTTCTTTTTTGTGCTTTCTGACTTATATTTTTCGCTGTAATAAAAAAGAAATTATTTAGTTCATGGTTCAGAGCTTGTCGTGTATATTCTCTTACTTTGTCCCGTCCTTCCTTGTGCTGTTGAAATAGATGAACACGGCTTAAATCTGTGATTGCTGAGATCAACGTATTGAAGCTTGCTTCCAGATCATACGTTCCAGCAGTGCACTACCTGCCTAGAACAAAGCGAGGCTGCTAATTAAGGGCTAAAAATGAAACCGGGCCAAGGGTGGATACATATGTGGGGCTTAACGTCCCAGAACCACGATATGATTATGAGAGACGCCGTAGTGGAGGGCTCCAGGGGTGGATGGAAAAAAGCTGGAACTGAGTGCTTCACCTTTTTCTCCTTCCTGTCTCCCTTTTCCACGAAATGCATTTCACACCACAGTCAAGCATATCTCTTCAACTTATATGCCTGTTAGTGGGTCATTAATTGCACCATAATCTGCTTCTACCATTGCTATTAAGTGGTCACGCTACGGTCCCTCAGTGTCAGGCATAACATAGTATGTCACGAGCTTTTCCACTCACAGCTGAAACGGCGAACACTACTGCGCACATACTATCAGCATCAAATGAAACATGAACAGCTGAGTGTGCGGCCCAAGTACTAGCATAGGGCGCTCTGTCCATTCATCAGCATTGACAGGTGTGCACATCTAGATTGGCAGGGCTCGGTGATCTCTTTAAAATGCAATATTTTTGTTTGTGTTCTAATTCTGATGCGGTGATGACAGGCACCGGTGCAGGCAGGTCGGGCACTTTTGGCCGTTTCCCTTTTATTTTCATTGCCTTTGTTTCGAATATCTGAACTAGAACAGAGGCAAAAATATCGTAATGTAGAGAAATCACGCAGCGCCACCAGACCAGATGTGCGGAGCGGACCTGCTTACGGTGATGGCTGGAGGGCGCACACTGCGCCTTCAGTAATGATTGCGGACCATTTGTAATTTATATGACGCCGATTGCACACCCACGAGCAAAACTACAGGCCATAGGGGCATGAGCTGAAGTCGCTATATGTGCCGTCTGGTTGTGAGCTGTCTTCTGTCGAAAGCATTACTTCAATGAAATTTGTCAGAGAAGTGCTCTTGACAGGAGACGACTCGCCACTAGACAGCGCAAATAGCAAATGTAAACGACAGCACTGGTCTGAGTATTTTCGCTCATGAATGCGCATGATGTAGACAGCTGAATCAGCTGTTCAAAGCAGCAGTGAAGTGCTTGCACGCATGCCTGCACGCTCACCTGCTAGCCGCTCCAGGACTGGCTTCCAGGTGCAGACATAAGGCAGCATGGAGGGCAGGCGCCACAGAGTGTACAGGCTGGGCACCAGGCGGCCCCCGTCGTGCTCGAAGAACAGGGGCTCCGAGTCAAGGCTGTAGGCCACCACAGATTCGCCTCCGTGGCACAGCAGACGCAGCTGGAAGAGTTCGCCACCTCGCCCGACAGGGCAGAGCTCGTCC
Organism: Rhipicephalus microplus; assembly: GCF_043290135.1. Taxonomy (NCBI): domain Eukaryota; kingdom Metazoa; phylum Arthropoda; class Arachnida; order Ixodida; family Ixodidae; genus Rhipicephalus; species Rhipicephalus microplus. The sequence goes on along the minus strand of NW_027464597.1, from coordinate 9,756,626 downwards.
AGCTGACTAGCACTCAGGTGAGGGTACTGGGACTCCAGCTGAGAACGAAGGCGCTTGCTGCATCAAAGGAGAGAAGCAGTGATGTTAGGATGTGACGGTGGCCCAAGACACGCATCGATACGACGTGGATCACTAAATGCGCCGTTTGGCTTGCCTATAATTGAATACAACATTAGGAGTGTGTAGCATTTCGTAAAATTCTCGTGCCCTGCGACACCAGTTGACAGTGGTCAAGGTGAATCGAACAGACATGCATCCCGTTTGCAAACGTCAGTACAGAAACTACCAACAGAACACAACAATAAACAATGAAGGACTCACCGATCTGTGTTCCTGAGCCGGACGTTCGACTTGATTTTGAACGGTTTTATGAACATTTCCGGGTTGTCGTTGAAGAAAAATATTCGCGAGATCAATTTCAAGTAAGCCAAGTGCCGGTCATAAACCAACGTACTAACTTGCGTTTGCGCAGCACCTGGAAATCAGAAGTGTCTTTGATGGCTGCTCTTTAAGAGGATCAACGTGGGTGATGCAGACTATAATCTTAGTGCGAATGTTTTTACGGAATCTTGCTATTTAGTGCCGTTGTCAACAACTTCACCGCACACATCCCAGCACATATGGACTGGACCGGTAGACGAAGCCAGTTGGCTACGGCCGGCTAGTGAACTGACTTTTGGAATTTGACCGGACTTGACTTGGTTCTTGTGTGGCTTGTAACCAGCACAGCGACTTAGAAATGCGGGCCAACGCGTGCCAACGCCAACCTTCCTTGAGTGTCGCCGCCTCGGCAGCCTCGGGTCGGGGACTTCCGAATTTCTTGCTCTTTTTTACAAGCTCGTAGTCGCGCTGGGCAGAGTTTTCGCAGTTTCGTTATTTCAACTGCCGTACTGCTTTGCGTTGTACGTTCAACGCGACTGGCCGCGCATCGCTGAGCTACGCGACGGCGTGCACCTGACCGGTGAACTCGCCCCTGAAGCCGCGGTCGCAGCCACTTGACCGGACATGTCGTCGTCCCCACGCGTCCAAGCGTCACCGTGCGTAGTCGACTCCTTTTAGAGGCGTGCGTCTCGTTTTCGGTAAAGCATTTTACGGGAGCGCGGCGCCGTCTTACGATTCACACGTGGTAGTGGCGATAATCGTCCGCAATCATGTCGACGAGACGCTCCCGGATCCAGATCAAACCAAACTTGGGACGCAAGAGCGACGGCCCCGCGGGGTCGGGACAGCGGAAGCCGACACCGGCTGCCCCAGCGGCGGCGACCTCGGGTGCCGGTGACAGTGCCGCCGTCGGCACAACGACGATCGCTGCTGCGGCAGCGCCGGCACCTCACGAACCCAGCGCGGCGGACCAACCAGACGTCGCGAGTGTTCCGGAGCAGCCGGCAACGGTGCCGGTGGTTGAGGAGCCCACTCCGACCGCGGCGGCCCCACCAGAAGAGACACCTTGCGCCTCGGATGCCGTCGCGGAGACGCCAGCTGAAACTCCTCACGTCGCGGAACCAACGCGGCCCGAGCCCGCGGTCACCAAGTCGCCAATCAAGCGGCCGGCGCCCGTCATTCCCGCTTGCGCGTCTCCCGAAAAGTAAGTGCTCTCGTGGTCCTTCAACACCAGTACTTTACTGGACGGAAAGCCGCTCTGCCCCGAAGCGCTTCGTTGCGCTATTCGATGAATCGCGGAAGTGCTCAAGGTGATGCAATATTACGTGACTCGGGCCATCGACATTTGGCCATCTACTCTTTCGGAAATGTTTCTAATCGTGTGTGAACAGTCCGCACGACTAGTGCACGAAGGCTCGCCTGTTCGCTTTACACCGACTTTGAAGTGCTGGCCTCGAACTGGGTAGATTAATGTTAAAAAAAAAATAAACGTAGGAGAAGCAAACTATAATCTCACTGCGAATGTTTGTAAGGAATATGACTAGTAATAACAACACAATGGTTTTTATCATAACATAAAATCAAATTTTATCATCACACTTCATTATAAAATAAATTGTGTAAAACATGATATACAATCTTCAATTGAGAATTGCAATATCAGCCAATGTTTTAATGAAAGAATGTGAAGGAAAGAAGTGGAAATTGAAGTGCTCATTCTTGTTTAATAGACGAAATTACTTCTAATTGCTAAGGAGGTGAGTTAGTCAACTAACTTTATGAAAACAAATAAATTGATGCAGAGATACAACACACCAGCAAAAAGAGGTGCCTTAAACTGATTTTATAATCCAGGTTTGTTTGATCCTGCAGTGGTTTATGTAGATGCAATCCTTGTGTGTCTTCTTTCATGGCCTTATGTATATATCATGCTGATTGGTCACAAACATGTTTAGCTCACCAAGTTTGTTCTGCTTGTGCACGTCTCTACCGTTGTTGAATGCGCTGCTCTGTTCAGAGGTGGTTGCCACAAGTCAAAGGTTTTGGGATACAGTGTGAAGGAAACCACTGGAAGTTTCAGGTTACATGTTCGAAATGGAAACATCTTCACGTGGAGTGTCTCAAAGGGTACAGCAATTTGTGTTGGGTGTGGCGTTGTGTCGGACGGAAATGGTGCAGTTCATTAGTCCGAATTGCATTGAAACGTACGCTTGCAGGGTGGCCAGGCCATCTGAAACATTGGAGCCACTAACCCCCCAGGAGCCGGCAGCTACACCAAGTACACCGTCGGAGCCGCAGACTCGCAAAGGGGAAAAGCAGGTGAGATGATGTTTGTCAGGTTTGTTCGTGCGAGCAGCTTAAGCGGTGATGCAAGGCGACTTCGTTACTGTTTAGCTTGTACATTTCTCTGACATATGGAGTGCACATGCATGCTTTCAGAAAAGGTGTTGTGTAGATGTTAATGGGTGGTGGACACAGCAGATGCATGCTTGAGCCGATTTAGTCCAAGAACCACCTTTTAGCAGGCAGGCGATAAACTCGTAGTCACCATTAAAACCTCCTTCCACCAGTGGTATTACCTTACGGGGTGCTTTTGTGCAAGCATAGACTTGCATTCAATTCTAAATATTTGGGGCATGTTCAGTACAGTAACACACTAGTTTGACATTGTGCAATGATGAGTGAGTGACATGCTGTGGCTTCTTTTTTTGGCTATGTGTGTAGTGCCAAGTAAAATTTTGCTTGCTTAAGTCTACTACACGCTTAAAAATGCCTTAGCAACACTTGTGCAGCTTGCCATTGACCTCTGCAGGCGAGGTCAGGGTAAGGTCAAAGCAAAGTCACATTTCTCTTGGGGCATGTCTGCACTACTGACAGGGATTTTTTTAGAGGGATCAAAGACAATGGCACATCCAGTCAGTGGATTATTAGATTATGATTGTCTCCATTAGATTCGTAAATGTGCTGTTCTACAGGCGTGATCAACCTTGTAGTAGTGATTATACAAAAAAACTTCTTTTGGAACGCAATCCTGAAGATCGGGGTCTCATTGTTTACATTGCACGGTGAAAGTTGAAAGCCAATGTAGCTGCGCACTGCCGCAGATTGACGCTTTATTACCCCTTCAGTGGGGATGTGTACAGTTGTACTCAACTTTGCGGGCTAGTCACGCACTGCATGCTTTTCAATTCTTTTCAAACACAGTGTGCATATTTGTAAAGCGTTCTTGAGTGGACAACCAGCGCTAATTTAACTTGACTGAGCTGTGTATTACTGCAGTATATCACTTTGCTGGTAACACCACCATGTTCGACGATCATTTGACGTATTGCACTCCAGGGCCACCGTCAAGAGTATTATTTTTCTTCACCCAAAACAAATACAGCCAAAAAACAAAATGGACATGCATTTAGGGGCAAATGTTGAATTCTTTTTGTGCTCGAATTGAAGCTGATTTACTCTAGTATAAAATATTTCATTGCATGCTAATTAACATTATTTACAAAAACGAATAAAAACAACACATTTCTCCTTTTTTGGGGGGGACCTAATATTGAGTGTCTTGAAATCACCCTGTACGAACATGGCGTGTTTGTAGATAGTACATCATAACTGGCGCCCGAAAGGGATAAGCACCACCCGCGGAAATTCGATGCAACTTTCAAACTCTGTGAGAGATTCATTCCATCTGGCTCTCAAAGTGCAAAGTGCTTCTCTTCTGCTAACGTACGCACCAGAGCCTGTTGGAAAACATATAGCTTTGTTGTCCTTGTTTGAAATGTCACGTTTGGCTGCTTGTTGATGCCAGAATCTAATAAAAATATGGCTGGGACATTTAAGTTTTCAAGCGAAAGCGGCAGCGCAAATGTATATTCGTATGGCAAAATCTTAAATACACGGAAATGCATTGACGTCATGGAAATGAGTGAACATGACTGGATGGATTGCATGTGTAAATCCTCTTTGTAAGGGACACCGCCGTTTGTTGGGCAAGGCTTGTATTTTTTTGTTAGGTTATCAACGGTAGCTCTTCGCAGGCAGTGTTGGAATCTGTTACATCACAGGCCTACGCAGGAATTTATAGGCAGCAATGCCACCTGTGTTTTGTTTATATGTCTTTTAGCCTTTGCCATTTGTTTTAGAACAGCAGTGTAATTGTTGCCATTTTGGAAAAAACAATTGACTAATATGCCTAAAAGAATTATTAAAAAAATAATTCCTTGCAATATTAGTGTCTGTGGGATTACTAATTGGAAAAAGACTCTTCACAAGAGTTGTTTTTTCATTTTTATTTGGTAAGTGCACTTTCTCATCTGTAGCTGTGCTTGATGTCACGTTATTTTCATTTATTTTCCCATTGTTCTCTCTTCTGGCCTGACTTCCTTTCAAAAATTGTTGTGGCCATGTGCCACCAGATGTCGCGAAGCACCAACTCAGTGCTCCTTGGCATTCTGCTCTGTGCAGGTGCGGCGTCGCAGCAGGCGCCCCCCTCCCCGGAAGCCGCCCACAGACCGCAGCGCCATGACCATGCAGGACCTGATCTACTACAACCCGCCCGGGAAACCCATGCCGTACGTTCCTCTGTGAATCTCTCTATTCGCCACTGTCATTGACCCAAACACTTCTAACTTCTGAACGATGAAGTCCTTTCTAGCAACATTCGTTAAACCATGCACTGCATGAACACCACTGATGGGACACGTACGTGTTGCCTACAAAATTCCAAAACATAAAAAATTCCGGAGGTGTTACTCTGTCAGAAAAATTTGATTTGTGCATGCGTGATATACTAGTGTTTTTTTTTTTTAAGTTTTTATCGCATTGCACAATGCTCCCTCCCGACCTTTTCCTTTCTCCATGGCAGGAATTGGACCTTCATTCACGTGCTTAGCAGCACAACATATGCGTTGTTACGACGATGGTCACGCATTCATATCCCGATAACAATGAAAAGTAGCAATGTAAAATTATAAGTGAACTCGATAGAGGATCAGATTTTCATATCAGAAACTGCTCATCACCGCGAAGCTTGCGACACAGAAAGCATCGATTATTAAAAAAAGAAAAACACATACAAATCCACATTTTTTTGTACCTCGCGCATTTTTTAATTTTCTGTACCGCACAATGTGGCTTTGATATGTAGAGACCCGAGGCTTAAAATGGAGGCTAAGTGTGTCACTCAGGCAGAGTAGGAAAGCTACGTGTGAACATTAAATATCATTAGAACAAAAAAAATAAAAAAGCATAAAGATGAAGTGCTACCTCTGTTGCCAGTGGCTTTCACATCCTTGTAGCGTTTCTTTTTCCTCCTCCATCTTCTCCTAACGACATGACTTGAAAATTTATTTTAAATGCTTCCTGGACGGCAGTTTCCAACTTGCATCGTCTTCAGTTGGGCTCGCTGTTCTTCAACCCACTTCCCTTTGCTACTGTTTCGCAGGGACTGACAGGGAAGTGCATGATAGCGGTGGCCAAGCAAATAGAGTATCTGCTTTCAATGCGGGAGGTAGTGGGTTTCATTCTCAGTGCCACTGGTGTCCGCTCGTTTTTCTCGTGGAAAAGGGGGCAAGCGGGCCTTGTGCTCGATGTTTTGGGTATTCATTTCTCAAGGAGGTGGCCTCACATTTTTCATATCTCCTTCCCCCAAAGCCGCAGAGCTGTGCTTGCTTATTCACAGAAATAAGCGTCTTTTGTAACCTCAAAGCGCGACTTGTGCACAGTCGAACAGGAGTCGCCACGGCAACTCTGACCATATTGTTCATGAGGGCAAAGCATTTTGACTGCACCAGCTCTGCTGGATGTTAGGAATACTTTTGTTGGGCTTCTTGACTTGCATGTTTAAATATTGCTTGAAAACGTTTACAAATCTGACACTGAAGGTGCTAGTAAGCGAGAGTGTATACTTGTGGCAGTTGCGTATACACTCAAACATCGATATAATGAACCCGGATACAACAAAATATCACTTATAACGAAGCAAATGAAGAGTACTCTTGCAATCAACCTATTGCTAGGAATATATCTTCAGCGAATTTTTGCATATAACAAACTTATGCAGCTTAGTATAATGAGATTTGGGTGTATATCTGTATCTATTTCGTGCCGTTCAATCATTTGTGAAAGGTGCATGTTACTTCTTGCAGGGAGAAGCCATCTAAGACGAGCAAGGATAAGGCACCTGTGGAGACCGAGTCAGTTGCCGAGGCGGAGGAACAGCGGGTCGACGACGTGGTTGAACAGGAGGAGGATTCCGCAGACGTGGGTCCACGAGTTCGACTCGGTCCCAACGGCGAGATCACCCTGGACGAGGAAAGCTTGGTAATACGTCGGCCCGCTGTGCAGCCCTCTATGCGCGCCATCGTCTACGAGACCGGCGGCGAGACCAACTACGCTTCCTTCCGCAAGAACCCCAAGGGACGGAGCACGTGGACAGCGAAGCAGACTGCACAATTCTACAAGGCGCTGAGTGCCTGCGGGACCGACTTCACGCTCATGGCCAACTTCTTCCCGAAGCGCACGCGCCAGGAGCTCAAGGTGAGGAGACTGTGCTTTGGCATGGCCAACCACGAAACCTTAGACATGTCGCAGCGGAAGACCTCGTTGCCACGTTTATCGACCGACAGTGTCTTCGTGCTGTTATGCTGCACCAAAAATGTTTTTTTTTACTTTTACATGCAGTTTCGCAGCTGCGCAATACAGGAAAACTGCTTTTAGGGTAACGCTGTTGAACATATTGATAACAGTATTCAAATTTCATAGACTGAAATGGTGAACGCAAGTCCACTTGTCGAAAAAGTCAGTTTTGCTGCTGAGTTGAGACCATGAATGCTGTAGCGACAAAGTGGAACTTCATACAAAGTATTATTGATGTTTTGGGTTTGATATCCCACTATGGGGGACACCATAGTGTAGTGATTTGGGAAATTCTACCATCTGGTGTTCTTTGTGTGCACTGATATCACGCGGAGCTCCACTATTTTGCCTACACCGAGATGCGACTGTGGTGGCCGGGGGTTGAACCCGCCATCTTCAGGTCAGCAGCCAAGCTCCTTAACCACTGATCCACCATTGTAGACTTATTGAAAGTAAGGGTGGCCACTCGCTCCGTTACGAAAGTGAGTCAAGTGACTTTCGTGCTGTCTGTGGCTTTAACGCACACTTTTGCAACGAGAGCACGGTCCTTACAAAAAGATGAGTGTCGTGCTAATCCCCCCTGAAACAGGCTGCGAACAAGACCACAGGTGACAATGCCTGTTTGGTCAAAGCACGCGCTTCCTGCCTGAGGTATGCAGCCCGTCCTCCTGTTCCTATTTTTTTATATATATTGTCTATACATTACTGCTAGCCTCTAGATGAGGTTCCAAGCAGGAGTGGAAGTAACAAGTACAAAACTAAGTGAACAAAATGCAACCATCCTGTCGCACAAATCTGCAAGAACGAGAAAAAAGAATGTTCCTGAAGACTAGAGACGAAGCACATACACAATGTTTCACGCTGTGGTATGCTCAAAGTGAGTGCAGAAACAAGTGACAACTTTTCATGTACGAGAAAAACGAAAACAAAAAGTAAGGGCACTACAGACACTTCACATCAACTGAAACTAGTTTAACAAATGGGTTATAGTGGGCTATAAAAAAAGCAAAAACGCCCCGCCGCAGTGGTCTAGTGGCTGAGGTACTCGGATGCTGACCCGCAGGTTGCGGGATCGAATCCCGGCTGTGGCGGCTGCATTTCCGATGGAGGCGGAAATGTTGTAGGCCAGTGTGCTCAGATTTGGGTGCACGTTAAAGAACCCCAGGTGGTCGAAATTTCCGGAGCTCTCCACTACGGCGTCTCTCATAATCATATGGTGGTTTTGGGACGTTAAACCCCACAAATCAAAAAGCAAAATCAGTGTAAGGCAGCATATAGGCAACGTTTGAAACTAACTAGTCTTAAAAAACTGCATGGTTGAAATTTTCGTAGGCCTTCATACGACATCCATCTTAATCATACTGCAGTTTTGGGACATAAAACTTCAGATATTATTAGTAATCTTTCTGATTTACCAACGTTTTCCTGAAGAGTTTGATGGAACTGCTTTATGGAACTGCTTTAATTTGACTTTCACAAGTGGCCGAAATTTCCGGAGCTCTCCACTACGGCGTCCCTCATAATCATATGGTGGTTTTGGGACGTTAAACCCCACAACTCAATCAATCAATAATTTGACTTTCAGGAAATTATACGGTTATACTTATTTTCTGGGAGTTTGAATATTCGCACACCCCTAGTGACGATTCCCTCTCACTTTTTGAGCAACTGGCTCTAGTGGTCCTGCATGGCAAGGCGGTAGTAGTCCGAGGCGTGGTGCTGGTTGGGAAAGTTGTTTGCATGCATGTGTGTGTTGTGTTCATCTGACATATTGTCTACAAAGTGCTCACTTCTCTGTGTGTTCCTGAGTGCTCTGTGTGTTCCTGAGTGCTTTGTGTGTTCTCTGAGTGCTCACTTCTCTGTGTGTTCCTTGCAGAACAAGTTCAAGCGAGAGGAACGCCGCAACCGAGAGCTTATTGACCGCACCATCAGTAAGTGGAGCTTCGATCGTGTCTGTCCGTGTTACCCAAATACCATTGCATTGTCTACTGACTGTCTAGCTGAAACAGCAGTTTGGATATGGCAAACAAGCAAGTGAGGGGTGTAGATCATTCGATCTTGATCACGTCCATAAATCGTGAAATACCAGAACAAACTGTCAGCTAATAAGGCAGTAATGGTGGCTAGTTGGTACGTCTTCGTGCTTGCGATGCACTGCAGGCTACGAAAAAAAAAAAAAAAAAAGAGGTGAGAGTTTCTCTCCCCTGTAATGGGAAGGGTATAGACCAGACCGGGAGGTGCAATAATGAGACTAATTAATAAGAGCATAAATACAGTCAAATCTCATTAATTCAAACTTCCGGTTAATTCGAACTCACAATGAGGTCCTGTCAAAGCTATGTGTATTCCAATGGGCGAAAACGCCCGGTAATTCGAACGCCTAAACACTTCTGGTGGTTAATTCGAACGTACCGCGCTCCGAAAATGCTCTCAACACCCTGTTCAATCCCACAGCGGCACCTGCGACACCTCAACGCTGCGCTCTCTCAAATGCCGATCTGCGACGCGCCCGTGTCACACTTTTCCCTTTTCCGTTCCTGCCACATAAAGACCCTTCTTCTTCGAACTCCAGGCATGAAGATAGAGAGGAAATAAAATAGAAAGCTGTCACTGGATTGAATGAATGTGTTGTTGCAGGAAAGCAAAAAGGCACTACTTTCTGCAGCCCTTGCCCCTTGCGGGAGCACGGCTCTGCGCCTTGAGGGAGCACGGCTCTGCGCCTTGAGGGAGAGGGGGTTCTCAAACGCACCGATGGCATGGTTCCCCTTTACCGTTCCTGCCACATAACCCTTCTCCTCTCACTGACGCGCACGAAGAGAGCAAAAAAAAAAAAAAAGAAAGCTGTCAAGGAGTGTTGGTTTTCTCTCAAGTGCAAATCTGCTTCTCTCCGCGTGGAGACGCTCCTCCTTTCTCGTCACGTGCTGGCCATGCTGCGGCTGCGTAGTGGAGAGCGGGACGCTCCGTTACGCAGTCGTTGTAATCTTTAGAAGTGTCAGCGCTGGATGTTTCCGTACGCAACTTCTCTTGCTAGGAGGATGCTGAAGCCGAAGTAGAAATGCTTTGCAAGCTGCGTGCGAAATCGATTGACTCTCTGCAAGGCAAACGTGTGTAGATGCGCATCACCAATTAATTCAATTACTAACGGATGTCCTGTGATTTGTGAATAAATGTAGGTCCTCTGACATTTCCCCCTCGTGTGTTGTTAGCTCAAATGCACATGCGCCACTGCATGTAGAGCCCTCCGTTTATTTAGCTTTCATTAATTCGAACTTCTTTTATTCGAACAAATTTTCGGGCCCCTTCGAGTTCGAATTATTGAGATTCAACTGTAATTGATTTGATTGATATGTGAAGCTTCACTTCCCCAAACCACTGTTTCATTATAAGCGACGTCGTGGTGGAGGGTTCCAGAAATTTCGACCACCTGGATCTTTAACGTGCACCCAAATCTGAGCACATGGACCTACAGCACTTTCGCCTCCATCGAAAATGCAGGGGCCGCAGCCGGGACTTTATCCCGCAACCTGCGGGTCAGCAGCCGAGTACCTTAGCCACCGCGGCGCAGCAATTATGCTGTGTCACTTCTGATCCATACTGGTCATTTGGCTTTTCACTACGGAGAATGCAAGTGCACAGCAACGTTACCCGACAATAAAGTTTTGACGCGATCTTTCGATCGGACTGAGAGAAAAATTACAAAAGTTTTTTAGATGCATATCAGTGAAGGGTGTGTTAGCACTCCTTCGATTGCACCTTCTCTCACAAAGAAATTACCGTTATAAGGGGGTTTATTGAATAAAACCAACTGCTTGGTTCAAGAGGCGTCAGTCACTGTCACGAGTTCAGCTCTTCGTCGTAGTCGTCTTTCAGGTGCTCCAACTAGATACCGTCTCTCTCCCACTTCCCCACTACATTTGCCCCTGTGGTGAAGAGGAGCCATCCTGGCGACTCACGGCGAAGCAAGCACAAGGGGATCATAGTAAGGTTTTAAGCGGCTGATGTGGACTGTCTCACGACCACGGCATCGTCTGTCCTCGGCAAGTGTCACTGGTTCGACGCCGTAGTTGACCGGTGACGTGCATTGAACGATGCGGTACGGACCATTGTACTTGGGTGCAAACTTTCGGGAGAGGCCGGGGGACTGGAATGGGACCGAAAGCCATACAAATGAGCCTACGGGGAAGCTGTGAGCAGGCTTGTCTTGGTCGAGTCGTTCTTTTTGGAGACCTTGTGCGACGGACATAAAGGAACGCGCTAATTGGCGGCACTCTTCGGCACACTGAACAAGTTCGGAGGCTGGGCGGTAAGTAAGTATCGTGTCAAGCGTAGAAGAGGGCTCACGTCCGTACAGTAGAAAAAAAGGTGAAAACCCAGTAGTTGCTTGGGTGGCCGTATTATATGCATACGTCACGAAAGGGAGCACCAAGTCCCAATTAGAATGGTCGGAGGATATGTACATAGAAAGCATATCACCGAGCGTGCAGTTAAAGCGCTCTGTCAAACTGTCTGTGGGTGATAGCTTGCAGTGGTGCGATGAATAATAATGCACTCACTGAGAAGCTCCTGGACGACTTGCGATAGAAACGCACGCCCATGGTCGCTAAGCAGCTCACGAGGCGCGCCATGGCGAAGGACAAAGTTACGCAAGATAAACAAGGCGACATCACGAGCAGCAGCGGCTGGCAAAGCGGCGGTTTCAGCGTAACGGCCACAATAATCCAGCGATTTCCCGCAGGAGTACAAGGTGGTGGGCCGTAGAGGTCGATGCGGATTCTATCAAACGGCCGAGCTGGACACGGCAATGGTTGTAATTCGCCAGAGGCATGACAAGTTTTCCGTCGCTGACACTCAGTGCAGAAGCGTATGTACTTGCGAACGTACGAGTGCATTCCACGCCAGAAAAATCGCTGACGAAGGCAATCGTATGTTTTCAAAACGCCAGCGTGCGCGTTTTGAGGGTCTGCGTGGAAGTACGCACACATGTTAGAGCGCAAATGGCGAGGTATAACAAGAAGCCATTTCCTACTATCCGGCTGATAGTTGCTACGGTACAACATGGCATCCCGTATTGCATAATGGGGAACTTGCCGACCAAGTGCACGAGGTAGACGCTGGCGTGGTGTCACCGAAGACGAGGAGAGAACGTCGATGAGCGAGGCTATCTAAGGGTCCTTGCGTTGTTCCGAAGGCATGTCAGCGGTATCGATGCTGCCGATGGTAGCTTCGGCGAAGGAAACAGGTGCAACGGCTGATGGAAAAGGCGAATGAGAAAGAGCATCTGCGCCGGTGTGCTTGCGGCATGAGCGGTAAATGACGTGAATATCAAATTCCTGTAAACGTAGCGCCCAACATCCAAGCCGGCCCGAAGGATCCTTCAATGAAGTGAGCCAACAGAGTGAATGGTGATCTGTAACTACATCGAATGGGCGTCCATATAAGTAAGGACGAAATTTTTGTAATGCCCAAACAACGGCCAAACATTCCTTTTCGGAAACCGAGTACTTGTGCTCTGCCTTGGTTAGGGTGCGACTGGCATACGCAACTACATACTCTGAGAAGCCAGGTTTGCGTTGAGCAAGGACAGCGCTAAGTCCTATGCCACTGGCATCCGTGCGCACCTCGGTTGGAGCAGTAGGGTCGAAGTGGCGTAAAATAGGTGGTGAAGTAAGAAGATGGCGTAATGTTGCAAAAGCATCATCGCATGCTGGCGACCAATCAGAGAGGTGTCCATCGCCAGAGATCAGCTGTGCCAGTGGTGGGATTATCGAAGCAAAGTTCTTCACAGAGCGGTGAAAGTAAGAGCATAGTCCGACAAAGCTGCGGAGCGCTTTCACGGTCGTAGGCTTCGGGAACTCAGCGACAGCACGAAGCTTCTCTGGGTCTGGGAGGACGCCCTGTTTTGAGGCAACGTGGCCAAGTATTGTGAGCTTCCGAGCTCCAAAGTGGCTCTTCTTGGTATTTAGTTGAAGGCCTGCGCTCGTGAGGCAGCTCAAGACTTCGCTGAGACGTTGGAGATGGCTGTCGAAATCGGGGGAGAAAACAACGACATCATCCTAGTAGCATAGGCATGTCTTCCATTTTAGCCCACGCAAGACGCTATCCATCATCCTTTCGAATGTGGCTGGCGCATTACAAAGGCCGAAGAGCATTGAATTAAATTCGTATAGCCCATCGGGCGTCACAAAAGCAGTTTTTGGACGATCTGATGGTGCCATGAGGACTTGCCAATAACCGGACCGTAGGTCTAGTGATGAGAAGAATTCAGCACCTTGCAAGCAGTCCAGTGCATCATCAATGCGCGGCAAAGGGTATACGTCTTTAATCGTGACTTTGTTTAAACGGCGGTAATCGACGCAAAAGCGAATCGAGCCGTCTTTTTTTCTCACAAGTACCACAGGTGAAGACCAGGGACTGCTGGACGGCCGAATGACGCCACGTTGAAGCATGTCGGCCACTTGCTCGGTGATTACACGACGCTCCACAGGAGATGCACGGTAGGGACGCTGTCGCAGAGGCGCTTGGGAGCCGGTGTTAATCTGATGCACAACGGTGTGCGTTCGGCCTAAGGACGTCTGCTGGCAATCGAACGAGCCGCGAAACTGGTGAAGAAGTTCTAGAAGTTTTTCACGGTGTGGTTCTTCAAGTTCGCCATCAATTGAGGGGCCAAACAAATTATTATTTTCGTGGACAATCGAATGGGCAGATGGCGTCAATGCATTAAGCTGCAAATCACTTTCACCGTCAAGGTCGAAGATGGAGGAAACGTCTAAGTCTTGGAATGTTCCAATACATTCTCCGCGACGCAAGGGATTTGTGACAAACAAATTGATAGCGCCCGCCAAAATATCTAGAACTGCAAACGGCAACGCTAGGCTCTTGCGACTTTGGAATGTTTGGGAAGGCGTAAACAACACTGCAGGCTTAGACACATCGGCACAAGATACGGGAACAAAGGATGCGCTAGTCGGTGGTATGTCGATGTCTTCCGCGACAAACAGCTTGTTCAACGGAAATTCCGGAGACGAGGCACACAACGCAGAGAAGGCCACTTCAGCACGAGCACAGTCGATAACCGCATGATTACAAGACAGAAAATCCCAGCCGAAGATCACATCATGAGAGCACGCCTGTAGCACAAGAAACTCAACGGTATAGAAAACATCTTGGATGAGAACGCGGGCGGTACAGGCAGCTGATGGTCGAATATGGTGAGCACTGGCAGTACGGAGGGACAACCCCTTTGGCGTCGTGGTAACCTTCCGAAGCAGGCGGCAAAGTTTTAAATCAATTACTGAAACGGCAGCACCAGTGTCCACAAGCGCAAGTGTACGGTAACCATCCACAAAAACGTCGATGAGGTTTGTCGGAGAAATGCGAGGACTTGATTCTTTCGACGACGACGCAGTTCGTGCCTCTGGAACTGCGGCATCTAGTTTTCCGCGTCTGAAGGGCAGGGTCGACGGCACATGGACGACAGGGAGCGACGTCGGGGAGATGGAGATCGGTGGCTGACTGAGGGAGGGCGGTCGGGTGAAGAGGATCCTTGTTGACGTGCCGTGTTGTTAAAGCGCCGAGAGCCCTGCGACGATCTTTGCATGTTGTCGCTCTGAACGAGAGGGCGGCGGCGGCACAAGCAAGCCACATGTCCTGCGTAACCGCAATAGCAAATCGGGCGGTTGTCTGCGGTGCGCCACTGATTCGGAAACGCCGCAATCAGCCGGCTGGACGGAACTGGTGATGACCGAACAGAGACCGGTGAGGTAGCATAAGTGGGCTGTCGAGGTGCTCTGGCTGCAACGACTTGCGCATACGTCAAGGGTGCGGCCTCCAGAGCTGGTAAAGGCAAAGCGTCCGCTACCTCATCTTGTATGACGTGCCTTATGGCCGGGGCCAGATGATCTGGGGCCAAAGGATGCGTTTGTGCTGGCTCGGGCGTGCTCGATAAAATGGAGAGCTGCCGAGCGACCTCTTCACGCACGAACTGCTTTATGCGAGCCAACATGTCGTTCTGGTCTCTGAGAGTCAAGGCCGTGATCGAATCACGTTGTTCCAGAGAGTGCCGTGTTTGGGCGCGTTGCTTTCGCAATTCGTCAAAACTCTGGCACAAGCTGACGAGTTCGGCAATGGTTTGTGGGTCCTTGGCTAACAACATTTGAAATGCGTCATCGCATATGCCCTTGAGGATTTGTTTGATTTTGTCGGCTTCGAGCATCGCTGGGTTTACCGGCTTGCACAAGTCAACAACGTCTTCAATGTAGCTGGTAAATGTCTCTCCTGGCTGTTGAGCGCGCTCACGAAGTCGTTGTTCTGCGCGGAATTTTCGCACAGCAGGGCGGTTGAAGACTTGCGAAAAGGAGGCCTTGAATGAATCCCAGCTGGCAATGTCGGCTTCGTGATTGCGCAACCAGAGACTAGCGACGTCGGACAAGTAAAAGCTTACATAGGTCAGCTTAGCCGCATCGTCCCACTTGCTCGCTGCGCTCACCTTGTGGTAAGTAGCCAGCCACTCCTCAACGTCTTGGCCGTCAGTGCCGCTGAAGATCGGTGGCCGATGCAGTGGCCACACGCCGGGACATGTAGAGGCGGGAACTTGCGAGGTACCTTGGGTGGAGGGTTCTTCCGGCATTGCTGGCACTGCAGGTAAGGTGCGACTTCATAGTTCCAGCTTCGAAGACTACCGAGCACTCCCACCAGATTATAAGGGGGTTTATTGAATAAAACCAACTGCCTGGTTCAAGAGGCGTCAGTCACTGTCACGAGCTCAGCTCTTCGTCGTAGTCGTCTTTCAGGTGCTCCAACTAGATACCGTCTCTCTCCCTCTTCCCCACTACATTGTATTTACTCGATTCTACCGCGCCCTCGATTGTAACACGCACTCGGCTTTCACAACGAAAAAAAAAAGTAAGACATCGATTGCAACGTGCACCCATTTTTCTCGTTGGCCCGCACGATCACACTATTCGGAAAAACGACTCCTTTTGGAAGCGTCTTCCGTTTAAATATGAGGTACGGGGGAAGCTTGTGCCTATCTGACGTGAAATGGAGCATTGCCGTCACTCTTTTTACCGTGGCCCGATGTCAGCATGCGAACTTGCTTTGCCCCCTTCTTCTCGACGGTTGTGGTGCCAGTCATGTCGAAGTAAAGAGGCGTCTGATCGGCATTCCCGATTTGCCCAAGCAGGTAGCCGTTGTTGTGCCGCAAGTTTAGGACGGACCTCTGAAAACTGTGAAGCTTTTCTTCGTACTCCTCCCGCAAGTTTTGGCGCATGCCCGTTCACTTTTGGAGGGAAAAGCCTTTCCTCTTCATAAAGTTAGTTAGCCAGCACCTGCTCGCTTTGAACTGGCTCCGCGTTAGCCTTTTTTCTAAAGCTAACTGCATAGCCCGCACTTAGAACAGTTCTGTCGTCACGGGCCGCTGTGCCGCTCGCTGCTCAAGCACATACTCGGCGAGCAGCTCTTCACTTTGCGGAAACCGACCCTGCTGTGGTCTACTGAAGCTTTTGAATGAATCTTTGACAATCTTCTGCTTTTGTTTCCGCCAGTCCCACACACACGTTTCGGGAACTCCGAACGACCGCGGTGCGGCCCGATTTCTGTCTGTTTCGGCACATGCGATGGCTTTTCTTTTAAAAGCGGCATCGTTGTACACTCGTCAAGTTTCTGGAGTCGGCCCTTCCATGCAGTCGATGCTAATGAACTACATGATGACGAACTCCTCAGTACACGTACGAAGTGCCGCACATGGGAAACACATTGGCAGGAATGGCCGACGCGCCATGCCGAAGCACGTAGGGGGCGGCCATTTTGAAAATGCCGATGGCAATAGAATGACTGTATTCATTTTTTTTCGCACTCGGTTTTAACGCGCATGCGATTTATGAACTCGCTTAACCGGAAAAAAGGTGTGCGTTAGATTCAAGTAATTACGGTAGCTTTTTGAAGGAAACCGTATCACTGCAGTAAAATTGTTTGATCCCCAGATATCTTTCTTTTTCGTAGTCTGTTCTTTATCACTGAATTCACCTCCCATTTTATCTTGTACGTAAGACTGTTTACCATCAAAGTCAAGTATTTTTCAGTTGCGCTGCGCTTGTATTGTCTCTTGTTGTTTTGTTTTTTTCCCCCGTACCCTGCAACGTGTCACAAGCATAAAGTGAAAGCACTATATATTTAATATGGAATGCCGGGCACCCTGTTACTGCTCATTGCATTACCATAGGTAACATAGTGGGGCATAAGGACGAAATAACAATGTGGCGTCATACAATTGCAAATTGCGCAATTATTGTGTCGCTAAGTGCTTTCAACCTGTTACACAGGGCTCAGCCATAATTCTTTATTGTCATCAGCTTCAGCACAGGGTGCACACAATGCCTTACAGATACGTTGTGGGTACCGCGCTTGTACACAGAATATTTGCATAACGGTTCAGTGGGTGATTCCTTTACAAAATTGATTAATGGCATAGTGGTCACCTTGCAAGTATACTATTATTAGGTGCCTCAAGAGTTCTCGAAGGCCTCTCTTCCAGCTACAGCTGGGACTGTGCATTCTGTGCAGGCCTGGGCATTTTTTTTCTTCTACAGCGGCCATGTTTTTAAAGTGAGTAAAAGAAGTTCAGTAATGCAGCTTGATGGTCGAGTTGCTTCCTTAGGTTCAAAAAAGGAAATAGTGCTTGTGAAATGCAGACAGAAATGGAAAACAACTGGACAGAGTTCTGTACTTACAACTGAATGTTTGATGTGGGCCTCCTTCGGTAAACATTTGGCTGCGAGTCTAGCACTTGTTTTGTCTGGTTGTCCTTCAACACTGTGCGTTTTTTATTATCGCTGGTAAAAAGAAGTGCTGACATGCACCTCCATAGCAAGCGTTCATCTGTTGGAGCGTCTACAGCCAAACTGTGTTGTTGTGAAAACTTTGTTTGTACCTAACTACAGCCATCTTAATGAGTCAGTTGGAAGCATTGAATATAGTCGGTAACACAGGTCGGCGAACTCTCTCACACTCAGATTCAACCTCAAGTCTGAGTGAGTCCGCCTTAGTAATATTTTGGCAAGGCCTAAGTCCGAGTGAGTGAAATTGAAAAAAATTTGCTGGAGTTTCTGAGCTAGTCTGCCTGAGAAAAACTTTTGCGAGTCCGACTGGTCCCCAAGACAAAATTATATTTTTTAAGGTAGTCTGAGTGAGCTCCACCTTTTATTCTGACCTGTGGTGGATAAGCAGTGCTGGTCGGTTTACGAAAATAGCCCATCATTTTGCAGACGACCCCACCCAGTATTACATTGATGACCTGAAGCTAGAGTCCGACGACCCTGACGAGCCCGAGAGGGCACAGCCCGCCCCCAAGCGTGGGAGGGGCCGCAAGCGCAAGGCTCCGCCCACCGAAGATGGCGGCGTTCGGGAAGAAGTGGTCGAAGAGGAGGTGGTGCACGAAGAAATCATTCTGCCGGAGGAGCCGGAAACCGAACAGACCACAGACGAGACGACAGGGCCTGCCACTGTGGGAGGGAGTTCTGCTGTGACAATGGGACCGTGCGTGTCCGGTGGTGTTGCCCCCGTGGTGGGCGGACCGACGCCTCCGCTGCGGCTGCAGGCCGGCCAGCTGGTGTTCTACGCCAGCCGGACACAGGAGCAGGTCGTGCACGTGTTTGTCGTGGCGCCACCTCAGGCGGGTGCGAGCAGCGAACTGGCCGCTCGCCTCAGCAGTCCGCCTTTACAGCGTCCTGCCGCGACGGCCTCGCCCTCCGCTGCTTCTTAGTGCTGCTCCAACGGATGTGTTCAGTGTGTATGTGCGCACTCTCGGGGATGACCTTGTGTGGTGTCGTGTCTTGGTGCACTCTGTCGGAGTGTGGCACGTGCCGCGGTGGATGTTCTGCGTCCATGCCTAGGTGTGAACCCAGACCGTTCACGGCGTGCACGTTTGGACATGTGCCGTTGCTCACGCTTGGCATAGAAGTTGGGCATCTGTGCGTGCGCATTTGGGTGTGGTGCAGTGCCCTGGATGTTAGACTCGGCCTGGTGCGGTGGTCTGTTGGAGCGGATAGTGCAGCGCAGTGAGAGGTGTGCCAGTTCTTCTCTGGTTGTACTCCCTGCAGCATCCTACGCTCTTCCAAAGGCATGTCTCAGTGAAGGTTAAGCGATGTGCTCTTTGGCAGTGCCAGTGCAATTTTGCCACACTGTTGCCTTTCATGTGACTGAACTGACTCGGCTAGGTGTGTCTTGTCGGATTTACTAGCATTTCCAGGCTCTGTGGAAAAACAACTGCCACTCATACTTATCACCATGTGACCCGTCTCATCCCATTCGATGGAGGACAGCGAGCAAATGCACAAAGAGACTGTGTTCTTCACAGACTGCAATGAATGAGCCTCACTGCGCTTCCCAAAACAGAAGCTAATCAACCAAAGCCATTTACACTTCTTAAATAGCCGCTATCTTGCATGAAATCAGCACGGAGGTCACATGGCAATATTACTTTTATGTATATACGCGACAGTCGGGCATTGCTATTCATTGCCGATCCTGTCAGCCTAACGACGGCTACTTGCTAGACGCCCTGTCTTTTTTTGTTTTTGAGGAGTTTACACATGACGCTGCGCATCTGTTCCATGTGCTCTATGGAAACTTACAAGAGGCATTGTTTCTTTTAGAAATGCGAATGTTTTTGTGAATCGTGTTGACGTAAGCGAGGACTGATTGTGCTTGACAAAGAAGTGTCCTCGGCATCTTTTAGTATCGTTTTGTAGAAACTTTTTTTGGATGAGAGCAAGTTCCTGTAGAGATTGTATGCTGGGTGAAAGCGCTCATATACTTAGAATATTTACACGCTATTTATTCTGGAACGAAGGTTCATGTATGACAAGTGGGCATTGTGGCAAAGTGCAACTAGCCGTCCTAGATAGCTGCCTGAATTTAGCACACTGCACTTGATTGTACACTTAATGAAATAATGTTGAAGCATTTGATGTATATAACGCATGGAATGTATAGTTTCAACAAGCACTGTTTGACGATGATGGCTGGAGTTGATTTTGCATTGTAGAGATGCCAAATCGATGAGAAAGGCATCTTTTCAAAACTTAGAAATTAAGGCAGTGGGACATATGAATTCATTTTTTTCCCCTGCAGAATCAGTGAGTCATCTGAAAGAGTCGCATGTGAAGCTGTAGACTCAACTATTGAAAGCTTACTAGCCTTTTTTTTTTAGATTGAGTTGTCTTGTACTTTGGGTTCCTGTGGCAGTCGCCGTATGTTTGGCTGTCTTGCACTTTGGGAGGCTGCTAAGCTGGTGGCAAACATTAGGGGCTTTGAAATGCCAGTGGCACACTAATCTATGTAAAGTTCAAAATGTTGACTTTGGTTGCATACTGAGGTGCGTCCTTTCTTACTTTCATCTGAGTGGAACTTGCCATGTTTAACTGTGGCCACTGTTTAAGTAGCCGCCAATTACGATAGGCGTAAGAATGGCCAGTTGCAAAAATGCAGTGCACATGGCGAT
Organism: Rhipicephalus microplus; assembly: GCF_043290135.1. Lineage (NCBI taxonomy): Eukaryota > Metazoa > Arthropoda > Arachnida > Ixodida > Ixodidae > Rhipicephalus > Rhipicephalus microplus. The sequence goes on along the minus strand of NW_027464597.1, from coordinate 9,736,111 downwards.
TCGAGAACAGTGAACCCCTTTTAACGCTGCCAGATGAGGTGGCAAGAGAGGCTTGGCACACACAAACCGTCTTGTGTGTCCCGTGCACCCATCTTGCAAGCGTGACTGCTAAACAAATTCATTGCAAATAATTATCAGTTTTGCTAATATCACTGAATGGGACCTAAACCAGTTACAGCAGGCTTGCTGCCAGTACTGGGCTGATTTGAGTGTCTCCAAAAGGCTTAACATAGGCAGCCTAGTCAAGCAACCACCTTGATTAACAGTCTGGCAACCTTGAACTGCTGCGACAGACTGCGCGTCCTGCTTAGCGTTCGAGGGGCGGCAGGCCTGTTGTGTGTGTCTGGCGTGTCACTACACCTTGGCATGTATAAATATCCAAGCAAGCAAAAGAGCAATACAATCTTCTGCCTCCCTGATAAAACCTTTATGTGAAATTTTTCAACGTAATCATCGAAACCGCTGTGGCTCAGATAAGCTGGTATTGTGCACCATATGTTACCAGAACTGTTAATGTGAGCTTTAATGAAACTATGTATCACCACTGCATGTTGCTGCACTGGGTAGAAAATGGTTCCTGCACAATTCCTGCGAGACGCTCAAATAAACTCCCTTCTATCAAGTGGTCTATGAAACGTGGTGCGTTTCAAATGCTGACACTTTCTCATAAGCTGAAAGTGTGGTCTCTGAGATTAGTTTCTGTGAAGCGGCTGCCAACATGTCCAATTTTGGCAGCACATATGAGGTGCTGCTGAGAGTCTGTACACTGAGCGTTAAAACATTATTGTGTCCCTGAATGAGCTGCGTCTGCAAATATTTGGACTGATTAGTTGCCCAGATACACTAGATGTCATCACAAAGCTAGACCTTTTTGTAATCCAGGTGGCACAATCATAGCAAACCTAAACATTCTCAAAACTGCTTCCATTTTTTCATAATATCTCATTGCAGTTTCATGAGTAAATTCAAGATGTGACACATGCTAGTAGTACACTAGTATATTGACAGTAGTGCCGCTAGAGGTGCTCAATAAAAGTTGTCAAAGAATGGTGCCAGGAACCGTGTGTTACTGAAAAGTGTGTTACTTGCACCCTTCCTTCAACAATTCACTCTGAGCAGTTCCCTCTATTGTTCAAAGAAGGTGCAGCACATCTTGTTAGTTGCGTGCATCGTGTTACACTCAAGCTGTCGCTCATAGTAGTGTTACTTAGTAAAAGTTATCTGGAGATGGAGAGCTATTGTTACCTGTGCGATATGTCTGCACTGCTGCGACACTTTTTTGTTTTTTTGAGATTGTACAATCCACCTGCGTTGAGACCACCTTGCAAGGCCAATCTGTCACCTGTGACAGCACAACAGAAGGTCTCAGCATGGTGGGGTTGTCCCCCCTCCAGTCTGACACCTGTGCTGGCCTGGTGCTCCTTTGTCATGTCATCGCCACTTGTTCAGCAGCAACTCTCTCACCTGACCACATTTCTCGTGGAAAATTTTTTTCGCAAAGTGTGCGGACAAAAACGAAAAGCTAGGCCAACTGGTGTCGCAGGGCACGAACATGCGTAGGATACGGTCGTGCTGCGTTTGTCATGGAACATATTGGTAGACAAGGCTTATGCCATCCGCTCAACACATCTAGGAGCCTGAAAAGAAAAGAAGCTACACTCGAAAAAATATTGCAGTTCTGCTGGTAAAGATGCTGTCTTCAAAACCTTAGTTGACATTATGTAGATTGTTTTATTGGCCATACAATTCCTGCTGAAATTCATTAAATTAATAAAGACTGTTCCATGTACCGAAGAGGGGCCCTGGAATTCGAATGCTGTGCCATGTCAGATATTCCACACACCCGATACTAAGACCCGCTGTAGTAGCATAAATCCGTTTGTGAGATCCACCAAGACACCTGGTGCATCTCGCAACCGGATTGCCGTTTCATGCAGATAATATCGCATCATTAAACCAAATTAATGTTCATGGGTGGTTGAAAGTGTCCACAGTCCCGTGTATTTCAAGGGCAGCTTGGCCTGCAAACTTTTGAACACCACTGTCGAATTCTTTATGTTGCGATGGTTTGTATACGGCGCACGGATTGACGAATATTGTTTACGTAGGCGTAACACGAGACGTGTCCGCAATGACGTAATAAACGTTGACCGCGCGTATGTGCGTTTACATTTCAACAGCTGCCGCTTCTTCAACGAGAAGGAGCCAAACGCACGGCGCGGGTGAGAGGAAAGCGCTGCAGCTGAACGTAGCCCGATCAAACAAACCAACAAACGGGGCGCTCAGCTGACCGTTCTGCGTTGTACGCACTGCTTTTTATGCCTTTTGTTTCGACGTGCTAACTTGCCCCACCGTTCCCCCTCGCACCACAAATACAACTCCATGTGCTTTTCGCCACACCTTCTGGCGCTGTGGGCACTCGGGCCAATGAGCGCTAGATCTCGGCATACCACGTGACTGAAGCGGACCAATCAGCGGTCGTCGTTTTCAAATTTGGTTCCTCTTTGTCCTGGGTTCTTGCAACGAAAATTTGGAGCGGACTTGCGCGCGGCCGCTGGTTTTGCCTTTGCATTGCGTTGTCCTGCGGAAAATCGAACCCCGGAACTAATGTGATCGTTTTTTGACCTTCAGGGAACACCGTTTGCGTCAAAAGCACTGCGACAAGCAAGGTGAGTGGTTCAGCGCGAGCGCCACCGATCTCGCGCGCTTCCACCGAAACAAAGCCCTCTTCCGGGGCGTCATAGCTACGTGAAACGTCCGCTCGCGACGATTCGTAGACGCTGCAGGTGGCAGGGCTGGACATAGTGACGGCGTCTCAAACAGCGAAAATATTAATTGGCCGAGGAAATTTCGTGTTCGAAAAGTAAGCCGCGATGCGCCGAGGTAATCGGAACCGCGCGCGGTTGGATATTTGGAGAAGCCCCTTCTTCCGCGCGCTGTTCTGTTGCCAAGACAAGGCGCCGGGTTTGAAATAAACGGCGGCCGACGCGCTTTCGCGTTTGACGTGCACTCTTTACTTCGTTATCGCGCACGTCGACGCGTAGCAGCATCCCTAAACACTTAAATCTGCATTGAGGGTGGCTCCGATACAAGTCGACGCGCGAAAACTGCTGGCGGGAACAGGCAACCGCGCGCTCGGTTTCTAAACGGCTCCTACGGACTCGTACGAAAGCCAGCTCTTGGCTTAGTACGCGCGGTAAGGTTGTCGTGTCGTTAAGCTGCGCGAAATGTCATTTTCTAGCCTGTTTACGCCGACGCGCTTCGATGGCGCACAATTTGAATTCGACCCGCGAGTGCATCGCGCGCGAAGTCGCCGAACGGGCTCCTAGCAGAAGTGGTCGTCAAATGTGACATAAAACTACCGGAATCTCCAAACATATCGTAAAGTTGTACCGGGCGGCTGCGATGTTTGGAATGTCGGATGTGTTCAAGGACCTCTTATCACTTCGTAACAGCGGATGGGGTCGAATGTCCGGCTACTCGGTGTGGGAAGCAGAACGGGAAAAGAGACCAGCATTATCTCGCCTTCAGCCAAAGATAACGCTGCTCTTGGTCTCTGCTCGAGCTCTTCCTTCAACTCTGTTATACAGACGTTTCATTTTTGCGACACAAACTTAAAATATTCGTCGCACTGCACAGATGCGTATAATATAAACAAGACATGATATATATATTTTTTTCTACCGCGAAAGTATAGTAACTGCTGGGATTACTTTGTCATTCAAAGAAATTGGCAACTATTTTTTTTTTTATTGCACGAGCAGAACAGCCTAAATCATAATCAAAGTAGTTACGTTTAACATACCCTCAAAATTTGCGAACAACTTTCTGAGTTTGCAAATTTGAGACGTGTACAATTCTGCTTCAAAGTTTTCAACATTTTTTTTTTTGTCCACAAAAAATATATATATATTCCTTATGCTTGCCTGTGAAAGGATAGGCGCTTGGTTCACACAAGTTCCCACGGTAGGTGAAATCACATTTACTGTGGTTGTCAAAGAAATGTTGCTGCGATGTCCCAATAACGCTTTCCTGGTCAATATAAATTCATTGACAATTGTGCAAGTCGGTGTCAATTCATCGCAGTAGGTATTGCAAATCACGAAAGCACACAGGATGAGGCTGAGCTTAACCTATGTTTCAGTCACTGAAATTGCTTGCTTGAAAGCTAACATAATTGCAGCTATAACAGAGCATTGCAATGGACCAACAAGAAGAAAGAATGGGTATTGAGAAGAACTGGATGATATATGTCTTTGTAGTTTACATTACCCGCCATATTGAGTGTGGGGGGGGGGGGTGTTACTGTTTAAATGTAAATTATCACTAATAAATAGCACATTTATTCCTTAGTGAGAATTTAGTCTAATGCAAAGCAGCTGTTCATCAAGCACCATTGCTGTTTCTGCTATGTGTTAAGTGAGTGAGACAACTTTATTGACGATCCGGCAGAAAGGGGTAAGGGGATTAAAGCGAGACACTAGCGTGCTCGGACGTCCCGGAGCAGCAACCTACTCGCGTCAAACCCGTGGGGGCGCCGCTTTCGGCCGCTGGCGTTCCAGGCTATGTGTTAATAAATTGATAAATGTGTACTGTGAGCAGTTGTGTGTGACTATGCTAAAGCAATGCCGCTATGACTGATCTGCTGTGTTGTGGTGAAGAAGCTTTATTCAGGATGCATTATTAATTTTGTATGGCATTTCTGTCTAAGCCAGAGTGTAAGCACACGGCAAATGCACATTGCAAGAAGACTTTGATAGGTGTATGTCAAATGTCTAAATATATTATTTAAGCTTTCTATTTCTAGAATATGTTCTTTATGGGGACTAAGTTTCCGAAGACACGAGTTAGCCCTAGTAATGAGGAATTTAGTATCATAGAATCCACTGAATACATGCACAATTCGAAGTGACAGTATTAGGGTATGTCTTTAAGCCTACAAGTTGACATGAAATGCACAAGCCTATGTCTTCACTAAATCTTTCGTTGCACAGAACAGGAAGTCACCTTCACAGGAGACATGATATACTGTAAGCCAGGAACTTGTGCATCGTACAAGAATGATGCAGCTGGATCGTTTGCAATCAAGGGAAAAGATTGAATATCATGCATTGTTACAAAAAAAAGAGCACAGGAAGAGTAGAATGCAAGGGGCAAGCATACAAGCACTGTGCCCACTTGTGCACCCCTTTTCTATGCATTTTCTTGTGCAGTTTCTTTGTTACAATTATAGCAAACCAACTAGCCCACCGACAAGCATTAACAGAATATCATGCACTCTATATTCCATTTAGAAGTAACTGTGTCCAATTTTAATGCAGCATGATTTCAAAAAATAGGAATGGCATTACGCAAACCACACCTAGTGCATATTGTTCCCAGCATGGTCTAGTAACAGCCAACACTCACCTATTTATCTAAATGTCAACAAGGCTGATGTGTGCATGTCCAAACGATATCTGTCTGTGTTGCTTATAACAACGTACCAATTGCACGCTCATTTTTTCCTTTTTAAGAAAGCCAGCGAAATATGAAAAATAACACGTGACTATGCTACCACCCGCAAAAGAAAGCAGCGCCCTCAAATAAGCTTACTACAAGCAACCGCTTTTCTGTTTCCCGAGACAGCATTCCGCCCATTGCAAGGGTCAACATGGGCCGGAATCTTGCAGGGATGCCTTTCACTTGATTGTGCGTCACTATCATTTTCCATATCTGATGGCGGACTGTTTTTGTTGCTGAAGCGGCTGCAACATTTTTCTGATCACAGCCGGACTGTCTGTGGTGCGAAGTGGCAGATAACGCGATCCGTATTTTTTCTTGCTGCATTTCTTTCCTTGATATCAGCCACCTCAAAGTGAGCTTGTTTGAGGGCGCTGCTTACAGATGCACTCAGCAGTCTAGTGACGTATTATTTTTCATATTTCTCGGCCTTTCTTTATCTGCATGAAAAATTGAGTACACAATTAATACAATGTTAAAATTAGTGCACACAGTTGACATTTTAGATAAATGGGTGAGTATTTTCGAGTTGCAAATATAAATATGATTAATTAATTATTTGTCATTACCAAAAAATTAGTAGTGGTTACTACACTACCAGGAACAATATGCACTAGGCTTGGTTTGCATAGCGCTTTTCTTATTTTTTTAAAATCGTTCTGCGTGATAATTTGGACACCCTGTATATGGACAGGTAATTCATGCAGTGAATTATTGTTCCATAGCTGTTGAGAAAGATATGCAGAAACTCGTGTTATATAATAATTGGTTTGAACAACCAAGTTCATTGTGCATTGAGCATGAAGGCCCAGGTGTGCATTAAATTAAAACTTGCTATCTTTCTCTCCTCCTCACTTTTAAATTAAGAGGTCATTTAAGAGGTGACTGCACACGTTCAAGTTTGACTTAATGCACAATGAGTGTGCAGTATATGCCAGTGTAGCAATTTCAACAAAGTTAGTATTTTAATAGCTTTGTTCTCAGTTGTGTTTTAGCAGCAAATACAGTTCCGTAACTGCCCGATCTAAGACCAGGCTGTTTGAGTCAGCTTCGTAGCTACTACCAAATGTTACTGTAATATTGGTTTTCTTGTTAATACCTCAATGTGACAAACATAAATTGTTGTGCCTGTGGGGATGGCCCTTAAATTCGCCTTTATTGTGGCAATCGTCTATTGTCAAGCCAAATAAATGTAAAGTTTTGTAGCTGTGGAGCTTTTATCGCAGATTGATGCTGGCTCAATAGAGGTTAATCTCCGGTTAATCCAGCTTCTGCCATGGAGCTTTACGAAGAGGCGTTCAAGCTACAGGAAATGATCGAGTCAGACATGCGTGCTGAACTGTCGCCATCGGGGGGCGACCTGCGCTGTGGCATGGACGACTCGCTGGACGCCTTCGAGCCGCCCTCCGTCTGGTCCACCGGCATCTCGCTCATCTCGGAGCTGGACGGTCTCGAGGGTCTCCTCGTTGATCCGCAAACCGGACTGCCTTCTCACCACCGGTCCTCCAACGGCTCCAGCACGCTGCAACTGAATGTCACGCTCGCGGCTGTCACCACGGCTGCAGCAACAGGTGTGTTGATGTTAGATGTAGCAATCGTGCTGAGCATTTCCGTGTGCTTGGCGACTTTGTGTTGGATCGACAGTCTGTTACATCAAAAAAGTGACCTTCTTTTGTTCATAGTTTGAAAAAAGTACATACGTACCTTAAACATCTAATCAAAAAGAACTGTTTACTTTTAGAGTAATACCTGATGTCAGAATTTACTCCTCGAGTACAAAGTTCTCTTTAGTTAAAGGTGTCTTTTTGTCAAGATTCTTGTCATTGACTCATGTGAAGCCTCATGTGTGTCAACTTTTATGGTTAATTGTAACATTCCCTACTCATTATACATTTTATAATTTTGTAGTAGTCCCAGTTCATTCAGATACCAATTTAGGCAGCAATGACGTCTAAGGAAACCAGATAAAAGTCTCAGACAAGTCCTTAGAGCTTGGTTGTAGGGAGCAATCTGGAGCTGCGCCACCTGCACATATAACTATCAGAAAAAGGCCACTGGGGTTCTGACGACTGATGAATTTGTCGCTTTAATGCATCGTTGCAGAATTGTTCATAATAAACAATGAACATTCAGATCATGGAGATTATTATAGTGCAACACGTAAAACAAACTTTTTAAAGAATTCGCAACTCAAGTCTCATTTTACAGCGCTTGAAGATGGCCGGTCTACTGGTGTGTGTGAACTTAACAAATGGTCTGGCTTTGGTTGCAGCGCCCACTGTGCAAACTACATCATCAGCGACGTCCTTAGACCAGCTGAGCGTGCAACCCATGTCGTCCCCGTCCTCACCCGACGACGAGGCGGGAGTGGTGACAACGCTACAAGACGTAGCAACAGCCGACGACACCCTGGCCTCTGGTTCCTACCCAAAGCCGGCGTACTCGTACTCCTGTCTCATCGCCATGGCATTACGAAATAGCAGCACAGGCAGCCTTCCCGTCAATGAGATCTACAGCTTCATGACGTGAGTGCTGTTGCGAGACTTTACTTCATGTCTGGTGTGTTCCAGGATATATTAACTGCAATTTTTAAAAGGACACTCAAGAGAAATAATCGTTTTTTTTTAGATTAATAAACTGCACTCTGAGAACTCTAATGTCATAAGTTCATTATTAACAAAGCAAATCAAGGCTGATGTTTCATTTTAAATGTTGCACTGTAATCTCCGTGTGTGATGTAAGAACTTCCGCAATGTATTTTTCGTATTTTCACAATGTTGGCTTGATAAAAATTCCTGAAACTTGTATGCTAAGTCTATGGCACCCAGCAATGACAATATACTGGAATATTATCGATTAGAAGGAATGCAGGAACCAGTAGACGTTGTAACGCCTAAAAGATAGGCAAGAAAAGATAGCTTTTGTTGCCCTTTTGCTGCTGCCTTAATTGCAACCCTACTTCTGTTGTACGGTCCTGGCGTGTTGTTGTGCCTTTCCTTTACCAAGCCATCCTTTGTGCAGAGGTAGTGAGTGTACTGGACAGCATTGCTTAAGGTTGATGCCTTTCTCGAACAAAACACCGGTCCTTTGATGGAGAGGAGGGAGGGGGGATGAGTTATCATGAGATTAAATTATTAGGTATTTGGCATGCAGTGTCATTTAATGTAGCATTGCATTCCTTTAGTGAAATAAGCCTCATGTACAAACAAACAGCACACTGAGTTAACCTACTAGTCTAATTGCTGGCATAAAAATACCCGTGATTAATTAGGTTTACTGCTCTGAAAAAAAAATAGGACTAATAACAGTAGGTACAGACTGACAACTGGCCTGCGGTCTAAAAAACCGGCTGAGCCGGTCTAAAACTGGACCTGTGGCAATTCTAGGATTGCTGCAGTAATGACTCTTTTAATACGATTTTTTCGGTGGTGGGTGTATGACGCAGGGAGAACTTCCCGTACTTCCGGACGGCACCAAGCGGGTGGAAGAATTCTGTACGCCATAACCTGTCCCTCAACAAGTGCTTCGAGAAGATTGAAAAGCCTGGCGCACAGCAGCGCAAGGGCTGCCTATGGACACTGAATCCAGCCAGGGCGGCCAAGATGCACGACGAGCTTTTGAAGTGGAGCCGCAAGGACCCGGTGGCCATTCGAAGAAGCATGGCCAATCCCGAACGCCTTGAAATGCTTGAACGCGGCCAGCCACAGTCCACCGTTGCCACCTCCGGTGACTCGACACACAACAGTGAAGAGGGCTGATGCCTCAACTCTGTCCGGATCGAACCCTAGTCAGACGGATCGTGCACATTCTCGGAGAGCACCGCCGAGTCTGCTGGTCCTCTTCAGTGGTAGCCGCAACCGAGAGATGCTCGGAAAGCAGTGTGGACATTCTTGATTCTTTCCTCACACTGGCTGCCCTTCGATCCGCTACCACTGGTGCCGCATCGGTGCGGAGTAACTTCTGGGACACCGTTGTGGTACACCTGCTCTCCGGTTAATGCCTGCCGGCCAAATCGCATTCATTCACCACTGTCTGTCATGACATATCACCCGCTACACTATATGCTACAAGACTCGACTACGTCCTCGCTGAATCGGGGCAGTGTGCACCCAGTTCGTGAAATATGCAGTGGCCAGCGATTGCGTGCCCAGCGGTCGGGCGTATGCCAACTGAGAAAAAAAGCAACAAGATTTTTATGCCTTAAGCGGTACACTGTGAGTGGTGCCTTTCCCGTGTTGGGCAATGTCAGCATAAGTGAATGCTGTTGCACGATTTGCATTCAGAAAGTGCATGCATACGCAGTTTCAACCCAATGTTGCCATTTCTCAGGCCAGCCAGCACCCTCCCCCCTCCCCAAACACATTGTAGTGTGTCGCATAGCTTAAGAAGACAATATATCTGTACCACTCTTTTTATAGGGGAATCGTTGAGGGATCTTCCCTGTTGGCAATTGCCAAGTTATTCAGATTCAACTGACTTGGTAAATGTAAGCGTTGCATGAAACGTGAAAAACTTCGCTGTTCACTTTGCAAATTTAAATGTTGAACTCAAGTTGTAATGCAAAATGGTAACTCGTAAATGTCAAAATGGACTTGGCCTTGAGCTGTCGGGCCTGCGAAAACCGCAAGAAGGATGTGAGTGGAATTAGTACTTCTGAAAAAAGCCACATCTTCAAAGAGATGTAAAACCATGCATGCCTGGTGTCGAATTTCCAGTGACATTTTTTTTTCCGTTTTTTATACAGCTGAGCGGTCACGAGAGCACAGCTCAAAGCTCTTGAACCATATTACGGTGAAGACTGTTGTGATGTGAAAGTACTCTAATTATGACCAATGTTCTTTAGTAATTGTACATTTGATATGTTCTGAAAAGTCTAAGATCCACCGTATTTTTACTCCGATGTTGAACAGTATTGAACTTGCAACCGTTGAAAATACTTTGTGCACAGTTTTGCGAGCATTCCCTAAGCTGGTACTACACAGTTTTTGCTTCCGATACCCTTGGGAAAAACCTTTTTTGGGAGATTTCCAAGGTGCTGACCTATTAACTTTGCCTAGTTTAAGGGCATTGGGTTTGCCCCAGACGGGCGAACCCGATGCTAGTGCACTGCATTGAATAGGCAGTCCTACTCACGTTGAAGGAATGAAGATGGTCTGTTCGTTCGCTTCACAGACAGTTTTACTGTTCACGAATGTACAGGCAGATACATGCATGAAATGTGGTTGTGTGGGAACTATTGAAAAGAGTGCTGCTGTTGAAGAGGGGCCACGTCCATCAACTTGCAAGGTGTGCCGTGTTGAGACAGAGTGGGCTGGCAGTGAAGTGGGTGCGGTTCCGCTGTTGAAGCAGTGGTGCCTCCTGAATGTGCAAGCAGCTCCCGATGATCTCAGTGACTTGCATGTTTTTAAGCTCTCGGCGGAGAATAGAAGAAGACTATTTATTGACGACATCCATCCGAACGCACGCTCCTCCAGGTATACGGAGGTGGTGGTTCCGTGCCCTGACATGGAGAAAAAAGCGTAACCCAGTTTTGTGGAGCACATCGATGAACAGCAACAATGGAATACTGTTGTGAAAGCGGTGGTTCCATCATCAACTCTGGTGCTGTACTCCTTTTTTGCTTTTTTTTTAATGAGAAAGATATTAGTGTGAGGATAGTATCCTAATGTTGGTGATGAAAAAAAAAAGAACTGGGGCTTACACATAACACATTGAGTCAAATATGCACTGTGCCTCTTCGACCATCTGGTGTAATACGAGAGACACGAGGTGACGGCATTGTCTCTGCCTGTGTGACACTTTCAGCGCACTTCATTTACACTCATTTCACGGTCATCATGTAGTTTTTTAATGTCATAAAGAGTATATTGACACAAAAGACTGGTGAATCCTGTTACTGAGCACTACGGAAATGTGAACACCAGCTCTGCTAGTTGGCATCTTGTCATCTCAATTAAATTGTACACTCTTGGCAATAGATGCATTCCACGTGGCTAGTCAGAACTTGCATTTTTGGCCTCTGAGAACTTGCATGTGATTTTTGTTCATATCTTCCAGCCTTATTACAGCTTCATAAATGTTTTTCTATGAGGTGTAACGCTTAATTCTGGGCCACGTACCGAATATCTTTTACAAAGATAGAGTCAATTATCAGTGCATAACCAATCGCAAGATGCTTTCAGCATCATACTAATGGAGAATTTCAGCTTGTACATAAGCGTAAATAATGGTTTATAGAACACCAGAAGAGGTAGCAATTTGAGTAGTCGTGATAATGGTGTGGCTGTACCATTTGTGGCAATGCTGGTGGCAACATCGCTGTTAAGCGTTACCGTAAAAACCCGCGTATAGCCCGGGGTTTTTTTCTAGATTTTAGGGTGCGAAATTTCGGCCCCGTACTATATGCGGGTCCCAAGAATTTTCGGCCCAAATTCAGTTTCGGTTTCGGCATAGCGCGGTGCTATCATCATCATCAGCTGTCTGCGCGCTTCTGCGCTAGGTAGTGTTAGCGGCGTTAGTCTTAACTGGTCAGTTGGTCAGTGGCCTTTGCTTCAACTTGGTGCCCATAATGACGGCCTCGATTTTGCTCCTGTGATTTTACGCCATGTCAGGACCGCGCAGGCAGTACTCTGCTGCTTTTAAAAGAAAAGTTATCGCTGCTGCCGAAACCATCGGCAACTGTGCCGCGGAGCGGCAGTTCGGAGTCAACGAGCGGAGCATTCGCGGTTGGCGGAAGCAGAAGGAAGCCCTCTTTGCATGCAGCGGCCAGCGAAAAAGTTTCCGCGGACCAAAAAATGGAGCATTTCCTGACGTGGAACGAGAACTCACAGACTTTGTGCGGGAGCAGCGAGCTGCACATCTCGCTGTCAACATCGAGCTGCTACAAGCGAAGGCAAGGGAGATCGCTCGAGACAAAGGCATTCAGCCGGAGGATTTCAAAGCGAGCAAGCATTGGGTGTCTCGCTTCATGCGCCGCGCTGGGTTCTCCCTACGTCGGCGTACGTCGATCTCCCAGAAGCTACCAGAGAGCTACGAAGAGCACCTCGTGGCTTTTCAAAGGTACATAATTGTGTTGCGAAAGGCAGTCCCCTTTCAGCTGGGCCAGATCGGCAACGCGGATCAGACGCCGGTCTACCTGGATATGCCCTCGGCGCTGACGGTGCATCAAAAAGGCTCCAGGCAAGTTATCGTGCGGTCGACTGGAAACGAAAAAACGCGGGTGACTGTAATGTTATCCTGCACGGCTGACGGTCGCAAGCTGCCACCCTACGTGGTGTTCAAACGAAAGACGCTGCCGAAGGGGGAGAAGTTCCCGAAAAATGTCGTCGTCCGCTGCCAGGACAAGGGGTGGATGGACGAATCGTTAGTCCTTGACTGGATAAAGTCCGTGTGGTGTCGACGGCCCGGAGCACTGCTGGGGCTCCCTTCGATGCTTGTGCTCGACGCGTTTCGGTGTCACCTGGCCGACTCCGTAAAGCGACTGCTGCGCGACTCCCGCACCGAGCTCGTCGTCATCCCGGGAGGGATGACATCACAGCTGCAGCCGCTTGATGTGTGCCTTAATAAGCCATTTAAGGACCATGTCAAGCGCCTGTACGTGGAGTGGATGAGGTCCGGAGAACCAGAAGTGACCCCTGCCGGACGGCTGAAACGGGCCTCGCCAGCGATGCTCTGCTCGTGGATAGTCGAGGCTTGGGCCTGCATTCCAGAGGCGCTCGTTTGCCGCGCCTTCAAAAAGTGCTCCATCTCCAACGCGCTTGATGGCACTGAGGATGATGTGCTGTGGGAGAACATTTCCGACAAGGGAGCTTCGGAAGAGAGTGCGTCCGACGACGAGGATGAATGAAATGTCAATAAATGCATTTTTTCCATTTTCCTCGGACTATATTCGGGTGAAAACTTTTTTTCTCACGTTTGCTATCCCCGAATTACACCCCGGACTATATGCGGGTCCGAGCTATATGCGGGTTTTTACGGTATTCTACGACTGTGCACCGTACAATACATTTTCATTTGCGCCGCTTGCACAATTGCGCATGCCTTCACTTTCGGAGTTACTTAAGCCGTAATATGGTTTCAACTTACCATCATGACCAGACTCGCATTTGCCTTCAGCATCTGTCTTACGAGACTTGATTGCCCAATTTAACAAAGTGCCTTTCAGACTGCCATTTGGTATCTAGCTATTTGCTGAAAGATTAAGGTGTGGGTCAATTTTACATGGGATTGGTTCCTGCAGCTTTCCCGTGTATCTTGGTTGGTACTATTTTGGTTGCTAATGCAAGTAGCAAAAGCCTTTATACTGTTGCCTACTAATTATAAGTGTGCTATTGCACAGCATTGTTTGGAGGCACATCAGCTGATTACTTTTTTTAATGAGTGCGTGTGTGTGACGTGCACTGTTGTGTGTTTCCGAATGCGCAGTATAGTGGACATTACATATATGAACAGAGAATTAATGTTATCGCTCACATCAAGTACGATGACATAGTCGTCCTTGAGCCGTCTGCGGGAATCCTTCTTGAGGACACGACACCTGAAAGAAACAACACAGGTATTCAATGGTGTGGCTATATTTTTTTTACCTTTACATCAGCAAGCTGTATGCGCCATGAAATGTTTAAAGCCCAGTTACATATTGTAGCTGCATCATGTCGAGACAAACGACGAGCCTGTATGCAATAAAGTTGCGACAAAAATTTGTTGAGGCTACAATCCTGAAAATCACAGTTGCAAACACGCTGTGGTTTTTCAATATTGCAGCCATATCGAATTTCTTTTGCAATCCATGTGCACTGGTGCAGGTATGGACTGGGATCACTTGAAGGAGTTCTGCAACACCTTTCCAAGTAATCATGAAATGAATTTTTTTAAGCAGCTTATTGCTTCATATATCATGCAACTGCCACAAAAATTTTTTAGAATCTGTGTCGGGTACGAGTGGAGCTGCAAGGGTTTGTTGCACGCTTTAAGACATTTCGCGATAGCGAGCGCTTTGAAAGCTATGCAGGGAAGGTGATTACCAGGGGAAAATCGATGCGTCCCTAAGAAGGTTTATGACCTCAAGCACTTTTTCGTTTGTTTTTTCCCCTTCGAACGCGCAGTTTTCTTTCAATGTAGTCGTAGGCACGTGGCGGCTGCAGCGACTATGCAGTTCACGACGCTCAAATCAGCCAATCGCCGTGGACTTTGTGTTAATGACGCGCTCATTTGGGTTTATGTCATCATATGCGAAGAGAAGAGGGAACGGCTTTTATCCTACTTTTGAGAAACAGTTAATTACAGAGCGCGTGCTGCTGTATGGTGTTAGGCATGCGTTCTAGAAGGCCTCGACTAGTTGACAATCAGTGTTTTCTGACTGCTGAGTAGTAAGTAACGTGGGACCCCTTATTATAACGTGACCTCGTGGTTTTAGTACAACCGCAAAAAGCAGATTAACAGGTTAGAAGGGAGACGTCCAAATCGTCGACGTTTCGCGTACGTTCTTTTTGCGAAACATTAACACTCTTTTGCTTTCAGAACTCGAATTTCTAGTGAAGGTACGATCGATCGCGTCGCTTGCTCTAGGCAAACGCGTTGCACCACATTTCTCCGAAGTTTTCCGTATCGTCTCATCGCTGTGAAAGCACGTGCCCCCCATGCAAGACTCGACGACAAATGACACGCCAACCGCGCCGCAACTTTGGCCGGCGTCCAGAGGATGAAACCGGGAACGGGTTTCGAGGAAGCGCGCGGATCGCATCTCTGCACGGAACTTTTCTTGTTCTTTCTTCCACCGCCGCGAAAAACAAGAAATAAATAAAAGGATGCAGCGCATATGAATTAGGCAATTGCGCGCTCGCGTGCGTGGGCCGCTCGAATAAAGTGTTGAACAAATGTCTCTCAACTCACAGAAAACAAACTGCGCCAACGATGGCAGCGACGATGAACGCCGTGGAGAGCACGAGCAGTGCGACGAACACCTTGGGGTCGATCATGATCGGCCGATGACGCCTCGCGATGCATGTCCAAAGGCTAGCGCCGGTCTAGTCGAAGAGGGTACCAGCAACCGCTTGAGCTGCCATGTCGCATCCACAGCGGACGAGGAGACGCAGCTGCTTCACCACGACCGTCGCCTGGACGAACTTCGCTTTGAAGAGCGCGCTTCGTACTCCGGCTCGCACAGTAGTCAAGACGCGCACGATGACGCTATGCAGCGGACGCGTTCAACGCCGGTCGCGTCGGCGACGTCGCTTTCGGGAAGCACACATGGCACAGCTCGAATAAAAAGCCGCGCTGGTAACAGTCCCCTCGGTGGCGGTGAGAGGTCCAGGTGCATCCGATGGGCCGCTACGGGCGAGGAGGTGCCCCATTGCAGCTGCCGATCGCGGCGGTCCTGTTTGGGTGGTGCCGGCGGGCGGCGTGATTCTCCCTCTCCTAGACGGCGCAGTCGGGCACGACAGCGACCGACGGGGCAGCTTGCCCGGGAGAAGAGACCCCGACGACGATTTAGAGCGCGGCGTGGGACTCGTACTCCGCGGGAAATCGAAACCCGTTCGCACCAGCACACATCGTGATGAGGGAGGCGACTGAGCGCGGACAACAAGCGCCAGACACCTGCGCGCCATGTCCATGCTCCTGAAAGTGGAGACTACCACCAGAAAGAAGTTTTTATGATGATTTATAGTCTTTACGCTAAAGCGCGTTTCACGCTCTCAGCTGTCTGTGGCTAGCAGCCTTCCTGACTTCGCTCTTCCATTCGCTCGATCCCCTTGCGGCCGCATGCGCTCCCGCCTCCCATTGGCTGGCTCGCCGTGCGGTGTGAGCGCGGATTGTTGTCTAGCGCGCCGTCGCATCATATGTGCCCGTGTTCTGTGCCGCCGTCGCGTGGCGGTGCACTACGAGCGGTCGAGGTAAACAAAGGGACGGATCAGACGGCGTTCTCCACTGGGCGCGCGCGTACTGCTCGGCTGCGCTGCGTTACCGAGTTGGGGGCAGTTCCGCGGCTCCCGACGAACGCGAGGAGGACGCCGCGACTCGCTATGGTTTGCCCCGCGGGCCATGGACCAAGCGGGCGAGCCCGAGGTGCACCACGTCTGGGCGAAGGCGGTGACCGCGGACGCATCGTGCGAGCTCGTCGAATCCTCCGCTGCAGTCGACGAGGTTCTCTTGCCTGTCGAGGATTGCGGGCCCTTCTGCAAGATCTGTCACATGCCGGCTCGAGACGATGACCCGCTCATATCGCCCTGCCGGTGTTCCGGCACCGTGCAATACATCCACTGCGGCTGCCTCACGGTGAGCGGAGCCCACAGCTGATCGCCAGCTGACCGCGCGCGGGCCTTGGTTTGCGTGTGCGCGCGTCAAACATCGCGGTTACCAGAATGAGGGTTATACACGCCTATCGGTCTCCTCCACCGTATTTAGCACTCCTCCCCCGCAATACCTAAAGCTTGCTGCAGAATGCTTTAAAAACGTTTATGTGGTCGCCTCGAAAGAGAGTGATCGCGGTGCCGCACATGTCGTTTACATTTCATGTAGCACGTATGCACGCATCGCGACGTTTTACGGAAAGAGCAATATTAAAGGACGGCTTCTTAGAAAATTAGCAGTTCCGCGTTTATGTGTACCGCGAGCGAAGCCAGCGATATGCAGAGTTGTTTTCTTTTGTTCTAAACGCAGCAGCTGAATTCGCGATGTGTGCACGTTTTAAAAGCAGAGTGCGGGTTCATTCTCTCGTGACCCTCCGGCTTCGGAATTACTGCGTTAACCGGTGCCGTTTGTGCGATTCGTTGGTGCCTTTAATTGGTGTGGCCCTGTGATAAGCGTGAACGAAATAAAATGACGCGCCGCCGTACGTCTCGTTCGGGCGTTGGTGCTGAGGGAGGTTATTGCTCCCGCGCTGCCTAGCGACTCTTCGTCACCCCCGAATGGTGTCTATTCCGCACCCTCGAATCCGGTCCGGATGTGCGGCATTTAGCGCGGTACGAACCCAACGGGCAAAGAGATACGCGAATGAATTTGAATTGCCTGCCTTGCATGAGTGCTTTCGCGCGTACGCACTGCGTAGATGAAACCGACCCCCGAAAGCACGGAGAGAGGCAATCGCGGTCGCTGCTAGCACGTTTTACTGGAGGAAAAAAAAGAAATTCAGCGTTTATTCCTGCGCGTGTGTTCTTTTTTATGCAGTTGTAAATCTCGCGCTTAGTGCAGCTCTACAGCTGTGAAACCCGAAGAAATGCATCGCATTTGCCACCCTACATCGTGGCAATCACGCGCTTGCCGAGGTGGTGGCGCCCCCTCTCGTGCGGCGTGGGTATCACTCGGATGTATTAGAAGCATTTTTTTTTTTTGCGACATTACTCGTCAATGGCTCGTCTTTTGACTGGTTCAGATATTGAAGAATATGTATCAACTAATCCAGATCTTAGTCTACTGCCGGGAAAACAAAAAAATTGCAATGTGCAGGCTCCGATGGGGTCCTGTGACTCTTAAATGATAGTCATCAAATTTTGCCGACCTGAAGTTGAGGATTCAAAAGATTGATACGAATGAGGCTGGTTAACATAGCAACGCATGCAACCTTATCGTCAGACGCTCGTTGTTTGTTGCGTGCAGCGCTGGCTGGAGATACTGAGCAAGAAGTCCCGCAAACCGCCAAGTTGCGAGCTCTGCCAGTACCAGTACCAGTGGCACAAGAAGTTCCGCGCAGGCGGTTCCTGGCGCCTCCCGCCTTGCTCACCACGTGACAAGGTCCTTCACTGCATCTTCCTGCTGTCAGTGGTCGTCATGGTGGCCTGTGCCACCGTCACCATTGTCTGCTTCCGCCAGGACCCTCCGTCGTCCTCCTCCTCTTCAACGATGACAACGGGCCGCCGAAGCGACCTGACCCACTCGGAAATGGTGACACTCGTTTGCGGAGTGCTCTTCTTCTTGGCATTTTTTGTGGCCATGTACGTGGAGGTCACCGCCCGCAGTACCCTCTACAGGCTGCTGCTGCGCTTTGTCTATCTCAACCAGCAGTGGTACATAGACGAGTACGACGCGAAGCGCGGGCCTGTGGCCGTCTGATCCAACTGAAAATAAAGAGCGCGAAAAAACACGACCGTGAGAAACGTACTTACTGGACAAGTGCCAACTTCCAGCTGAATTTTGTAGACACAAATGAGTTTGCCGACACGAAAGCAGCTGGAACAGCTGCGGTGGTTTGCTGTGCAAACCCCAGCATTTCAAGAAACAAATTTTCCTGTCACATGCAGGGGTTTGCAATAGGCCACTGTGATTTTTAGTATGGTTTTTGCTGATTTTGTGCAAAAGCATTTTTCCTGTTATCCTTCTTTGATGTAACTGTTCCCACAGATATTTATGATGCGTTCGTGGAAAAAAAATTCAGTTGGAAGTTATCTCTTGTCCTGTGCATAAGCTTTTCGTGGCCATGTTTTTTTGTGCTGTTTATCTTCAGTATGAATGACCAACTATCTCAGTCAGTTACTGATCTGGCCTCTCGTCTCAGAGGGGCACGCCTGTGACGAAGCTTGTAGCCAGGGAGTTCCTTTTGATCTCTGTGAGTGTGGCATTCCACACACAAACACACACACACAAACTCTCATACCTGTGTGTTATGATATTACGTGCCATTCGCATTTGAAAATGACAAAGCCGCCTCACCCTTATCTCCCATGCTTGTTTTTGTAACGTGTTTGTCCGGTTCGTGTGTCATTTGCATCCTCTTCCTTTTTTTATGCCGGAAGACGGCCCACGGCTAATCACTCTTAGCAATGCCCAAAATGTAACGCAGCAGGTCCTTGTTTTGTGCAAGGCGTCCATGACATTTTGTTTCTTGCTTGTCAACAGTATTGAAGCCGTGAATGTTTCACGATTTCCAGTCCCACAGACATCCGATGATTGCCCAAGAGCTGGTCCCAAACACATTGTGCTATTGCAAAGGGACAGCTTATTGACACACTCTTTACTTGTTATTGTCTGCTCAATGGGCTTGAACACCCAAATCCCCGTTCAGTATTGAGATGCACAAAAGCGCAGGTTACGCTGCGTAGATTCAGTGTTGATGTTGCCATGCTCTGGAAGCCCAAGTCCGGCGCTTTTTTGCCCCACCCAACTCATCACACTTACGTATTTTTTAAGTGGTCGGCACCACATCACTAATCATGGTGCTATGGCAAACGAATGAGCAATGCTGTTTCCCAACATTGATAAAAAAAAGCCAAATAGCACATGCCCAATGACGCCATCCTAGATTGCTTCCATTAACACTAGAAATTACGACATCAGTAACAGGTAAGTAAAAAGGAAGTGGGGATGGAGAGGATATCTTAAATATTTTGGTGAAAACAGGCTGTTTCTGTGTTCAATACTGTAATGCAGGTTTCGCAGCTGAATTTGGAGACGGCGCTCTTCTTATGTGGTACACAAACTGTCTTGTTGAGTAAGCAACTGTACACCTTTGCTCAGCATGCTTGCTTGATTGATTGATTGGTTGATTAACTAAGTGCCCATTGGCCGTGGGGTCAAAGTGAACATTTTTTGGGGGCTGCGCTAACGCAACAGCATTCCAACTAACAAGCTTGTGCATGGGGTCACTGACTTTTGACTGACAACTAAGAGTCTTTGCACAGGTGTAAGCATATGTGCATGCTGCTAATATTGAAGTAGGCTGCATCGAAAGTGCAGGCACGTTTGTTCCACTAGAGTAATGTGGCGCATTACTTGTCGGAGCCGAATAATAAATTTTTGCATCACGCTGTGCAATGGCTTTTCAAGTTCTCGACAAAAAGAGCCCGTATTTGCGAATCTCCAATACTACGAACAAAAATCAAACGGAGACTAGAGGCATCAAGCTCAATGCAAGAAAATGCTGCAGCAGTGAAAACTGGTCTGCTACGTGTGGAGTCACACACAAGCCCGGTGACTTTATTTACATCATTGCCTTTTTTTGAGCGCATGTAGACAACATACAATAGGCTATTGGCAAACTATTTGTGTAGATCTGATGTTTTATCATCATTGAAGAGGCTGGTGATATTTTTTGACGTGCTGTTTTTGTTGCGAATTTCCGTTTATTTGTAAGTTTACTATTCCAGTCTCTGAAAAGCAAATGCGCTGCTTGTGGAAGTATAAAATGTAGTTAGAGAGTTCTGTGTTCTTGACCTGGCCGTGTTGTTTGCAATTTATTATCACTGAACACTGGTTTATTGAGTCATTTACAAAAGCCAAGTGTGCAGAAGTGTGAAAGGCTATTCTCTTTTTGCTGTGGTCTTAGTCACATAATTTAACAGAACTTGGTGCTTAAAACAGACTGAAGGCTACCTTTTGATTTTACAAGGAGCAGAAGGGAGGCATACCAACAGTATGGAACACTGTGCCATTGTGATCGCTTCTGCTTGCACCCATCTATTGAGACATCCACTCGAAAACTGCTCTCATTCTGTGTTGCATGAATGACCAATGGTGGGCCAATCACATGAGATCAGCCAACTGGCTGGAACGTGAGCAGAAGGACGTGCTTCAGCCTCTCGAATACAGGGAGCGGCTTTGTGCTATGAAATGGATCATGTCTGCTTTGCTAGCTTCAGTAGCGGCTCTCTCAGTGTAAAGTTATCCAATATCAGGTGAGGTCCTTTTGCATAGAAAGGGTCGATGCGACTGCAAGAGCTGGAAAACATGCTGCAGCCATGTTCTGGGCACCTATTAAATTGCTTAAACAGACGTCAATCAAGTAGCTTTAACTTTGGTAATATATAGGCTTAATCAAGGAAGGTACTATAACTAATAAAATTATACTTATCCAATGGACTACAAGGTGAATCAGTAAAATCTGCTGCTACTTCCACGAGTGGGTCCTTATGCACAAGTCGAAAGGACTCTGAAACATTATACAAATTTGAGTAAACCTACTTTTTTTTAGTCTAATTAGCCTCATTTTCATGCTTCACAAGCAGACTTAATTTTACTTGAATATTCGCATTCTAGCTTCACGTTTAACTTGTCAGCTTCACACGCAACATACAGTACATGGCTGAAAATTGGTCAGTCATCAGAGCGATGAGTTGGACTCGCGCAGTCTGCTTCGCTTGGCAAGGTTTAGAGACTCTCGAGTGGCCACTTTTGGAGGTTCTTTCACCAATGTGAGGCACAGGCAAGGCTCAACGGGATAACAGGACACATCTTGCAAAATGGTTTGCGAACCTGTCCCTTGTTTAGCTCTTAACAGCACGTGCAGCTTTTCGTGATCTGGGGGGCTTCAGTTGGCTTGGCCCATTCAACACTGAAGATCTTAAAAACATTCTCGTTTTCAGTTAGTGGCTTTAACTATGATGCCCTATGTCCAATTCCACAGTGCTCGCTGCTCTTGCTAAAATGACCAAAAGTACGATCGTCATGCCCGTACAAATTCTGTTGAGCTTTATATCTGCCACTTCTGAGCTAATGTGACTCATTTTTGTGCTGAAAAGAAGAGAATTGTGGAGTAGCCTAACCTTTATTTTTTTTTTATAATTACACCAGCACCTAGTGGCATTGTGTTTATTCAAGGAGCACACTACAATTCCGCACCAGTCAACTGAAAGTAGAGTGGTGGCCCAAACGTTACGAAACCCTCAGCTTGTTAAAAAAAAAAAAAGTTATGGCTCAAGTTAGAAGTTGTAGGGTACACGCATGATATTGAAGGATAAGTTTAGTTGAGAATAAATTATCTCTTGAAATAATTAATTAAAACTAATTGGTTGAGTTCAATGAGAGACCAGACTTTTCATGCAAACAGTTGTGCAAACAGTTCATGCAAAATTGTGGCACCTGACGGAGCAGATCTAAACCACGAATTTTTTTTTTTTTTGTAAATGGCATCTGCTATCCACTTAGGCAGCACACCTAAATAAATTGAACGAGTTAATTGAAAGAGCAGAATGTCCTTGTAGTAGGTATGTGCCATCAATATGACTGGTCTGTTGTATGTGTCAACAGGGTCTCTTTCAACAGGGTCTCTTTGCTACGACATCTGCCCAAGGGAACCAAGAGTTGACCACAAGTTATGAGCAGGCACTATTGAAGATAGTTGAATTGAACATTACGGTCATCTAAAGATTTTTTTCATGCCATTTTTGTGAATTTAACAGAACTTGGTGCACGAAAGAGACTAAAAGCTGCCTTTTGGTTTTATACGGAGCAGAAGGGAGGCATACCAAGGTCAGGAAAGGATCAGGTAAAGGGGTTAGATTTTGAAATTGATTAGCTAAAGAATATAAAGAAAAGCACTTGTTATAATAACTTCAACCGTAATGCTAATGTGTGTGAAGTTAACTTTTTTAACTGAAGGTTGAAAGCTTGCGTACTCTGCAGTACAGCAAACTATGCTCTTTCCTAACACTGCTGCCGAAAGGAATCTTTCAAGCGCTGTTCCTTTTACAGTGCGTTCAACATCCTTGCACCTGATGCCACTGTCGCTCTGTCTGAAAGCTGCGAGTGGGCTTTTCATTATTTGAGTTTCTGGGAAACACTGGTGTTGCCCACTTATCTTGCAAATTCAAATTTTCTGCACGAGAAACGGATGTTATGGGTTGATTCACAGCAGAAGCTGTCGCGTAGTGCTTACACGAGTCGTGCGACTTTCTGGTCAGTTTCATGGATTGATAATAAAGTGAGACCGCAGGAGAAGACTTAGCAGATTGGGCGGGACGATAGGTTTCCCTGGTGAACATTGGGCAGCAGTTCAGACATGGGACAAGCAAGGATACCGCAGTTCACTGAGGAGTGGTGTGATCTGCAAATAGCACTCAGAAATGCAGCTGCGTTCTTGGACTGCCCATTAAAGAAAGAGATTCTCCGCCACGAAGGAGTAAGGCACACTCTCCAACTGACCGCTGAAATTCTGGCTTATCGAATAACACACTGCATATTTCTCGCCAAGCTTAGGCTGCTCAAGTGCCAATCTACAGTACATTTTGTTGCTCAGGTAGCTAGCCTTACTATCAGGGCATTATGTGTCGAGTTATAGGACACTATCGAATTGTGTCGCGTCATCTTGAGCCGATTGGTAAGACAATCGCAGTGTACCTCCTTGCCCTTATGTCAGCACCACCAATAATGCCACCATGACTGGCAGCCAATCAGAGTCGATAAAACTGCAAAACATGGCTGAATATAAGCAGTGCTTTAATGTCGCCCCCCAAAAACCTGATACGATCAGTAAACAACTGGTGACACATAGTATAAACAAGTAGGCACTCGTCTAGCATAACACTGAGCATTGTGCATGAGTGTTTTGTGTACAATAAAGGCAGCTTGCTCGAATGTACAGGAGGCTTCAGAAGTTTGAGAGACCAGTAGGTCCGAGATAGCTTTCTATTTCCCAGCAATTTGAGACTGTACTCTGGTGAACTGCACAGTACATGTTGTTGGAGCTTTCCATCTATATTATTTATTCAAGGCTGCCAGCTGAAGCATGGGAATATTCTTTTTTCTTGTACTTAGTGGTACTTAAACTTTTGGCAGACTGTGCCATTGCGGAAATCGTGCCAGCAATTGTTGCCCTCTTGTATCGCCATGCCTTAATTGCATGCTGACTTGCTACGCAAGTGCGTCAAACATTCTGCCATCCAGTAGACCCATTTTGGGACCAGCATTTTTGTCTTTACTGTCATTATATCTACATGCCTATGTGGCAGCTTTAAGCTTTAGTAACTCTTGTTTATAAGTGCAAGACAGTCGTGTCTGAAATGAGCACTGAGTGCTGGCCAGCAAAACGGGGACAAAAAAAAAGTTTTGCGATTTTGAGTTGTAATCACAGTGATCTAGTGTTAGAAGGATCTCGATTAAACACGTCCCCTCCCGTGGCTTGTGAAGTGTGCGTCAAACTTGCGTGCAGTGTAAAAAAAAAAAACGTGTTTGAAGGCAATGTGTTATCACTGTCTGTGGTGCTAACTTTCGCCACAGTTTAGTCACTTATCATATAGTTATGTTCAGATGTCTGGTCTGCAAATAAAGAACCTTTGGTGTAAACTTGTGTGCCTGATGTTTGTGGTGGCTAAGGTTGCCAACTTGTGGTGAACACCTCACCAGCGTACTATTTGTGACATTAACCAGGTTGGCACTAATTGCTGCTCCAAATTTTCTATTCTAACTTGCCTTGCCAAATACGGGACTTCAGAAGTCCTTTGAATTAAGCGGGATTTCAAAATAACAGAGTTTGAATTACTGGGGTTTTACTTTACTTCTAATAACATTCCCTATACTTCTCTTGGCATTAATGTCGGTTATTTCTCAGTAACATATCTAGGAAAGAAAACAAGCCCTTAGATATTCCCCTTCTTTCGTTCTTACCAATTAATGAACTGTATGCAGCAACTGTGCACCACATGCTCGCTTCGTTGGAGGCTCGTGCACCATGAAGGCATCAAGCAAACTTTTACTAGATGCAGCTTCGGAGCTAGTCTCTACCAGAGCTCTTTAAACTGAAAGCTCCGAAATTCCTCACAGGCTTCATGAATCGGAACAAGAACACAACATTAGTCAACGTCATGGATGTTTGCAGACCAGGACACCTCTTATCGGTAGAGAAAGAACCTAATAAACGACTTCTTTTTTCTTTTTGCATTCAACAAAATGCAAAAAAAAAGGCATTTTGCATTGCGTGCTGCAGCGTTCACCCCTTTTCCGATTGATAATGAAGTTGAAAACGGCAGTCGTAACAACAGCGGAAGGGAAGCATGACATCCATTTCATGGAAGCGTAAGCACAGCTAAAGCAGTTGCGCGCACCAGACTCGCGCTGAAAACTTGCGCATCAAACCCAGCTCATGACAACGCAGTGCTCATGAATCACACCGATTGTGACAATGCACGTACTGCAAATCAAACAAGCATGTGGAAGTACAACATTTTATTAAGCCTTTCACTGGCTCTCGCAATGAGCACTTTCAATCTGTACAATTAAATCACTCGCTCTTGCATACAAGGCTTCTCACACACTGCACACAGGGCATGTGCGAGCAAACATGACGAAAACATGCTTGTTAGTACAAAACTCGTGGTAGGAGCTTGTCACAAGTATTCTTTACTTCAAAGCTCGCTCACACAATCACAGCTGTAGCTAAGCGAGATATTGAGCCAGGATCACCGAATGAGTTAATCGTGACTCTCTTTTGGTTATTCAATGCTAGCCGCCTGCGGCATTCTTTCACCCTCTTTGTGGCCATTGAAATTTTCCGTAACGTCCTGTGAAATTCGACATATTGTTGGTTGCCAGCGCAGGTGTGATTGCTTTAGAAACAGTCCAGTTTGAAAAGCTGAACCAGCATAGTAAAAAATGCAGTGAACTGTTTATTGTAGGCTTGTGTGAATATTTGAATGCTTCAAATATTTGCGAATATTATTGTACTTGAATTTACTCCAATTTGAATTTAAATCGTTGAAAATTTCAAAGTATATTAAATAAACGAGTAAATGTATACCAGGCCGCATATAACTCCCTGTAAAGGTGGGTTCACTGCAGTGAAGGGGTGCTAAATCGCGAAAGCAACTATGCAAGTGTAAATTAGTCCGCATAACACATCCAGGGAAAATTTGCACTGCCGCAAAGCCTTGCTTCAAGGTTAAATGAATAAAATGTTGTAGGCCCGTGTGCTCAGATTTGGGTGCACGTTAAAGAACCCCAGGTGGTCTAAATTTCTGGAGCCCTCCACTACGGCGTCTCTCATAATCATATAGTGGTTTTGGGACGTTAAACCCCACATATCAATCAATCAATCAAGGTTAAATGAATATGTTATTCTCACATTGATTTATAATTTACGTAAAAAAGAACAAACTTGCTTTACTGGCTTATATACTTCAAGTACAGAAAATTTTAAAATGTAAGATATCTTATAAGTTATCACATGCATTCTACTCGAAGGCAAATCCTGCTACTATCCAAAATTGTTTCCTGTTCCTTTGAATAAAAAAAATGGCATTTGCACAGGCCTTGTTTCAATATTTGAAATATATTGTGCAGGTTAGTTTGGTCATGACAGATATGCCCATTTTTCTTTATATGTGATATATACTACGTATTCAATTCTAAATTATTCCACCAAAATTGCTATTAACTTCGAATTTAGGTTCAGTTCGAACCTAAATTTCACTATTTGCACAAGCCTAGTTTAAAAAGTATTACCACTAATTTATCAAGTGATACGTAGCACAACTTCTGGAAACTCTTTCGTAACAACAGATATAAATCACAAAAGTAGTTCAAAAGCAAGCACCAAGCGACATTTAACAGGGAATGTTTAGAAAAAACTTTCATAACATTTAATAAACAAGAACAAAAGTACTACATATGATTGTTTTGATGATGTGCCAATTTAAAGCTGATAGATGTCACAGTGCGACAGATCTTGGCAGGTAGTACAGTTGAACCCCTTTGTAAAGGACACCGACATAAGAGACTAATGGATATAAAAGAAACCAGTGCGCCTAGAGTAAAATATAGGTTGATGAGGGAATTCATACGTGGTACCCTGCTTATAAGAAACGTCTCAACAATAGACAAAAACTGCCGCCCGTAGCATGCCTTTCGTAAAGGGGTTCAACTGTACAAGTATTTCCTAAGATGTGTTGGTGACCAGCTAACACACGTTTCCTCAACACTTTTACAACACACACACAAAAATACAAGCGCACAACAAAACCACAGTATTCTTTTTTTCCAGCCAGGACAACTTTTCCTGCCGTGGTGCGTTTTGACACTTTTTGTTGGATGGAAGCGGCTACGCTCACTGTAAATTTTGTGCCATTGTAATATAGATGCTCTGTAATGGTATATGTAGAGTTGTCAGTCTAGTATACGTTCCTCAACAAACCAGTGGACACGCAAGTCGTGACTGTGACAGGCGTTCGTCACAGGTGTGAGAATATTACAGTGTGGGCTAGGTGTTGCATGTAAGACCATATGGTGGCTGGCAATACAGCGCCAAAGGACAGGAAGATTGTGAGGATTATACGCTAAAAGGCACATTGACATGGTTAAAGGGCACGGTGTGCCCTTTAGCTATGTTAATGTAAAGAAACAAACAGATGAAGCGAATCAACATATATAATTTGTCGTATAGTTTTTCAGCTTTATGTTCCTAATGTATACAATAATGCTGACTAGGAAGCAATGTACACTTCGACAAGTTCGCTTTTGTTGACAGTTCACAGAGTGCTGCTGTACCAAACTGGTACACTCATACCTCGATATATTGAACCCAATTATAACGAAATACAGGTCATAAAAAAGCAAGTTAAGAAATACTCTTGCTGTAGAGACAGTGTTGGGAATATACTTATACAATGAACCTTCAGATGTAATGAACTTATTTTAATTAAGATGTAACTTCATTATGAGGTTTGAGTGTAATTGCATCCACAGGCTTCATAAAGGGCCTGAAAGTGAAGAAACATTTTATGGGTAGAAAAGCACATTTAGCAGGATCACCTAATCGATTTTCTGTGCTGATATAACAGTGCATTACCATCAGGTGATGGATAGGCTATGCTGTGGTGCAACTGTGGTCTGATCTCAATAAGCCTCCCTTCTATAGTTCGAAAGAGTAACTTATCAAAGGCTCATTTTCTTGTTATGCACTACTTTAGTGAAATACAGCAGACAATGAAGTCAAGGGAGGTGTAGATGAGGATGACTTGCTGTAAATTGACTGGGCACATTATCCGGAGGTTGCAGATTAGGTCCTTACCAGCAGCAAGTTCTTTTTTCATCCACTTTAATTTCTTTACATTTAGAGTATAATCACTGCAATAATAAATTTAGAAGGCTACAAGTAATTTCTCATATACCTTCCTCGGCTGCATTGTACATCACTTTTTTTATTAAGCTATTCATAGTTTACAGTCCGAGTTAAGTTTGTCAATAGAATGCCGAAGGGGGCTTTAAAATGGTGCATGAAAGGAAACACGATTTGTCAAAAGTGGTGTCAACTTCCATAAAGCGGTCGTATCTTGCCAGCTTCATTAAGCTGTCTTCCGATGCTGTTTTATCTGCTGCATCAGAGCCACTGATCATAAGCACCAAAGAACACCCAAAACACCAGGATATGAACAACGATGCACGAAGTTGACAGTGTGGTGGGTTGGCCGTTACCGATCCTTGTGTTCCTCGTCTCCAAAGGCGACTTCCTGCACCTCGCGCACGAAGCGTTGCCAAGAGAAAAGTTCCACTGCACGCTGACGTCCACGCTCGCCCATTTCCTGCGTTAGGCTGCGGTCTTTCGCCAGGCGTACGAGGCTCGCGGCAAACGCCTCGGGCGTTGGGTCACACAGCAGTCCCGTCTCGCCGTGCAACACGGTCTCGGTGGGCCCTCCGCTGTTGCATGCCACCACGGCCCGCCGCATGCACATCGCCTCGACGGGCACGATGCCGAAGTGCTCGTTGGCCGGTGTGTAGACCACGGCGCGGCACGCGTGCAACAGTAGCAGCTTGGCTGCCTCGCTGGGCGACCGCACAAAACTGACCCGCTGCTGCACGCCCAGGTGCTCGGCGAGAGACACAAGCTCGTCCCAGTGCTCGACATTCTCGCGGCATTCGGGGTCGTAGCCGCCGGCCATGATCAGGTGTACTGGTGTCTCGCGGCATGCAAGCTCTGCAAGAAAGTGGAGCATGTGATTGAGCCTTGGATGTAATAGAGATCTAAATTTTAATAAAATTATGTATTAAAGTCACAGAGTATAGTTACAGTCAAAATTCTACGTAAGTTCATGTCAAATACCCAACAACACACTTAACGCCAAAGATAACTGATTGTCATGCAGTAGGGGCTTATATCTACAATATCGAACCACTGAGGCGAAAGCCTTGAATGCCTCAACAATCTCAAAACTTGGCCATCAGTATTCGCATGAACACGAGTGATTGAAAAAAAATTCCGCCATATCCACGAAGTGAATGATGATGAGTGGGCGAAGCTCCGGAGGTAAACCTGGTAAACCATGAATCCTCTGTACATTTTGCCCACTCGATTTTATTACATCGCTCCCCCTAGCGTACGTCGCCGCACTAAATCGAACGATTGCCTTCAACCAATGACACGCGCCATATGTGACATCATTCCTATTTTATAAGATCTCGCGTCTTTCATCAACTACAAGTACCGCTTTCTAGTTTATAACATCTTACATCTTTTCATCATCAGCTACAAGTACCACCATCTAGTAAACACTACAAGAACTAAACGAGAGGTGGCTACATACAGGAGACGGTACCGCCATCTAGTGAACACTGCAAGAACTAAACTAGAGGTGGCTACATACAGGCTACAGGGGACGCACAGCCCACGCCCTAAGGAGCTTCGCCTCTAAAATCACGTGATGATGTCACCCTATGCCATCGTATATCACCAATATTTATGACGTCAGTATCTTCACATGACACCATTGCTAGATCCAAGGATGGGCCAAACACGGAGGCAGTACACAACCACATTAGGTGCAGAAAGCTTTTGGAGCAAGGCAGGGCAGCATCAACACATTGAGTGTGAAAAAAACTGAGGATGGTTCTTGCCTTTCACTTGCCTTAGGCAGCAAGTGCACAAGGGACCTGTGATTTCGGGGACCCTGCGATATCTTACGGCATTTCGCAATCTCCTTCATAGTTTATATCCAGGTGAAAATGTGCATCTGGGCATTCAACTGGTCACTGTTAATTTTAACTGGTATGCTATGGGATCAACCAGTGTCAGTTTAAAATCAAACAGCGCCAGGTGTTTTTAAACTAGCATCAGTTGCCGACCAACTGGTAAGGTCTAGCTCTCACTGCACAACCACTGGCAGGCTTTGCGACGGCTTTGCGACGGCTTGGCAGGCTTTGCAACTCACTCTGAAGTCAGTCACTTGACGCAGAATACATATTGTACATTTTAAAAAAGTACACAGACTTTTGAAACATCTCCACTCACCCACGGCGTGCAGTGCCAACGCAAGGTTCTTCTTTCGCTCAAAGCGATTCAGCGAGAGGAACAGCGCGCCCTGGGGCTTGTCGATGCCAAGTTCCTCGAGGGTTCCTTCCAGGGGACGCTCGATCGCCGACAGGCTTGCAGCTGGGTAGAGGACACGCAGCTGCACGTGGGACAGCCGGGGGAACACCTCTCGGAACACCGTTCCTGCGATTCACGAGGAAGAGAGTTCTAGCGTGTTATCACAGCCGTTGCGTACAGCTTACGATTCACTCCTCCATGACTGTGTCGTATATGTGCCACCTTCTCTCATATAGTAATTGACATGAAGAATGCCCACGAACATGCGCGAGTACTACGAAGATGCACCCACTTCCTTGGTCACTGCACTCGTCTTCAGCGGTTCCTTCGCTGGGTGACCTAGGCCTCAAGCAGTCACCCACACTGAACATAATTCAATTCTCACATTTAACGAAAACTAGCAAATACAAAAAGGTAACAAAGTAGATGAAGCTGTGTCATGCACGCAGTCGGGAGTTGAACCCACACTTTTCGCACCGGCAGCTATTCTCCCATCTGCTTACTTATGTGTTTGCATATTTGCGTATGTCTAAGTTTTTGTAAGTAGTATCTGTAAGTTTCTGTGCATCTGTAAGTACAATATGCAGTGTGTTTGTGGATTGCGAGTGTAAGCAGGCACCACTTCTGGCAAAAAAAAAAAAATTGATGATAGTATCTGGGGTGTTACATATATAGAAAAACACCAACGAGGAACTCTCTATTTGAGATTAATGTTGGGCACCAACGGTTTCTCTGCATGCACCTGAACCTAATCAACATGTGCATTTGCATTTTGGAACCTGTGTTAAATGCAGCTGCTGTGCATGGAATCGAACCCAACACCTCCAGCTCAGCAGCACTTTGCCATAACCATTAAAGGGGCCTTGCAACACAAATTAAGCAGGTTGCAGTAAGC
Organism: Rhipicephalus microplus; assembly: GCF_043290135.1. Taxonomy (NCBI): domain Eukaryota; kingdom Metazoa; phylum Arthropoda; class Arachnida; order Ixodida; family Ixodidae; genus Rhipicephalus; species Rhipicephalus microplus. Next base: position 9,704,714 of record NW_027464597.1, on the reverse strand, counting down.
TTGTGAATGGTGACCACACCTTTCTGAAGGCCCACGGTGATTTTATTCGTTTGCAAACGCTGTCTTTGCTCCTTTGTATCGCAGATTAGCTGCAAGTTTTGCATGGTGCACTCAAAGGATTGTTCTAATTAACCAAATGGTGGTCAGAGGACTAATTTAATGGGAGCTTAGTGCTATTAAATGAAACATGCTTACTGGCACCAGAGGACATGTTGAAATTATTCAACTTGCCAAATTAATGCGGGTCGTCGAGTAAACAAGCTTTTACTGCATGTCCCCCTAAGAGGCTCACAGTGATTCGAACCTGTCAATGATGCCAGTGGCTTAGTGAAAGGCGAAAGGGAACACTTTATGATTGCCTGCTGAGATTTTAGAGTTTACAAACTGATAACTTCGGTTATTGTGCAACAATTTTCATCCTTATTTTTGTGTTCACCTCAGTATTTAACACAACACACTTTCCAGCCTTGTGGATTGGAGACGAAAAATGTTGCAGGGGCCCTTTAACTAAGCTACTGTGGCATGTAAAGTTCACGGCAACAGAATGGGAACACCATTTAGTCATAAAAAAAATATCGTATTTTTGCATGCATAACTCCCCCCTGCATATAATCTGCACCCCCCTTTTCAACTCGCCAAGAAAGCAAAAAAAAAAAATCCTTGCATGGTGGTTGCGCATTTGATATAATAAAAAAAAGCTGTACAAAAGCTACTGCTCAAGCAGCATACCACATATGTAGACAGAAAAAGCTTTATTTGCAAGCCGAATACGCTGTCTGCAAGGCCAGTCACAATTCACTCATTGTCACTGCTTTCGCTAGAGCTATCACTTGTGCCGCAATCCTCACTGGTATGTATGGAATGGTCTTTCATGCCTCAACAACCCACTTGCAGAATAGGGCAATATCAGGCCTTCTGACGTTACCTGGCGGTGTCAAGTCATAGAGGCCTTTGGCCATTGAATCTGCGTAATTGCGCTTGACATGCGCTCTGAAGGGCTTGTTAAGGGACACATCTAGAGGCTGCAACATTGATGTCATTCCACCGGGTATAATAACTCAGTCAGTCAGTGTCGTTAATTGCATGAAAGGCGGTCCTTCACTTCCTCAGTAGTGAGGCCACCGAACGAGTCAAGAGCGACCATGAACCTCTTTGCGAGCATCACACTGGGCCTCTTTTCCCATACCGTCTTGACCCAGCTAGTCCACAAACAAGTCACTGTTCATCCACACATTCTTGTGTGTGTGCACCACCCCACCAGTTCGGAGTATCCAAAAATTTGTTATAGAGGTATACTCCCCTAACACTATATCTATTCCAATACTCTTTTTCATTTACTTTGTTATAACCAATATTTTGTTATCCGGTTTCGCTATATCCGGTTTCTCTATATCGAGGTGTGAGTCTAACTCTTTATTTGGCATACTTAAGCATGGGAAATGGAATGTGCCTTGTGTTTTATTGATATTATTACACACTTGTCTCACAACTGTGCTCGAAAATTGTGTCGTCATGAGGTACACATCTAAACTTTTGCAGATATTTTTTTCTCAAAATAATAGGACCACACAAAATCTACGCGGGTTTTAAGTGCAACTATAATAGTGCATGCTAATGTACAGTGATCACCGTTTTTGTAAAGCTCTCCGTTATGTTTCAGTTCTTGGCTACTTGTCGGACACAACTTCTGTTACTGTAAAACTAGAGAGAGAGAGAGAGGCAGTTCTATTCGCATCGATCACTGTGTGGCCAAACTGCCTGAAGTTAGCCGCCTCATCACAGTTCCAACACTAACCAGTAAAGTGGCTGTTGACAAGCACAGCGTCTGCAAACTTCATGCTCCACTGCTCGAGTGCGTCAATCGGCCAACGGTAGACGCGCTTCAGCAGGCCACCTGGCTTTGAGAGCATCAGGTCGGGGAAGTGGCAGTAGAATACGATGCGGGCGTCACGGCACATACGGAGGATCGGCACGCACGCAGATACCTGCGCGGAAAATGAGACACAAAATGTCACCTTGTTGCAAAAGAAGGCAAGGCATTTAAACATGGGCCCAAGAGTGTCACCGAACGCCGGCCTTCAATAGGTACAGCGCTGCCAGAAAGACGAAGTCGTGAGACAACCAACAAAATGCATTTAATGGCGACAATCGAACACAAAACAGTCCACGATGTTAGTACTTATTGGCTCTAGATGTGTACACAGCAGCCCATGATCAGCTCTTCTTCTACGTCTTCTGCTGATCTCTGACAAGAAAAAAGTACAAGGATACACCAAGGTTGCCTTCACTATGGGCACGGCTTTCCAAGTAAAATTGAACGAAAACACCCAGCATGGAATGCTAGGCCTAAGACGGCCTTTCAAAGACTGAAATGCAACGTCATTTTTTACACTAACAACTATTAGAGCAATGGCTCATGATAACTGTGTCACGCTGCGGCAAATTTCACCGTTATCGATAATAATAAGCTTTGACACAAGAACATAGGTCGGCGAACTCCCTCATGAGTCAACACACTCGGACTTGCTCAGAAACTGATCGAGCCGTGAGTCTGAGTGAGTGCGAGTGAGCAATATTTTGTCGAGTTTGAGTCCGAGTGAGTCTGGTTGAAGAAAATTTTCGTGCGAGTGTCCGTGTGGCTCCAGCTCAAGATAATTTTGGGGGGTCTGAGTGAGTCCAAAGCGCGAAATATAGTTCCTGAGTGAGCCTGCGTGAGTTCCACTTTTTATGCCGACCTATTGTCCTATCTACTCATCCGCAGCATCACTATCATCATGTGGATTCAGGTTTTTAATCACATCTACTCACACGTGTGCAAAAGCAGTATCATTCACACACCATTGCAATATTTATTGATCAGAGGCGTGAACTGTACCTTTAACTGTACTGAACTTTAGAGCAGTATCATGCGACAACGCCACTTTTTTACAACACTCGCCTGACTCCTTTCACAAATAGGTCCCACGCCTGAAAATATCTGAAGGCATTACTGGTTGGTACCTAGTATTTCTTAGTGATGCCCTTTTAATAGTCGGCAGTTATACTAGTATCGGCATGCTTTGCAGGCAGAAACCCCCGCTCGTCTATCCCATGGCAAGATGGCAAGGGTGAGTTTCCAGCATGGGCGTAGCCAGAAATTTTTCGGGGGGGGGCACAGGCATCAGCTTTTTTCTGTGACGTCACTATTGGTGGCAGTTTAAACAGGTGATGTACATGTATACCAAGTCATGAGATTCCCCCTCTCCCCATGCGTAAGATTGTGTAAAGAGTTAGTAAAAGTACCGTACGAATGATTGATTGATATGTGGGGTTTAACGTCCCGAAACCACCATATGATTATGAGACGCCATAGCGGAGGGCTCCGGAAATTTAGACCACCTGGGGTTTTTGAACGTGCACCCAATTCTGAGCACACGGGCCTACAGCGTTTTCGCCACCATCGAAAATGGAGCCGCAGCAGCCGGGATTTTATCCTGAGACCTGCGGGTCAGCAGCCAAGTACCTTAGCCATTAGACCACGGCGGTGGGGCCGTACTCTAAGAAGTACTGTAAAATACAGTAAACGACAGGTACAGTGATCGTTTGGAGCAACAGCCCCTCGTCGCACCACTAAATGGACTAGTCTTCGAAAAGTCATTATTGCAATGACCCGCCCGATCGGAGAAGACATCATTAACCTCTGTTAGATGACGTAATCCTCGTCGGGGCAAAGTGCGTTTCACAGGCCAAGGACTGTTCAGCTTACAACAAGCAATAAGAGGTATACGCAGGATCTTTTAGTGCATTCATAATTACACTTTGATCTGCTTAGCCTGCTGAACAAACTTCTTACTGTCGATGTCTGTGACTGCATGTCTATGGGGATTATTTTTATATTAATGTCTATATGTCAAGCAGTCCTGATGCAGTGGTAGCTTTTAGTCAACATTTTTTTTTTTCAATTTACTGCGCGCGTTCAAGCATGCATGTGATATGCCATAAGTATTTTTTTTTAAGATCTGCTGTACGTTGGCAAGACGATTTTGCACACATTATTTTTCGGGCAGATTTTCAGTTGCACTGTGACCTTTGATAGCAATGAAGTACTCCAATCATAGAGGTTTGATCGTGCAATATGCGAGGACAAGATGATTAATGAGATATTTTCACTTGCTATCAATTGGTGCACATGCGGCTGGACTATACCTACTCACATAAAACTATCTTGTTTGCTGCATATATGTGCTAAAACACCTAAATACATGCAAAAAACGTGGCATATATTTTTTTCGTAGCTTTCATCACTCAGCTCTCTAAAACGATAGCCTTGCGGCAAGGTGTCTTCCGTTGTTTGCAAGCGTGCAGCCAACATTTCCCTTTACGTCATCAGATTCAGAACTGTACAAAATATTTCACCACGCAGCTTATGTGCAATCATGTTTCCAGCATTTACACCGGCGTGAACAGGAACAGCCTCGAACAACACAAAATCTCCAATGATGAAGGAATGAACTTCGGAGTTTTTCAGAGCATAGTGCCCCATAATCCATTTATCAGAACGTGTGAACTCTGATGAGCACTGCCAGCCCATGCAACACGAGTTTACTTACGCTCTACTGTTCACCATCCATGCCTGTTCGTTGTCTATTTCGGGCATTCTGATGAGAGTCGCTGGAATTTCATTGCTGCCATCAACTCCTTCGCGTTCATTCATGTTTGTGGTATTTCATCACAACGCGACAGAAACTACCAGCCTTCCGTACGGGCGCAATCACAAACGGAGACGTCTTGCACGCAAAGTAAAATACAGGGCGAATGCAACCTTACCGGCACCAGAAGGGAGGCGGAGGAAATGTATACCCGCGAATTTTTTCGCCAGGCGAGAAACGAGTGCTAGTGTTTAAGGCGGAACTTTACAAGCCGACATGCACCGTCACTAAAGTTCTCGTTTCTCGCATTCAGGGTCACTGCCCGTACATTGCTAAGCTGGTTGCTTCCTAGCAATGCGAAGTCACCCCCTTGAAATATGCTGCCTACACGTATTGCTTGGTAGCTCGTGTCCTGGGTAGATCAGCGCCCTTCTATGAGACCAGATAGTCATGCCGAAACGTCATACGGTATAATGCTTGAAGATTATTTCTTGAAAGGCGACGCTGCTTCCAGTGGACACTTGACAACTGGCGAAAATGAGGATGTCACTTGTCACAGGTAGGCAGCTTCATCGAAGTAACGTGCCAGTGGCTAGCGTTGAAGAGCACTTTAGGCTTTTAGTATTTCTGGCATTTTCTGGACTATTTAATAGACCACTTCAATAAGCGCTTTAAGAGGCATCGGCACACCTTGAAGACGCTTTCTTCGCTTCTGCCACAAAACATTTGCGAATCTGCTACTCTTCCCACTGCCGAGAAGTTTACTGGCGTGTATACTGGAACATTATCTCAACATCAGCATTGCAAGGGAAGTTAGCAGTATGGGCTGCCAAATGGAAGCGTGAAAAGAGAGAAATGCTGAGCATGTCTGCGATGCAAGCAGTTGCCAATTGCCCAGAGGTATTGCTACCAAACGTGCACCATCTTCTAAAGATTCCGGCAACTCTGGCGGTGGGCACAGCTGAAGCAGAACGCTTTTTTTCATCGTTGAGACGCCTAAAGTTGTACCTGAGAGCTACAGCAACACATGATAGTTTGGCATCGCTCTCTGAATATCCACCGCGAAATAGAAGTCCGCCCGCACGATATTCTTTCTGTTCTTTACCGGGAACGTAAACAGCTTCAGCAGAATTTTTGCGTTTATCACCCATAGAGGTCTGCTAAAAATCAAGGAAGAAAGTTAACTGAAGTTATTCTTGGATTCTTGAACAACAGTAAAAACAATGTTGTTAATGATCAAATGATGGGGTTAACATCCCAAAACCACGATATGAATACGAGAGACACCATGGTGGGGCGCTCCGGAAATTTTACCATTTTGGTTCTTTAACATGCACCTAAATAAAAGTGCACGGGCCTCAAGCATTTCGGCCTACATCGAAAATACGACAGGGATTCGTTCCCGCTACCTGTGGGTCATAAATAGAGCACCACAACCACTGGACCACCTTGGCGGGTAGTAAAAAAAGACGGCTTTGGTAAAATCTGTATGCGCTGTACTTTTCTTCCAGCTTTAAGAAAGCAAGTTCAACTGTATGAGACATATTGCTGAAAATCACTTTGACAGCATGTCAGAGTGATTCCTTTCTCTCCCGTTGCCTACTCCTTGCTTTTCAGTGGCACCTTTCATTTGAAGATGTGGTTTGCGGATATGAAAGGTGTGAACAGCAATGCAACAATTCAGAGTTGCATGAGGCGATTCTCGCAAATGTTGGCTAACATATGGGGCGTATAATATGACCTGTAATGCGAAGGATAATCTTCGTGTCTATTGAAAAAGATAATCAACAGTATTCCTCTGTGTAATGTGTCTGTTTGCTGCTTGAGACACTGCTTGCACAGAGTTTCTTTCATATTTTTGTAAAATATCATGGTTACTATGTATATTGCTCATAATTTTATGCGATAACATGCCCACTCATGTTTCTTCTTCTGTGCATTTCTTGTCCTGCGTCATGTCAGTAGTTGCAGAAATTGTTCGGTGCGCCCTTTAGCCATAGCAATGTAAAGAAACGAACAGATAAAGCAAATCAATATATATAATTTGTCGTATAGTTTTTCAGCTTTATGTTCCTTATTTTTTCGCTGTTTGCCACAGTGCTGAACAGTAAAGCTCGTGCTCATTACAGCTGCCCACACTGCATTTCTCATTATGCTGCTTTAGGTTTATGACCACCATCTCTTTATTTATCAGCCTAAGTTACGTGATGAGTATTTTGGTGGGCTTTTCTAAGGCTGTGACTGGCTTGCACGTTTGTATGAGTTGTACTTTTTTCACTAGACAACACTTCGGCATGCCTTTAGCTGTTTGGGCATAATAAAGATATTGTAGGCGTACAAATATAATGTAGGTGTACAAATATAATGTACACTCACATACAAGCCAAGTTAGGTGTATGAACCAAATATTCTGTCGTGCGCATGTGTGCCTGTGTGTGTGTTTGGATGTTAGTAGAATGCGCGAAGGTTCAATAGAAATGTTATTCTCTGGCCTGAGTATATCTTAGCACACGTACGAAGAGGAATTCTGTCATATGCTCTAACTTGGCCTATCAGACATTGCAACTGTGTCTGGCTTTTTCCATTAAAATGAAGCTCTGCTTATTGAAACTTACTGTAGTGATCGACTCCGGCGAGATCTGTTCCGGCGGGTACAAGTATGACTACCCCTTGAGCATTATTCCCATCACCGAGCCACTTAAAACACTCGCGGCCAAGATTCCTTCCCAAAATCCCACGGATTGCCAAAGCCTTGAGAAACACCGTGACACGTTTTTTTTGTATGAAGACATAATTAATTGTAAAAGCGCCCAGGAATATTATTCTGATAGTAGCAGCACTCAGTTTTTAAAACATGTCAGCGCGAAGCGACGAAAAAAAAATAAGTTGGGTATATGGCAGGTGGGGGGGGGGGGGGGTGGACCAAAAGTTGGTGTGGGGGGGGGGGGGGGGGTTGAACCCCTCTCCAACTCCCCATTTTGGCTACGCCACTGGTTTCCAGTACGCCTATCCTTTGCACTGCCTTTTATGACTAGAATTCAAGATTGTCGCATAGTGCCTCTTCTTAGACCTTACACTGAAGTTGGACAAGTCTTACGCTATGTGTACAGTACTGATTCGTGAGGTAGCAATGCATCGGGCTATTTGGCCGTGGTACATGACTTCTAGTTGCAAATGCCAATGACGAGAAAGGACGGGTGGTGCACACCGCCCGCCTTTCTCTTGTTATCCTCGGTGCAACAATTAATCATAAATTCGTGAGCATCGAGCCATTAGAAAGAGTGTCTACACATGGCCTCGAGGTGCACAACACTAACTTCTTGGTGTGCGCGCTGGCAATGAGACAATTACAACCGTGTTTACTGAACCTCAACAAATGTAGTAGAGCTATAGCTTCTGCAAATAACAAAAATGCGCGCTGGTGGCTTTCACTCGCAAAGCAATGACCCCTTATGTCATCTCAATCTGCGGGCGACCGATTTCTTACGCCAAAACCCACCGGTTTCTGGGCATCATTATTGATAGGGACCTCTGTTGGAGTCCGCATGTGACCTATATGAAGAAGCGCCTGACCGCTATTTCTCAACTGTTCAAGTTCCTGGCAGGAAAGACGTGGGGGATGTCAGTAGACGCAATGATGGAGCTCTACAGGGCCCTGTTTCTCGGTTTCCTCAGATATAGCTTGCCCGTGCTTAGCAATACCTGCAAGACCAATGTTCGTGTTTTACAGGCAGTACAAGCCCAAGCGCTGAGAGTGTGCCTCGGTCTGCCCAGATGTACGTCAACAGAAGCAACAATTGCAATTGCTGGTGACTATCCGATACAAACTCACATTGTTGTAGAAGTCCTGAGAACGCACATCCGACACTTCGCACGTGCCCCCGGCCATCACCTTGCACTGTTGCCTTCAGAGAGGCGCCAAGCATCGTTCGCCAAAATTATCGTGAAATACAACGATGAACTTCCCTCGGGCTTCACTCATGCATCTAAATTATCCATACCACCTTGGTGTCTTATTCGACCCACAGTGCATCTTAGTGTACCAGGGATCCGGAGGAAATCTGAGTTTTCGTCGCCCGTGCTAAAACAACTGTCTCTTCTTCTTTTGCACGAGAAATATTCAGACAGCATACATGTATACACCGATGGTTCCACGAACCACCAGTGTTCGTCAGGGGCAGTAGTTATCCCAGCAAGAGGTGTTACCATCAGCTTTAGGACTGACCACTCCACGGCATCTACAGCAGCGGAACTAGCTGCTTTGCATGCTGCACTTTGTGTGGTCAATCGGGAACCACCGCAACAATGGTCGATTTTCAGCGACTCAAGGGCTGCCCTACAATCTGTGCTCTCAGCACTGCGTCGCGGCCCGTACGAAGAGCTTGTTTTCGAAATTCGATGCCTTCTCCACACTTTACTCGAGAAAGGGCATCATGTGACGCTTCAATGGCTGCCAAGTCATTGCGGCATCATAGGGAACGAACATGCCGATACTGCCGCGCGGGCAGCCCTTGAAGGAACACGAGAAGAAGCCATACCACTTTCGAGGACTGATGCTGCCAGTAATCTTCGACGACTTGCGCGTGAAATCACGTTTTCACTATGGTGCCCACCAAGCATCGATACGAATCGTCAACACCACCTGTCCTCTTTGATGGCTCTCCGCATGCCCACTGGACTCGACCGAAAAGAAGCCACCCTACTTCATCGCTTATGGCTAGGAGTGGCATTTACAAAATCTTACTCCTTTGTCATAGGAATGGCCGACAACGCTCTCTGCGATGCCTGTCATTGCGAAGAGACGCTACACCACATCCTGTGTGACTGTCCATTGTATGAAATCTAGAGACAGTCACTGGCGTCTGCTTTTGCTCGCATCGACAACAGCCAAATGTCTGTGGACACTATTCTGTCAAGTGCCCGAGAGAAGACACTGCAACAGAAGGCGACGAAAGCTCTGTTGAAATTTCTACGCGACACCGACTTGAACAAGCGACTGTAACAGCAATGTCACACACCGCGAAAGACAAGACTGGACTATGACTGAGTGTGCGCGCATGTGCTGCCGAATGTGCTGTTTCTATCTTCCCTCTCTGCTCTCTTTCATCTCCCCCATCCCTTTCCCATGCGCAGGGTAGTAAACCGGCTGCCTATAGGCTGGTTAACCTCCTTGCCTTTCTTTTCCCTCTATTTTCCTTCCTTCCTTCAACAGTAGGGGTTTGTCATGTTATGCGAATGAGTTCAGTGCTGTTTGAACATTTTGGAATGCATCTTTTGCAAAGCGGAAAGCTACTTCACAAGGCAGAGAGCTCCAAGGCCAGGGTGGGTTTTACAGACGTTACTACACCACAAATCGTGAGGTGGAGCAGTCCCATTGTTCAGCTAACGCAGCTCGACGAAATCGAATAACTGAGACTGTGGGGTACTCACCTGGTCGCATATGATAATGTCGGGCTGGATGTCGCTGCACCAAACAATGTACATGGCGGCCACCATCATGCGGACGTACGAGCACAGGGCGTAGAAGCGGCCCAGTATCGACCGTGGCAGCCAGTCACCCACCACCACCACCTGAAAAATAATGATAATAATAACTAGGCTTGTGTGAATATTTGAATGAAAATTACTGAAATCATGTTCCCTTCAATTCGAATTTAAATTGTTCGAAAATTTCGAAGAATTCAAAATGAATGAGCAAATGTTATTAACGCGCATGTAACCCCCTGTAAAGGTGGTTTCAGTGCAGAAGAGGAGTGCTATGCCATAAAAGCATTTAATTAAAAGTATTAGTTCGCATGTAACCTTTTGTAACGGTCGTTTCACTGCAGTAAAAAAATGCTAACCCACGAAAACACTTTCTCAAGGGAAATAAACATTGCTGCAAAGCCAAGGTGAAATGAACATATTACCCTCCATTCATTTGTCATTTCTTACGCTCAAAAGCTTGTCACACCAGCTTATATGCTCTAAGTATAGTAAATTAGTGAATTCTAAAGCATAATGTATTTTACACGTTATTACTTGCATTCTACCTAAATTCCAATTCTGCTACTATTCAAAGTTCTTTCCACTTGCTTTGAACCAAAGAGAATGTCATTAGCACAGGCCTTATTTAAATTATTTAAAAATATTGTGCCTGTTGGTTAGGTCATGACAAGTGCACCCATTTTTTATTACAATATTTTACTATGTAGTATCTTAATTCAATGAGAAATTATTCAAACCAAATCCCTATAAGCTTTGGATTCGCTTTGAGCATAATAATTCACTATTTGCACAAGCCTAGTCATAACTGTTGGGATTTTCACATATCAAAATCAAGCACACGGACATCTGGAATTTTCGCCCCATTGTAAATGCAACTGCCACAGATGGCACTCGATCCCGTGACATTCGAGTTAGCAGTTGCACCCCATAGCAACAACACCACCACGGTGGGTACCACCTGCAAGATGTCTGCCAGCCACTTTACTGCCCAATACAACTGTACAATTCATGCCCGTGAGTCACTTGCACATACCATAGGGTCTGCTAAGGAACTTACTACGGGCAGCTTTGGTGCTAGTGTCAACAGCAGCTATAGGTACAGTAGTACATCCTGTTTGTGTGATGAATCTTGTATAAGCAGGCCGCTAGAAACACAAAGTCATTGCTAAATCAGACCGAAATCAACAACAACGAAAAAGAATGCGCTCTTTCAAAGTTGTACTTGCAGTATTTAGGGCATTTTACAGGCAGTTCTCTCTACTCAGAAAAGAAAAAAAAAAGAAGGAAGGTTAGATAACAAGATTAATGTTTTAGTAAAAAGTTATTCTGTGCAGCACCACAAATTAATATTAACATTTCCCTCACTAGGGCAATAACCAAACATAGTTACTTATTAATACCTAGTAATAAAGTGTGGGCAATGACTACACACTACAGCAAGTACAACTTTTCTAGAGTGCATGGTATGCCTTTAAGATCTCGATACGAGTTAGCTTGGACACCCAGTATACATAAGCATATATGTTCTAATATTAATTTTATTTTTAAGTTCACAAGCATAGTAAAGCATTCAACAGTGTGGTCATGACAAAGCTTTTGAGTTTACAGCCTGCAATGTGCTCTATGCATGCTGCGCGTCACTTTGAAATTATGTTAGAAGCACTTTGGGAAAAAATGTTCTGGCACAGTGTGAGTGAAAGTGCCCTAAACGAGTGCCACCAAAAGTGTCGAGAGATGACGCCACCTTGAAGTGGTCATCGAGCGTCTCAGGAAAGCAGTGGTTCTTGTCGTGGTGGGTCGTGATGATCTGGACGGGGTTTCCCTTGGAGCGCAGTGCCAGCCCAACGTCCACCATCAGCCGCTCGGCTCCGCCAACGCCGAGGTCCAAGTGAACCAGGCAGACCTTCTTCGGTTCCGCACTGTCTCCCGCACCTGTCATGGCAAAGTGATGCTGCAGGAATCACCGCATGGTCATCCCACCACTTCAAGCCACTCCGTGGGCAGACACCCAAATTACACCACGCCCTGTACTACAAATAATTGGACACCAATTAAACACGGCAAATGAGATTCAAACTTTCAACGTATGCCTCGTATGATCAGGCAGAAAAAAAGAGCTAACTGGTAAAGACCAGGCATTACACATTAGAGAAAATAAGTAACCGATTACTATTAAAATGACTCCTTTTGAAATGTAAATGATTACAGGAGTCAATTTCAGCCCTAGAAATGTAGCTTAGCAATTACAGAAATGTAATAAATTACTTTTGCTTTAATTTTTATCAAATATTTTACAGCCCTTACACAATAACACGAGTTTACTCAAACTGCAACGAACTACTGTGGCTTGCACGGTAGAGAAGGCTGGAGGCTTGCATTAAAGCTGGGAGGCTTAGTGTGGCTTCTGTGACATAATGTTAGACGTTATTAACTTTCAATGGGAGCTGTTTTTCACAGTTGTCATCAGTGAATCGTAAGGAGGTCAGCTGCTAGACTTCACACTCTCTCTCTGAGTGCACTGGAGGAAAGTGTGGTAGGAATAACATGTTGCAAACCAGCTCATAGTTGCGCACTGCTTCGATACTAGCGCCCATGCCTGCTATGAAGTGCCATAGTTCCTTGTTGCTCGTGCTTGAGTAGACATTGCCGCTAAGGCCGAAGAAAAAGTGAAATAAGTTTTGTAGGAACTACCTCCCCATCCTGTCAGATGAGGAGGGAGTCCCACAAGGCGGTTGCATATTTTTCAGGGTGAAAACCACCGTATAAGACTGTTTGCAACTTGATACTGAAAAAAAAAATTGATTACTACTAGTCAACTGTAAGAAAATGTAACTGAATTACTCAGAATGTTACAGCTTCAAAAGTTGCAATAATATGTAATTGATTACAAGCAGTTAATATTTTGTAAAGCAACATGTAAAACAATGGTGCCGAATCATTCAATTAACAAGAACAAGAGAAGAAAAATTGAGTAAATGGCATTATTTTTTTAACGATGTTTTGTCAACGGTGTGGTCTTACATTAATAAATTATATATATGTATTTTTTTTTTTTTGTGGAATGAGGCTTCAACAATGACAAAGCCTGACACATTGGTGTTACTTCTACAAGTATTCAAAATTAACAATACTGACTTTGTGTTGCATTGTCATCATTCTTTGACCATTCAAAAGTTAACCGTTTCTTGACGTTTCTGATGGTCCAATGATTCGAATATTTACAATCACATCTAAAACAAGAATAGAGTTTGCACTGCTCCTGATTTTTTTCCCTGTTGCTTTCATTCAGTTGTGGACCACCGCAGACAACTTAATTCAGCGCACCTGCCTAGGGGTGTACTGATGTAATGAAGGCAATGTTTTTTTTTTTCTGATGAAAAAAAAAAAATCTCTATCGGTGTCCATAGCTTTTCATTGAATGCAGCTGTAGACTTTGCATACAGGTTATATATTTCATTGGCAATTCAAGTTGCAAAGCTTTCAGCGCAGATGTATGTAAACGTTGCTTCAGACGCCACTGATGAAAAAGACACGCGAATGACCGCGCTTATCTGATGAGCTCGGACACTGTGGCAAAGTTTGTGTTGTCGCACACATTTAAGCCAAGAGGATGCTTATTAGTCAATGTACTGCTGTTTCGAAAAAAAAAATGTACACAATAAAATTGTAATTTCACAGCAGAGGAACCCAGAAGATGCGACTGCTGAGACGTAACGTTTCTTTTTCACCAGACAAACTCCCGAGTGCTATAGACAAAAGTGCGAACGTCTCATTACAGCTATCACGCCAGCCATCCACGTAGCACACAGCCTGGACTGCTTATCGCGATTCGCACAGTCGCGGCACCATTTTCAATTACGACGAAAGCGGGAGAACTGGTCGATTACCGCATTATAACGATATCTCAGAGTACAGACCAACTTGATATTGCCGTGGACGCGTTTATTTCACTTTCGGCTGTGTATAACTGTAGGCACTATCCGAAGCGTTCGAATCTGTCTTACGATGCCAGAACGCGCATGCCAACGCTCTTTCACCATAATGCCGCTTGGTCGACACTCTTACGAAACACCTTGGTTCCCACTTCCAGTAGCGAGTAATGCCGTTGTTGGCAGAACCCGCATGCAAACTGCAAACAGGGCAGGATGTGGGATGGCCGCTGTCGGCACGTCAAACTGCGAAACAAACCACTGTCGTATTGCTTGTAATAGATATTCAGGTACCTGAAGCACTTGAGCCTCTTGAGCCACTGCTCCCGCGTTTTGGCATCTTGGCCGTTCAGCGGGAAATCGAACAGCGTCAATTAAAACTAGACTTGCTGAATGCCGCTACACACTTGTTGAATGCCGCTACAGCACAACAGACGATGATGCAAGGAGTGATGTGGACGCAGCCATTTTGTCGCACGTGGAATAGTGTTTATGTGCAGGTTTTAATTTTTAAAAACTGCTTGATAGTTTGATTAAGTTTATATAAATTAAGCAATGTATTTTTTGGATTTGTTGCGAGGATTATTTTATATCGGAAAGTAAAACTTCATTAGTTTTCTCAGTTTAGTTTTGTATGAAATCGTGTGCTCGTACGTTAGTTTAGCGCTGCGTTCACCACACCTTTATCGTAACATTAGCTTTAGTTTACTGTTGGCACGACGTACTGGTATACCATAGGGAAATAATAAAAGCCACGGATGAAGGATCAAGGCACCTAGTTTGGTTCAGGTTGCCGGCGGAATCGAAGAGGCATGCACGTAGTGAGCAGACGACGGTGGCGCAAAATGACATCATTGAATCCAATCCATTGTGTAGCCAGTCGCAGCCATCGGTCGCGAATGGATGATGCACATAATACACCTGCTGTGAATGGATTACGTCCACTGCATCTGTGCCACAGCCCTTTGACGTCGCTTCCACTTGCGCCAAACAGCGCTTCTGCTCCGTCAGAAGGGAGACGTAGCCGTCATAGCGTAGCATAGGCGAGCACGCGATCTGATGGCGTCCAACACAGCGGGCGATGACAAGGCGTCGGCCGTCGGCGACCTTCTCGAGCCGTCGCTCATGAACATCATCGAGCAGAAGTCCCTCAAGTGGGTCTTCGTCGGCGGCAAGGGAGGTGTCGGCAAGACCACCTGCAGCTGCAGCCTGGCCGTGCAACTGGCGGCGACGCGCGACAGCGTGCTCATCATCTCCACCGACCCGGCGCACAACATATCGGATGCGTTCGACCAGAAGTTCTCCAAGGTCCCCACTCCGGTAAATGGCTTCTCCAACCTGTATGCCATGGAAATCGATCCAAACCTGGGCTTCTCCGAGCTGCCCGACGAGTACTTCGAGGAGGGCGACCCTTTCCGCGCCAGCAAGAGCATGATGCAGGAGATTCTGGGCGCCTTTCCGGGTATCGACGAGGCCATGAGCTACGCTGAGGTCATGAAGCTGGTGCGCAGCATGAACTTCTCCGTGGTCATCTTCGACACCGCGCCCACCGGACACACGCTCAGACTGCTCTCGTTCCCTCAGGTAATCGACATTAGTGACCACCGGCCCTCTGGTTATGGCGCACCCTACGGGTCGCGAGATCAATCCCGCCACCGTGGCTGCATTTCGAGGCATGCGAAACCAATTGGCGAAACTTACAGTTAGATCCGCGTTAAGGACACCATATGGCCTAAATTTCCGGAGCCCTCCACTAGGGCGTCTCTCATAATCCTATCGTGGTTTTAGGGCGTAAAAAGCCCATCAATAGTGAGTGCCATTAAATGTCGACTTGTCAGCTGGTGCACCGGCCGCTGTGTCACGAGCTGGATTGTTGGCAGCCGTAGGATTTACCTTAAAGCTTGCGTTTGGACGTGTTGGTATTGCATTCTTCGTATGCCAAAGCAGGGCTGCAAATGGAAACAGACATAGCGATAAAACCAAACTCATCTGTCAGCTGTTTCGTTACAAAAACAACAACAAAAAGACAGGGTAAAAACATTGTGGACAAACAACACATGCACCAAGACGGAATCGCTAACTCTGCACAAAAAGTTAACCCCTGGTTTTTTCTCATAAACAGCTAAGATGCACGTCTGTCAGGATTTCCTTCCTGTATCTGTTTTTACTTTGTCACGCTGCTTTGAAGTAGAAGCTGTAAGAATGCATACCAGAAAAGTTGTGAAAGTGCATATTGTCCAGGCAGTCGGCTGTATGCACTTGCAGAGGTATTAACTCTGTATGCAAACCAAAAACAAGCTGTGTAATATCATTTTAGTACGCTCCCGATATACTAGCTGCATTTATTGATATGTGGTGTTCAACGCCCAAAACGACCATATGATTATGAGAGATGCGATAGTGGAGGACTCCGGAAATTTCGACCACCTGGGGTTTTAATGTGCACCCAAATCTGAGCACACGGACCTACAACATTTTCGCTTTAATTGAAAATGCAGCCGACGCAGCTGGGATTCGATCCCACGACCTGTGGTCCAGCAGCCGAGTGTCTTAGCCTCTAAACCACCGCAGAGAAGCCTGGCTGCGTGCTAGAATATTGAAAATGCCACAAGTACTGGCACTGTCGACAAATATCTGATTTATCTGCATATTTTTACTTGACAAGGAGACTATTTCGGTGAAATAATTTATTTGTTTGATACCATACTGATGATTAACTGCTGCTGTGATGACTGTGATGTGTTACTGATTACATATATCTCTGTCAGCTTTGACCTGATTTCTGCCAGAAGTACTGGTATGTTAAATGTATAGGTAATCTTACTTAGTGAATCACCATCGAGCTACTCTTGCAATTTGTGATGATTATGGAGTGTGCAGTACATGTTAATATTATTCATAAATGCTTAAATAATGCTTCAAACTCTAAAGAATGTTAGAGAACTAAACTCAAGAAAATAGGAATATTTTACCATCTGCTCCAAAAACATTTATAACTGCTCCAAAGAAGCATTATTTACTGTTCTAAAAAGCAAAAAGTCGCTTCCATCACTGTAGGAGGCACAATTGATAAGTCATGCAATCATACCAGCCTAGGTAGCATGGCGGCAAAAAAAAAATGTGAGAGCAGGCAAGAGAAGATGCTCAGTGTTAACATGACCACGCCTCACTATTGATGCTGTATCTCTGGTTGTGGCATATGGTAACTCTTCGTGTAATATATTCCGTGGCTATTAATGTGTGATAAGCTGCGCATTGGCAAAAAGTGGTTTGATTGCAGCTCTAATTAAATTTTATCAATCATATAACTAAGGCACGAAACGATGCTGTCCACAGATCATTTCTTGTGACACAACGTCCTCATTTAGAGGCGGAACATGCTTTTACCATTTCTCTGCAGGGAGACCGCAGGCACTGAGCTTATCGTAAAATACTTAGGCATTCTTTTCACCTAAACCTCCTTTATATCACTTTTGGTTAGAACTGATTGGCTTCAACTGGTCGGAGAGTTTTTTCTTTCTTTTTAGTAATGCCTGCTACTAGCTGGTAACTATGGCATGGTATTTGATTGGGTCATAGAATTCGGTTCGCAAAATATGTCTGGACTGACTGTGCAATGTATAAAAAATTTTTTAAATTGTCATTGCAAATAATTGCTGTGAAATACACCATAATACTTCCACTTGCTTGAAATTTGTTTTTGAGAACCTTGGCATGAAATTGTGTTAATTCACGTATTTATAGATGGTCAATCATAATGTGGGCTGTGGAGGTTTTTCAATTCGTACAATATAATTATTTTTAATGATAACAGTATAAGATTTTTGGTTTGCCGACGAACTTGAATGGTCTGGACAAGTGGTGCCATCTGACAGTAGATAAATTAACCACACAAGCGCATAATATAGATAAATGTAGCAGAAACATTCTCACTAATTTGTTCAGATGCAGTAGTGTTGGGTCAAGTGATCTGGTCACTGCAGAGCTGAAATTGAATAGACGCTTTTAAGCAAAATATGAAGGATTTTACTTTTAAGCGAAAATAAGCAGAAATGATTTTTAAGCCAGGAGCATAGTGTTTATGTTAAGAGGACTTTAAGGTAACTAGCACTTTAAATCAACAGTGAGAAAGCAGTGCCAGCAAACATCTAAAATGCCAATAATCAAATTGAGCCCATTCAAATAAAAAAAGCCATTCACTTCGAATACTGTGGGTTCGGTAAACATTTTTCACTCGCAACACTTTCAATCCTAGGCTCACAATCATTCGAAGATTGCCAATGCACCTAATCCCTGAAGTTCTTCCCTTCACGAATAACTCCTCTAGTCTGGTATCTTTGGATTGTTAGCTGACCTAACTTCTGCTGTAAGATCTAACACGGGAAACTTCCATTACCTGAAGATCTTGCATTATTTTGCCTATACGGACTGTTTTAAATGCACCTTTCTTGTGTAGTAGAAAATGGAATTCATTGTGTTTACTCATTCTCTTCTTGAGATTTATTCTTAGATGTATGGACATTATTTTACTTGCTATTATTGTTCAATGTTTGGCATTCATTCCCACTCCCACGATGGCCCAATAGTACTTTATTAATTGAGGAACGATGGTAAACTCGAAAAAACAGTGTGTTTTATGTTTCAGTTTTAACCGTGAAGCTCACAGCGAGCTCTGTCTAAGACAGTCTTTATGCTGTCTACATAAAGAAGACTTGCAAATTATTTACGATCATGAGTATGTGGTCGTAAAACAAAGCTTTACTACTAGGAATAACTTACATAGAGTGTAGTTGCTCACCTCTTTCTATTATTATTCGTATCATTATTTTGCTGGTTCTTTGTCTGTCAACATATGTAGTAAATGTGATGTTTCTTTAGCCATGAATTTTTGGGGATCCTTGTAGGCCGGTAGAATAGGTAAGGAACTACCTGCAGACAGATAAAAAAAAGGGGGGGGGGGTGAGAAGTCATTACACAGCAGGCAGAGTGAAGTATGTGGCTCTATTCTAATAGATTTCTCGGGGGCCCCTATTTGAGTACCTCTGTGTAAGACTTTATTTTGGACATGTGGGCACATGCTGAAGGTTTTCTTTGCTTCTTCATAGGCATTTACAAGCTTGTCCTTCTAATTTTCTTCATAGTTTCACAAACTGTTTGAAACAGGAAATACCATATCTGCTTTTTCTGTCACTAAAATTCTCCATAGACAGTTTGCGCCATGCTTATTTAATAAGGCTGTAGCGGGGGCTAGTTGGTACGATTTCATTTTGTGATGCACAATTTATTTCACTTCAAGCATGAAATGACTTATGTAAGGCTTGGAGAAAGAAAAACAAGAGGAGATAGTTGGCAATCAAAAATGGTTGACATTTCAGCCTCCAGGTCAAAAAGTGCCTCCGACGCATCATGTATTTTGCAAGGGGAGGCATGACTACTTACGAAAGGTTAATTTCTTTTTCAGAAAGCACATTGAGGGTCTGCTGATGTGCTGTTCACTAATGCATATAGGAAACAGTTTGGCGATTTCCCTCTCTGTGTGATCAGTAGTATGCACCAATAATCTTGTCTGTGTTTCCTGCTTGCTTAGGTCCGTTGCATTATTTTGTGCTGCCTTCTTCGATAAAAAAAAGCCAACCCGTATATGCTCATGCATGCAGGTCATGGAGAAGGGGATGGGCAAGCTTCTGCGTCTCAAGTCCCACCTGAGCCCATTCATCTCGCAAGTGGCCGGCCTGCTGGGTCTGCAGGAACTGACGGCGGACGCCATGTCCTCCAAGGTAGAAGAGATGCTGCCCGTCATCCGCCAGGTCAACGCCCAGTTCCGCGACCCGGACCAGACGACCTTCGTGTGCGTCTGTATCGCCGAGTTCCTCTCGCTCTACGAGACCGAGCGGCTCGTCCAGGAGCTCACCAAGTGTGGCATCGACACACACAACATCGTCGTCAACCAGCTACTGTTTCCGGAACGCAACCCGTGCCGCATGTGCGCCGCCCGTTGCCGCCTGCAGGCCAAGTACCTGGACCAGATCGCCGACCTGTACGAGGACTTCCACGTGACGCGGCTGCCCCTGCTCGACCAGGAGGTGCGCGGCGCCGAGCAGGTGCGCGCCTTCTCTCGTCACCTGGTGCACCCGTACGTGCCGCCCCACTCCTAGCCCAACCTTTACAGTGAAACCGTCGCTGCCCGCTTTTTGTGTCTTCTCCTGTCTCATGTGCTCATTTTGTTACCTCGAAGGACCCCACCCCCAAATAAAAGTGGTATAAGAGGTGTATGTGTGTGCATAATGTTAATATCTTGATGAAGTAGTCATAACAAATCAATACTGTGCTTGTTCTTGACTTTAAAAAATCTATGGTTAACAGTTCTATGAAAGTTTGGTCGGGTAATGTGACGAGGAAGTTGCGGTCAATGGCCAAGTCGAGATGAAAACAGAAGATGATTTAGGACTTTCAAAACTAAACTAGTTGGTCATGTCATGTCATAATTTTCACCATGATTTACCCACGCATTATGGCCAGTTGGTCTCGTTAACGTGGGCTGTAAAGCATGTCCAATATGGCAGTGATTACTTAAAGCAGAGAAAAAAATCATAGCTACGTGTAGCATTGATCCCAAGAAGTTCGTTGCAGTTTGTGTCTTCTCTGTGAAGAAAAGAAGAATGAAATTATGCAAGTTTTTTCCAATTGACTTGTGTACAGGCCATGGTGACTGGATATCAATGACAAAGCATGGCTTTGAAGTGTTGGAAGCAAGTATTAAATTGGCAATTGTTGAAGTAGTGGTCCAGAAATGGTCATAGTGCAATTTTTGTGCCAAGGAAGTGCTTATTTTGAAACTAAATCTCGTTTTAGTGGCCTGCATCGCTTTCGAATCACCTGCCTGAAAGCGATTTTTCTGATGTCACTGTTTCCGTGTACAACGTTGCCCAATTTCACTACGCGGCTGCCGACACTAGCAACATCAGAGCAAAAGTAGCGGGAGCCACAGCAGGAACAACGGCTATTCAATAATTTTCTGCTTGCTTGGTTGCACTAGGGCCCGCTAGGTGGCACCACCTATGCAGCCAAGCCAGGCAAAATGGAACTTTGGGACCACTTCTGCCATTCCCCATGGTAATGCCAGGCGGTTCTTTTTCTTATGAATCAAAGAAAAATAGACAAGCAGCATTTTCTTACGTGCTGTAATTCACGGAAGGTTCTTTCTTTACTGCAGCTAATTTGATTACCAGTAAATTATTGTAGCTGGACACTCTCATGTCATTGGGATCATTTAAAAAATATTCCACTCGTGGCACATGTGATGTCGTAAATTTACCCTAATTTCTTAGAGGACTACTGTTGATAATATTGATGTTTTAAGACATTCCCAAACATGGTTCTTTCACTTGACACAAATTTGCCTTTAGTGTACCTTTAAACATTACAACTATTCGAGTGCATTACATTTCTGACACCAAGCTATACAGGGTCACTTGTGTGAGTCCCAGCTATGGGAGCTACATTCAAACGGGGAAGGTACAACGGCATGAAACAAAAAGGGACTTGACCAGTGTGTTGTTATGTACTATAAGTGTGCTCAGCCAACTAGTAGAAACAACAACGTTGTGCTATTAACATGCTTTCCTGGTCTACAATGTTGCAGATCTTCTCCACTCTTTGTGAACAAACAGAAATTTTCATTTCCCCCCACCGCTGCTGTGAAAGACCAGATGCCACTGAAACTTAATTCATCAATGTGAGCTATGATACAGTTACTGTCATATTATTCACTTTTGAAGTAGTTAACAACCCTTTATCAGCTTGTCAGAGCAGTTCTTAAGCTAAGAATAAATACATGCTCCGCCCCCACTACTGCAGCCCGCCTGTCGCTCATCTATGCAACAAAGCAATGATTGGCGATTTCGGTTATAACCATAAGCACACTCGCTGATAATGCAAATACTACACATACTGTAAATTATAAATTTGTTGTTCCTTCTTAAAACGTTATATTTCGCAGAGCAATGTGGTCAAAATGTTTTAATGAAATTTTGCTAAGTAAAATTTTCCAGCCAAAATCTAGCGAAATGAACAGGAGCCTGTACGGGCAAGTTATGTGCCTGACGTCACGTAAATAGCCGACTGTGATTCAGTAAGACGTGTATGCAAATTATGCCTAGAGGGAGGGCGACCGCTGTGCGGGGAGCTTATATTTTTCTAGTATTCTTAGGCTGTAAACTACTATAGAGATGTGTGAATAGCGAAATTGTGAGTGTGAAGCAAATTCAAATATGCAGATGTGAGTGCGAATCGAAGCGAACACTTTTGTAATAGTTCGAAGTGGAATCGTGGGATAAAGAAAGGTTGGAGCTTACTCCTAAGCATATTCTTCTGAAATACAGCAACATGAAGAGAGAGATGCAAGGAAAGACAAGGAGGTTAACTAGCCTAGCAACATGAAAGTGTTTCTTTTCGCTAGTTTGATGAAGTGCTGGCAGGATGCTATTTCATAAGTCTTATCGAGAATGAGGCACTGCACAGGCTGCATTGTATTAGTACATGATTTGGTGCTACCGAAGTGTTGCCGACAGCACTTTTTCACGTGAAAGGCAAAGACGCAATTTCCTCATCCCCTTTCAACGTTTGTGGAAGCCTAACTGATGCGGCAGACAAGGTTGTGCTCCCTCCGAGTTGGGAATTCCAAATCTGCCTCGTAGACGTCGTCATACAAGAACGTTTGAAAGTTTGTGTGCTAAAAATCTTCAGTGTCCAATCTTTAGAACTTCCTGCCCAAATTTCAGGCCCGAAACAGCATCAGTTGCACCCTCACTTCTGCCACATCTATCATCTTTATGTTGGAAGCATTTTTTTTTTTTTTTGAGTCAGTACATTTAGGATCGTAGTGGAGCATAAAAGACAGCCTTGCCCCAATAGGGTAGTGTAATGAGGTGAAGCATTTGAATAATCTCAAGGCACTGTTTTTAATTCAACGTTGACCTGACGATTGTTATAGCGCGAGAACAGAACGTGCTATAAGAGTTATTCCGCTATAACAATTGTTTTCATGTTGTACCAACTAGCCTAAACCGCCACGCTTCTAAGTGACGTTGACTGTCTTTGGGAAGTTTGACCATAGCGAAGTCTGTAAGGCAGCTTTGCCAAATACGAGAATGTGATGACGTGAAGCATATTGAAGATCTGAAGAGGTCAGTTTCAATTGGATGTTGACCGCATTTGTCTTTGGAAAATTTAATTAGAAAAAATTCCAGGGCGAATAGAATAGCAAGCACTACCTGAAAAATATTCAAAATTTTGAATATTTGCACACTCCTACTTCTTATGAATAAAGCAAGAACTTGATATATGCTATTCAATGAAGTCTGTAAGACTGACCACATCAGTGATGCTGCTGTTTGCCTTGATTGTAGATATTTTCTTTAGTCTAAGTGTGCCTTGTAATGTATATGCTACGAATGTAGAAGTAACTCTCACGGTGGAGGAGATTGTGATGACCAGGTTATAAAAAGCAATTGTGTGGGAACAAAACGTATAATGCTGCCAGTTCGATCATGTTAAGTTTTATTAGTTTGCTAACAGATCAGGATGCGATAGCTCAAAAATGCATTTTAAATAAGTTGCTGGGCACTGGTTGAAATACTGCATCACCGTTTCATTTTGGCTGTAATGATGAACATTGAACGGTATCCAAAATAGCAGGTTTTCTTTTTAATGAACTATGCACAGAGAGGTGAGGATATCCACCTAACAAGTCTCCGGATTTCTGACAACATGAGTGCTTTTGTAATTACACTTGTTCCGCTAGTGGTAACAAAGCTATCACAAGAGTTGGGAATTCTAAGGAGCAAGCAGATAAGGAAGTGTTCGTACCCAACACACTCATCTGCGGTGCAAGATTCAACAAGGACTTGCAACATGGCGAGTATCACAAAAGTGTTTCGCTGGGCTAGTTGGTCACACGTAAGAGGTAAAAACGGCGCATAATAGACGAGATGAATGAAGAAACACACAGGACGAGTGCTTGTCTAACATTTGTGGTATCGTGCACGATATCAAGAAAATCGCCAAGAAATCGCACGTAGAAGAGCTTTTTAGCACCCCCAGTAAGCTAGGCAAACTTCGTAGATGCGTCAACTGGGAAGGGCCCAAGTAGCTTTTGTGCACAATGAAACCGTTGATAGGATGCACAGCCCACATCGTCAATAAAGTTCCGCTCTGCTGAAATATGCACGTTGGTCAAACGGGTCATTATTTTAATCAGCAACTAGGCAAACACCATAGCAATTGTGTAATAAAAGAAGGCAGCAACAAAGTCATCCACTGCGGCAGGCACGTACGGGTGCACACCAGAGTTCCCAGACTGCAAAGTAATAGGAAGGCACCCAAGCGTGTAGAGTCGTCTGATAGCCAAAGCTTTCGCTATAAAACTAAGGTGCGACACTTGCGCTGGTGAAACAAACGTAACACTACGCAAAGAGGAGATTAACTATCTTTGCATGTGCCTATGTGCACTCTGAAATTTGTAATCTTGTTAATATCTTTTACCCATTTTATCATGGCAAATAGCTTGAAGTTCCACGTGACTGATTTCCCTACCCTTCTTTCATTATATTGCATTGAATAAATAAAACGGTAAGCTGTTCAATGCTCATGTTATGTGTTCTTTCGTTCGTCTTGTCGATATTGTGCTCTTATTGCCTTTCAGTATGGCGAGTATGACCTTATTCCGTACTGCTGTTTTGAAAAGGCATAATGCAAGCATAACCAGCTTCAAAACAAAAGCTTGGGTTTATTTACATGGTCACAAAACTGAAGAGCCAAAATAGCCAGTCAGTTACTAAAAAAAATAGTAGAATTCTGCTCCAAGGACGGCCAACAATTATTGAATAATAGTTTCAAAATGGCTGGCTGTACCAAAACAACTAGGAGCTCAGAAATAGTCCTTAAAGCTTGTTTTTTACAAGGCCATGCAATGCATTTTTGGTTGTAGGGTCCGCAGCCCACATTGCGTAGTTAAGCTAACACATCAGCCAGGCAGAAGGTTAAATGAACATGAAACATGGCTCACAGCGGGTATCCCAATGTCAAAATTCATGCTCAAGGAATTCATCATGCTTTAATGAGATGAAGTAAAGGGCATTGAACAACAAACGCGAGCTACAGACTGATCCTGCAGCAGTGAAGTAGCTGGCGGTATTCGGAGCACGTTCACGGGTGTTCTCGCCACAGCGAGGCTGCTCTGGCACAGCGTTAAACGAGCACTCCCCGATTGGGTCGGCAACACTACAAAACGCGAACTGGCGCCGAGTGCGCAACTCGTGCACGAAACGGCAAGTCTGTTGGCGAGGAGGAAGAAAACATTCAATTCTATGAGTTATGTACAGTCTGTTGATACACGTCTTTCTCCGTAAGGGGAAAGCAGCAAGACCAAGTTGCCCGGATGAGTTCACAGTGACCAAAGCAAAGTAATGAATTACTCCAGGCCATCGTGCTTCTCTCTGACGGCCTCCTTGAATCGCTCTTCGAGCAGCGACAGCTCACTGATGAGGTCGGTGATGGCGTTGGTGAAGGCCTCCTGCGGAGTGTTGTCCGGCGTGGTCTGCAGGCGCAGGATGAACTTGTGCTCCAGAGGATGGGGCACCTTGTAGCCGGCGAAGAGGACGCAGGGGTCCTTGAGCAACTGCGCGCGGATCATGTTGGCCAGCGTGTGGTCTTCCTTGTTGACCGTGAAGATGGCCGCGTTGGGCACCTTGGTGTCTTTCTCGATGGTCACCTTCTTCTCACCATCGAACAGCAGGAACGACTCGAATGCCGGCGGTGCGTTCATGTCAGCGACGCCGACGTAGTGCGCGGTTCAGTGGAGACGCAAAGAGGGGCCTGAAGTAAGTGACGGCAAGCGAGTAGCTAGGAACAACACCTCCTAGATTTCTCGCGCCTGCCGAATGAGCGCGAAACGCCGGTCATCTAAGGCGGCGCTGCCTACGTAGGTGTAAGGGTCTTTGTGCTTGGCCTTTGAGATTAGCAATTTTGACGTTTGTTACTAGTTTTAGAGGATGCCTTGTATTAAAAAAGTTGCTTTTTCAATGACAATATCACTTACGTAGGGTTAATTATTAAAACTTTTTACGTTATTTTTCTTGCATATAAGCTCCAAAAACGTAAAAATTTATTTGAAGACACCCTACTTGAGTAGCGCCACTACCGTAGTTCCAACGACCGCCGCTTCCCAAGTGACCGCCGATAATCCGGCAGGCACAAAAAATCTAGGAGGCGTTGCTAGGAAAGACAGATGCTAGAACGTTTAAAGCGTTGGTTTAAAGTGCGTTGGAGACGGCGAAAACAAAAAAGTAACAGTCACTTACGAAGCAAATTGTCAGTACAAATGTGTACGGCCGCAAGCAACAACAGAATTTAGCCGCCTTAACAAAACGCAACGTTACTAGTAACGTTGACAAAATGCTGCAAAATTTCACTAGAAGTTACCAGTCTTTCTAGAATAGCTTTAACAATGCTATATCTTACCACCATCTTCCCTAAAAAATAAATGTAAAAAATTAACCTTGTTTTAAATAAAAGCTTGTAAATCAAAACGGAATCATCAAAAATTGTATGCCTGTAAGCTTTAAAGTGCTTATTTCAAATAAAGTTAATGCCAAAGTTTGGCGTAATCGTAAAAAACAAGCGACCACACTGAAACATTTTCTCGCGGGTTCTCGAACGAATCGTGACTTGCCGAGATTTTTCTTTCATTTTTCTTTCGGTTCTTTTTCGTGCTCAGCGCCGGGGAGGTATGTGCTATTCCGTTAATACCGTGTAGTTAAATCTCTCGAAATCCGCCTTGCACTTTAAAATATAGCTGCGTGTTATAGCCGAACGTGTACTTTGTTAGTTACTAAGAGCTTTGATGACAATATTTTGTTGATTCGAGATTTTAGGACGTCTTGATGCTTTCGGGTGTTCAGCTTGGGAAGGCCATGTCCCTCTCGGTGGTACGACTTGTCACAATTATCGTATATGTGTTAATTGGACAGTAATGTATCTTAACTATCGGCGTGTTCAAGTGCTTAGTTGCCGCGACGCAGTGTCAACCAAAACCTTTATTTGGTGTTACAAAGGGAGCTGTATTTTTTGCCATGTGTTGTTATAGGTCTGCGCTAACCTATTCGTTTGCCCACTTCTATGCTGATCGCGTGATGTGTAACGTCGTCGCTCTTGCAAAAAATAAACGGACCTGTGATATGCCGTGTCAAGCCCATCGCGATGGGTATTTGGTTAAGCACGGAAGGCTTTAAATGGTCAAAACGGGTTCAGGCTCCGGTCGTCGTGGTTTCACGAAGCCGACCGCGGCCTACATCGAGTCGACTCTAGGCCTTCCATTTTACGCCACGTAAAAGGTGAAAAATACAAACACTACAAAAGGCGTAGCTAGGGGTAATTTGATTATAAGCATTTTGCCTGGAAAAATGCATCATTGAAAATCGAAGGACGTGGAAGGGAACGACATAAGCGTCAGTGTTGTTTCCTCTCGCGACAATGTCTGAGCTTGTGCTTGTATTTTCACTGATGCAGACGCGTCAACTAGCCCGTCTGTACGTCTTGCATCAAAACTGTTCGGTCATGCATGTCAAAGCACTGTGTGGGAGTCCTGGCCTAAAAGCCAATGAGGGAGGCGAGGGACGCTGAAATGGCTTTAGACTGAAGATGCAATCACTATTCCTTAATGACCTGTGCTGTAATTTTATATGAAATATAAGACCTTTAAAGGGGTGTCATTTGTCTGTCCACGTTCCTGCAGCGAGTGCTTGAAAGGTCCGTTGTGCGTTTCAGGCGGGCCTGACGAGCAGCCATGGGGGCGTACAAGTACATGCAAGAGCTGTGGCGCAAGAAGCAGTCGGACGTGATGCGATTCTTGCTGCGACTGCGCTGCTGGCACTACCGCCAGCTCAACACCTGTCACCGGGCACCCCGTCCCACCAGGCCCGACAAGGCACGTCGCCTGG
Source organism: Rhipicephalus microplus (assembly GCF_043290135.1). Lineage (NCBI taxonomy): Eukaryota > Metazoa > Arthropoda > Arachnida > Ixodida > Ixodidae > Rhipicephalus > Rhipicephalus microplus. Next base: position 9,676,673 of record NW_027464597.1, on the reverse strand, counting down.
GATACCGGGCCAAGCAGGGTGAGAGCTTTTTGCTCCTGTTCTGCGGTTCTGACTAGTGCTTGGCTATTTTCGAAGTATCCAGTGGACAGGCCTGTTTCCGCGGACGGCATTGAATTACTCGTGAATGCGGTGAGCTGCGATGTCATTGCGCTCTCGATACCAAAGGCACACCAAACCAGCACAGCACACTCGTCAGTTGGTTGAAAGGAAGTGGACGTCTGCAATCACAGAACAGTGGAAACTTTACTAGGCTGTCCTTTAATGAGTATGTCCCAGGTGCTTGCAAATGATGCAGGGGATGTGTTCGCAGGGGCATGAGTTGGAAGGTCACATTGAATCTAATTCGAGGGCTGACACAATCGCAGAGTCAACGCACAGTCTCTGAAGTTCACATGGTTAAAAGCAGATCTCCTGTGGTGTTGTTGAAGCGCATTCCATCCACATTCGCTGCGAAAGCTTTATGATGTCAGAATAATGTTGCCGAAAAACCCTAAACTGGGTATGCGCGCGCTGCTTGTGCTGAGCTCCGGCCCCTTAACAGCAACCGGAATACGTCGGAGACTCGTTGAAGTGGGAAGCAGTGTCAATCATATGTCCGCCTTTGCCCGAATAGTTCATAATGCCAGGGTACTGCGAGTGCAATTTACGACAAACTTATTTGCAATTGCAACATCATACCTGCCAAGTCTCCCGGATTGGCCGGGAGTCTCCTGGATTGCCAAGTCTCCTGGATTTGCCAGATGGCCCGCCTGAAACGCACAATGGACCTTTCAAGCACTGGCTGCAGGAACATGGACAGACAAATGACACTCCTTTAAAGGTCTTATATTTCATATAAAATTACAGCACAGGTCATTAAGGAATAGTGATTGCATCTTCAGTCTAAAGCCATTTCAGCGTCCCTCGCCTCCCTCAAGTCTCCCGGATTGGCTGGGAGACACCCGGGTTTCGACCACTTTTTCTGGTTTTACGGTTGTCATGAAAATCTCCCGAAAATTGAAATTTCTGTGCGTGATCTAAATTTCTGTGATGATTCATAAAGCAGCTCAATCTGCTCCAGGCTTTTCGAACCTACCCCATTTTATTATGAGTTTAAGAGGCGCTCCCTCAGCAGATACGAATTTTTGGAAAATCCCCAAGCCAAATTCCACTATGTTCATTGGGCCTCAATTCGAACGTTCCGAACACATTTCCTAATCGCGGCGGGTGTTACAAACTTTGATACAAACAAAGGCCGAGAGCCGCGTACTCGAAGCTTCGAAAGTACTGTAATTACTCAAATCTAACGCGCACATTTTTCTGGTTAAGCAAATTCATGAGTTGCATGCGCATTAGAATCGAGTAGGGGAAAAAAAATGAATACGGTCATTCTATTGCCATAGGTATTTCCAAAATGGCCTCCCCCTACGTGCGTCCGCATGATGCGTTGGCCATTTCTGCCAATGTGTTTCCCTTGTGCGGCACTTCGTACGTGTGCTGAGGAGTTCGTCGTCTTGTAGTGCATTAGCATCGACAGCATGGAAGGGCTGACTCCAAAAACTCGACGAGTGCACCACGATGCCGCTTTTAAACCAAAAGTCATCGCGTGTGCAGAAACAGACGTAAATTGGGCCGCATTGCGGTCGTTCGGAGTTCCGGAAACGTGCTTGCGGGACTGGCGGAAACAAAAGCAGAGATTGTCGACAGCAAAGCTTCACGTAAAGGCTTCAGTGGACTATAGTAGGGTCGGTTTCCGCAAATAGAAGAGCTGCTCGCCGAGTATGTGCTTGAGCAGCGAGCGGCCCAGCCGCCCGTGACGACAGAACTGCTCCAAGTGCGGGCTATGCAGTCAGCCTTAGAAAAAGGGCTAACGCGGAGCCAGTTCGAAGCGAGCAAGTGCTGGACAACTAACTTTATGAAGAGGAAAGGCTTTTCCTTCTGAAGGCGAACGGGCATATGCCAGAAGTTGCTGGAGGAGTACGAAGAAAAGCTTCACAGTTTTCAGAGCTTCGTCCTAAACTTGCGGCACAACAACGGCTACCTGCTTAAGCAAATCGGAAATGCCGATCAGACGCCTCATTACTTCGCCATGCCTGGCACCACAGCTGTCGAGAAGGGGGCGAAGCAAGTTCGCGTGCTGACATCGGGCCACGAAAAAAACTAGAGTGACGGCAATGCTCTATTGCATGTCAGATGGGCACAAGCTTCCCCCGTACCTCATATTTAAATGGAAGATGCTCCTGAAAGGAGTCGTTTTCCCGAGTGGTGTGATTGTGCGGGCCAACGAGAAAAATGGGTGCGCATTACAATCGATGTCTTACTTTTTTTTTTCGTCGTGGAAACCGAGGGCGCAGTAGAATCGAGTAAATACGGTATGCGTGCGACCGGTGCACCCACTGTTTTCTACAGTGCACGTGATTGTCGTTGCCACAACTGCTGGGGACAAAACTGCGCATGTATGGCGACGACGTGACTGACAGAACCCCAAAAGTGTGCGCTCAACCAGTCAAAGCAACGATGATTTATGCTAACTCTGTGGACAAAACTGCGGAAGATGCTATCGTAGATGGCATAAAACGACTTAGTTTTGAAGGCACGTGCAAAGCCAAGCACATGGGGATTGTAAAATAAACTACCATTCACAGCAACCACTGCGCACGGGACCGCGGTCGCGGCGACGCGATAGCAATCTACGAACTCCGAGGACACGCAGCGGTAGGTTCAAGGCAGTAAGTACGTAAAAAATTTTAAAAAAGGTACACTTTCGCCGCAAGGGCGAAGCAATAAATGCGACAGCAACAACTTGGAATGTAACGCTGAAAAAAACAGCAAGCAGATTCAAACGTGCAGCGCGCTGCTCACACACAAATGACGCATGAACACGATACTCGCAGGACAAGAGGGAACTAGCAAGATTTACCGCTTGACACGTAACGCTCTGTTTAAACAAAAACGATGCATGATACGTAATCACAGGTACCGATGAGTAGAAATTGACAAACGTCCCAGTTATACCTCGCTGTGTATGAAAAGCGTGCTGTTTTCGCTAAGGGGCCTGTGCAGAGACCAAAGTGGCCTTTGTAGGCCCGGCAACCCCATCAAAGGATAAGCGTGCGCAACAGGCATCCATTTATGGGGCAAAGTACAGGCAAGCGTGGGCGGGGTTTTTTTTGTTTTTTTTTTTTGAGTGTTCATATATATAGATACATACACATATGCGGTGAAGGACAGCGGCAGTGGCGACGGTGAAAAAATAGCCTGGAGTGTCTATATAATTGCTATCGCAATAAAAAGGGGCCAGCCGTGTTTTGGCGTTCCTGTCAAAAGAATCTAGTAGTGAGCAAAGCTTTGACCCGCGCTTTTGTGGCAGCCAGCTGCGCCGTCCCATCCATTCACGTGTGTCCCAGGAAGACATCCGCGAGTTGTTTTAGCTGAAATAGATTCTGCTAGTTGTGTTGATCCTTTCAGACTCTCACCTTAGTGAAAAACTCTACCCTCGTGTGTTCGGCGACTCCTAGCCACTATAAGACCGCATCACTGATGTTGGCGTTTGTGATTGGGACCCCCTTCCCACCCCCCTTTGTTTTTCGTGTTTTTTTTTTGTTAGTTTGTATGTCCTTGTGCCGTGCACCCCCCCCCCCCCTTGCAGAAATCTCCCGGATTCAGAATCCTTGAACTTGGCAGGTATGCAACATACCTGTAAAGGAATGTTCTCGCTGTAATTGTCTAATGCAGTGTGGTGGTGTCGTGATCATTAGGGCTGTCTGCCATTGTGGTGTAAGTTACTGTGCTCGGCTGCTGACCCTGAAGGTTGTGGGTTTATCCCGGCTGTGGCTTCCGCATTTTGGTGGAGGCAAGCTGCTAGAAGTGTGTGTGCTGTGCGATGTCAGTGCACGTTAAGACACCAGATGGTCCATATATCCAGAGCCCTTCACCACGGCGTCTTATAATCGTATCCTGGTTTTGTGGTGTCAAACCCCAGATATAGGCAGCTTGCATGAACGGCGGCGACGCTATGCACTCTGGGTAGGCAGCCATTTTTTTTTGTCAAAAGCGGCCGGGGAGTGCAGCAGCGCAGTCGTGTTTGCGAGCATTGGCGTAGCTTGCGAGCGTAATCAAGTGCGAGCACGACGCAAATTTAACTACAAGAAGTGTCGTGCACGATGTCTGCTTCACTGGAAGACTACACCGCAACGCTGTGCCAGAAAGACCTCGAGCGGTACCAAGAAGAGACGAGAATTATCTCAGAGTGGACCCATTCACGCTTCGTGCGGGCGACTGTGTAAGTGACGTGGACTTGTGGCCGCACGTCGACAGCTCCGATATTCAGGAATTTCTTGTTCCAAGGACGAGTTTCATTACCCAGGAAGCTGTTGAAGTCTAAAGGTAATCTAGGGCTCAACCTTGTGACAAGTGGCTGGTTGTGGGGGGGTGGGTGAAGAAATTCCCCGCTGACACCGTGATCGTCACTCTAGTAAATGGGTGTTAAATTACTTGATTTTGCCGAGATGCTAATGTTTGCTTCTGTTCAGGTTAAACTCCCAGTGTGTTAACAAGCAACCCATCGATGTCTTGTTCATGGGCGGGAGTGATCGCGAGATCCTTGCCGCGCACTGCACATGCATGGCCGGGAACAGCGAAGTCTGCTCGCATCCCACAGCGTTGTTATTCTACGTGGAGTACGACGCACGTGCACGAGAAGAGCGCTCCTCAATTTCTTAACGCGTCTTACTTGAGTGACGACTACCACAGTGTCAGCTGCGACTTTTTTCACGCACGGCTCCCACACTCGGCCACTCTTCACAATGTTGTGATCCTCGAGGGCCTCCCCGAGTAATCAAACTCATCCTCGGAACGAGAAATTCGTGAATATCGGAGCTGTCGACGCGCGGCCACATCTCCACATCACTTGCACAGTCGCCAGCACGAAGCGTGAATGGGTCCACTCGGAGCTAATTCTCGCCTCTTCTTCGTACCGCTCGAGGTCTTTTTGGCACAGCGTTGCGGTGAAGTCTTCCGGTGAAGCTAATATCGGTCACGACACTTCTTGGAGTTACATTTGCGTCGCGCTCGCACTCGATTACGCTCGCAAGCTACGCCAACGCTCGCAAACACGACTGCGCTGCTGCACTCGCCAGCCGCCTCTTGCCAAAAAAATGGCTGTCTACCCAAAATGCATAGCGTCGCTGCCGTTCATGCAAGCTCCCTATTACTAATAACATGGTTAGAACTGAAGAACTTGGTAATGTAAACAACAAAAGGGCACTTATTGCTCCCTCGGTATATTGAACCCCACCTAGCTGAAGTCTATGGCTAATGTAGAGTGCCAGTTAAAAACATGCAGTGTCCGAGATGTCAGATTCTCAACATCAATCTCTAGTCCACCATTGTGAACCCATGTGGAGGTTTATAAGGGATAAGCATGCAAGGGTCACTCTTGCAAAAGTACCATACTGGGTGAGTGTATGGAGTTGACTATGCATGATATCGATGCCTAGCAGAAACAAATTTTTGTCTTGGTTAACTGCAGTATCAAGTGTACCCCCCCCCCCCCCTCCCTGCAGTTGCTGCTTTCACTATCAGCTCTGGTCTTTTCGGGCAAAACTAACTTTTAACATGATGCTTGCTTATCTCGCACGAAGTGTACCGTTTTCAATTAACAGTTGAGCTTGTCTGTGTGCACTTGAATGCGGGAACGATGCGACAAATTTAGCGTGAACTGCTTTAGACACGGGTGTTTCAAGAGGCATGCTTAGCCTCTTGCCTGGAACAGCAGATCCAGTTCTTATGAACGTTTTTTTTTTTTCATTTTTTTGTTAGTCAGTTTTCGTGTTTTCATATCGTTTGAATGACCTTGTCAAACTGGAATCACTGAGGCATTAGCGTGTAGGAGCATCGTTTAGTAACCTTCTGTCCAAATCAAAAGAATTCACTAAAGTTATGCATTTGTTACTAGTGTAATAATTTCGTAAGTTTCGCTGCAGTGCACAGCATGTGAAGCTGGTTACAGTTTCCATGGTGCCGCCCTATCTGTGGTGCAATGAGTATCATTGAAGGAAATCGTGCTCGTAATGGTTGTGCCGGCTGTTCATGAGAGAGAGTCATTGCAGTCATGTTCTGTTTTGCCACATCCTGACAAACGGCCTGTTTGGCGCAGGTTACGTGATCTACCGCATCCGGGTGCGTCGTGGTGGCCGCAAGAAGCAGGTACCCAAGGGCTGCACCTATGGCAAGCCCAAGAACCACGGTGTCAACAGCCTGAAGCCCGTGCGCAACCACCAGTCTATCGCCGAGGTGCGTTGAGGATCTCTGCTGCTTTTTGTTGATCGTGCTTCCTTTAAAATGTGATGAACTGCACCCCGAGGGTCTTGTGTAGGTGGCTGGGAGGGAGCGCTAGGGAAGGAAAAAGCATGAAAAACTACAATATTCGCAACGCATGGCTTGACGTGAGCAGTTGTAAGGTGGTGCATATCTTGCTTCATGTTCGCGTCGCTGTATACAGAGCAGGGTGGTGGATTAGTGCTTCAGTATGGTGGATTAGTGCTTGGTATGAGTAGGGTGGTGGATTAGTGCTTCAGTGAGTAGACTGTGGTCACTGTAGGCCATGCATGACTGTCACAATCTAACTTGCATTTGTGAATGGAAGAGAGGCATTCCTGTGGGAAAGGCAGCTTGCTTCCACATTGTACTGAGAAAATGTTTTTCTTTTGTTTCTGTACTCTGCGAACATACGTGTGCTTGGGCGATCTCTGGACAGCGTTTCGTTGTTTAGTTTTTCTGTCCTTTTGTGTGATAGTTCTTTGTTGAACCCATCTGAACTACGCCTTGCCGGTCGTTGCAGGAGCGAGTCGGCCGTCGGTGCAAGGCACTGCGCGTGCTCAACTCGTACTGGGTGGCTCAGGACTCCACCTTCAAGTACTACGAGGTGATCCTGGTGGATCCCTTCCACAAGGCCATCAGGCGCGACCCCAAGGCCAACTGGATCTGTCAGGCCGTGCACAAGCACCGCGAGCTGCGTGGCCTCACCTCTGCCGGTCGCAAGTCGCGTGGCTTGGGCAAGGGTCACCGTTACACCAAGACCGTGGGCGGCTCGAGGCGTGCCTGCTGGAAGCGCCGAAACACGCTGCAGCTGCACCGCAAGCGTTGAAGCTAATAAACAGTTATTTGGCATCCTTTGTTTTGGGTTTTCCTGTCGAAAAGATTTTCCCCACTTCTCAGCACTAGTGTCTTTTGTTGCAAGGCAAGATACTGCAGTGCTAAGAAGCAAATGTGATCATCCCTAAAGAGAAGTACTGAGTAGCACAGCTTTCGCGAGGTGCATAAGAAACTGAAGTATAATCAGCAGTATTATGCAAATATTCGAATATTCGAACAAATATTACAGTATTTGAATTAACTTCAAGTCGAATTTCAAATATTGAAAGTTTCAAAGTATTCGAC